>NW_028270142.1:26683046-26988646 GCF_037043375.1 Chiloscyllium plagiosum | reverse complement strand
TGCAGTGAAATTCAGACTAGATATCGAAGTGTGCATCATCTTCAGCCATATATTTGTGACTGAGCAGGATGCATATTTCTTGACTTTTTTTGTATTCTTTCAATGTGTTCAGCTATTCAGAGTCTAGAAATCCTTAAGCTAAAAGAGCCAAAAAAAAAAAAATTAGGCCATGAACTTTACTTTGATTTTCTACCTTTCATATGTTGTACATGCCCTATTTGTGCCAAGGCAAGAATGGTTAACATACCTTGTTCATGATTATTCCTGGGGCCTTTGGGACCTTGATGCCTTGGTCAAATGGGGGTCAGTAGCTGGCACTTTGTGAGAAACAGTGATTTTCCCTAAACTGGACAGTTAGTAGTCAGAGGGCAGCTTCATTGTCCATTTAATGATAGTGGGCAGGCCTTTGAAGCTGGTGTCTAATATGCGGCCGTCCACCTTGTAAGGACCAGAGATTTGTCGCAAAAGGTAAGAGAGAAGGAGGGATGCTAGAAGTTGAAGGTATTGTTTCTCCATCTTCACAGTAAGAACAAAGGTGACCAGCCAAGCCATACTTTTGGAGAGGGAGAATGAATGGGGGACCTCAAAATCTGTCCTGGACACTCAAACCTCCCTCCCCTCCCCCACCCAAAATCTCTTGCTAAGAGCTGCCTCCAGGTAACTGGACAGTATCCCCTGTTTTCAGGAAGATTCCAGTCAGTCTTTGACAGTAGGCTTTAATGGGTTATTAACTATCTTTAAATAGCTACCACCTCCAGAAAAAAAAGGGCTGCGCAGGATTAGGGAGTGGTGGATGAGATCAAGCTGGCATTTTGGCCTCTGGGCCCCATGCCATTGGGACTGAAAGTTTTGGTCTTTTTAGTTCAGTTTTAACCAGATTCTTGGAGGGAGGGTGAGTGGACTTCAGAATCCTGGAAGATTGAGGAGATGAATTAAATTTTAAACCTCATTCAATGAAGTCTTTTGTGTCATTACAAAATGAGATAGGTTGGTAGTGGAAGTGCAGTGACTGTTTTCCACCACAGATGTAGGTAAAGTGTGATTTAATGAGGAGCTGTGGTAACTCTGGGGCTAGTCAATGCGAAACGAGGTGGACATAGCTTGGACAATTGCCGTAATTGAGTTCCCAACATTGGAACTCATTGTTACTGGAAAACAATCTCAATTACATTTCAATTACATTGTGTTACTTGGATTATGCTGGTTGTGACATTTTCTCCTTACCTGAGCTCACGAGGTTTGCCATTTTGAGTTCAGCAATATGCTGTCTTGAGAATAAATGCAAGGTATTAATTTAATTCAAGCTTATGCACCAGGTGTTAGATCTTTGTTTTGCTCTGGAGTGGACAATGATGTGTAAAATAAGGGTTGCATGAAATGTAACTGTTACTTAGAACTATGAATCATTCAAGATTTGATGTAAATATTTAGGGTTTTTGAACAAATCCTGGTTCATGACAAATTTTCTTAGTTATCAAGAATTTTTAGTTATAGTGCCATGCTGGGACAAAAAACTCCCATAAAATGCGACACAAAAGATTGTAAATGACGGTTATCTCCATTTATCCAAAGAATACAATTAAATTTTTACAACACAGCCTACAGACTGAAAGTTCATAATTTTGCACCTGAGGTAATGATTTTGGATTTGACGGCTAGTCCTATTTGATGTGAGTTAAGAAAAATATGAAGTAAATATGTGATGAGTTATTTTTGACATTAAGTCAAATGCATTCTGTGCCTCGTCTGACGATCGTGCTTTACTGCCTTCATTAAATATACCTCTTGAGAATAAATTGGCTTTTTATTCCTAATGATCCAGTGTCGGCCACCTTGGGAAATCATATTTCAAGCAATCAAGAATTTGTACAAATTAATAAGCAAAGGGCTTTTCAGTTTACCAGTCTTGTAAATACCACATTGCCGTGGATCATTATGATGGTGGTGTAAAGTTATGTGTTTATTGTGGCTCAACTCCAATGTTGCCTAGCTATATTGAAGGTCTTCTTTTGCGGAATTAAGGAAAGAATGAAGAAAATATATCAGTGACAAAAGATTAATCATTTAGTAATAGGAAATTTCAAAGAAAAAGCATAACATCCTTTTGAGTACAGTTGATAATGATTTTAATTATAGTTAATCACATTTAGTTTTATTTATTTTGGAACTTATTTTGTACTTCCATGACTTGAAATAATTTTGTTTATTTTCAAACAAGTGGTTTGGCAACCTTATGTATAAACTCTTTCTTCAGCCAGATAAGCACTAAACATTAAAAAAGATAATTTTTTTTAAAGTACTGCATTTTTATTCCAGTAAAATGGCCCAATTTTCTTTTAATATGGACTTTCATTTGAAGTTTATTTCTGCTTAAACCAGGAAACTCATGGTGCTAAGATTAATTCTGTAGTTTTCTTAAAAAAGGAGAGGGTGAGAGCTGGTTTTAAGTCCCAAATTTTTATTTGCAGAGGCTCTTGACCTGAAAGAAAATACACAATGAAATGAACACCTCTTTTCAAAAAAATTCAAATAGGAAGTTTTCCAAATTTACTATTGTAAAATTGTGGAATTGTATATGTAAAGAAAAAAATTAAGCTCAGTTTCAAAGAGTCAGTAAATATAAATTGGGAATGATACAGCTGGTTTTTTGGCAAGGTTGATCCAAAGCTACAGGCAAGGGCTTTGCTAATTAAAAAAAAAGTTACAGTATATGGAAAAAAAAAGCTGCACTTGCCACCTGGGTAATTACATTGAACAGCTGAGCATACAGTAAATTAACTGCAAAACACAAAAATTGGCTTATAATTTATTATGGTAATTCTGATGCAAATTAAACTTAAAAAATATTTGGCATTTCTTATTCTGTGATTCTGAAAAAGTATTTTGGTGCCCCTTGGAACAATGGTTTGCGGCAAAGGGAATTTGAAAAAAAATGTTTTTGAAGTGAAAAAAATGTTTAAAACTTGACAGAAGTAGCTTAGAGAACATGTTGAACGTTGCAGATTAGAAAACACAGTAATGAGGCCTTAGCATTCATTTAGAGAGTAAGCCTGTAGAATTGCGTAGTTTTGAAGTGTCAGCAAAGACTAATGAATGTTGAAATTATAAATGGTCTTTGTTTGAGTTGAATTTGGATATACCAGATGTAAATCATGATCAGAACATTCAAATCTCTGGCATGCATTGCGAATTATGCTGATGAAGGAGACAAACTAGTTCAAAGACTGATGCATTTAGGTAATATACTAATGGATGGTAGAAATGTGTCACTGTGTCAAAAGATAATGCATTTGGAATGCTTCCCAATTTAATTGAAATTTGGTGAGGTAATTCTAATATGAAATTTGGGATGGATCGGTTGGATGGTGAACTACAAACAGTTGAAGAGAAATAGGAGAATTGGAATAAACTCTCATGACTTCTAGAAGTTTTTAAAATGCTTTGATTTATTTTATGTTCCATATGTTTTGTTCACAGAAAGGTTCATAAATGATGGTTTATCCAAAATAATTTACATTTCCAGTATTTTCAATTTAGGGGGTGGTGGTGGGTGTTGAGGGGAAGCAGCCTAAATGTTATAAGTTTGTTACTGGTGTATATCATTGAGACACTTAATTCTGTGATTATTGCTCAGTGTTCTAAATATAACATTTTGTACAAAATAAAATGTACTTGAAAATGTCCAGGGCCATCCCTTCTTCTTTATACAACTTATAATCCTTAAGAACATTATATATTGCATTCAACTATTTAAATGTTTATGCCACTAAATATAAACCTGCTGTCTTTCGTGCTCTGTCATATAACACCCTGGCTCCACTTCATTCCTTCCATTTTCGTTCTAAATAACTTTTTGTGAAGTTTTGAGGCAGCTGCATTGAAAACACCCTTACATTATCAGCTTGACCGCGATTCATTGCTATTTTGGCTTCTTAGCTATTAATGTTGAAATGATCATTTTTGACTGTTCCAGAAATTAGAATGTAAAGGAAATGATTTTAAAATGTATTCAAGTTGTCAGAACATTAGGTTTAGCATGAAACTTCAATTTTTGGCAATCAGCTATTAAATTATCTACCTCTGTGAAGCATTCTCATGAAAAGGCATCTGTATACTGTATATAGTGGTTTTATTTTTGTAAATTGCTGTAAGTTTATTTCATTGATTTTTGTTGGTTCAAGTGTTCAGTTGATTGTCTTAATCATTTTGAGGTGCAGCTTCTATTGATGAGTACATGACACACATTGTAGCAAAGTACTCTGTCACAGCTTTTGAGTCTGTTCCTTTATTTTTTCAATAACATCTGTTATTGCTTGAATTACAAAATTTGTGAGTACACATGTAAAGCATTCTGTTCTTAAGTGTAATGAATTAGTGATGGTAGCTTGTCGTAGCATTCTGGAAATGAGAGCTGTGTTCAGTTTTTAATAATGCAATTAACTGTAAATTCATACAACCAAAATTTACAGCTAATTCAATTTATAGATGATAAACGCTTTCCAGTAAAGCAATATTTTAGTGTAAAAAATGTTCCTTCTCTTCAGGTTATCAAACTTGCTTAATAGTTATTCATTGACCTTGCTGTCTGTCCTTTTTAGCCCTATCTTACCTCAGCTCCGTAAGTCTGTTAAGAATACTAACTTATGGCCAAAATAGCATGTTCACCAATTATCATTTTCCTGCTTCTCTCTCTCTCTGTACTTTCCTCAGGCTTGATTTATTTTGCTTTGTTCTGCAATTGATCTTATTTTCTGACGTCATGCTAGTCAAATAGTTGAAGAGTTAACACTTAGTCAACAATTAGTAAATTTAGAAGAAATAATTACAATTTCCCCTTCTTGTCTTGTTTTCTCACTTGATTTTTTTTCTTCTTTCTTTCTGTTATTTTTACTCTTTTAAGAAAAAACTCCATCCCCTTTCCATTCATAGTCTTCACATTGTTAAGGCTGAGGCAACTGGGAATCAACAATAAATGCTGGCCGAGCCAGTGACACCTTCACCCCATGGACAATTTGAAAAAAAAACACATTCAATGGGGAACTTGCCTGCTGTCATTCTATCAAACTGGATCTGGATATTTCAATAGTCAGACAGTTGTTGGAGTAATTCAGAATGGAGTTGTACTTCAGGACCATATGTATCTCTTGGCAATTACCCAGAAATTTAAGATTTTGATTGGTAATTCCCATGCATCTTAGAAAAAGTTCAGTTAAAGACAGAGAATTCAGAGGGTTTGGCTTTGGTTAATAGTTACCCAGGAGAAGTTAGATGATTAAAAAATCTGGTTTAACCCTGGATAATTGTTAAGCTGAACTTGCAAATCACCACACAATCATCTCAGCATACCTCACCAGCATTCCCCCAACCCCTCACGTCCACTCCATCCCTGATGAGACTGTTCCCCCAAAGCGTCTTATTTCTCACCAATGACCTGAAATCTACTTCACAGCTGCTGGAACTGGGGAGGCCCCCTAGCTTCACTGGACCTAACAACCATTCTCCTCCACCCCCCCCCCCCCCCCCCAACCCCTGCTGGGCCTAACTAACACTCCTCTCTCTTCCAATCCTGACATCTCCCTCCCGCAGAAAACCCCCTCCCACTATCCCTGGCATCCCTTGTCTGCTGCCAGTGGTGACACTCACTCCTTGACATACCCACTGCCCCCAAACCCTGATCTACCCTAAGCACTCCACGATTTACCTGGTACTGTAGCTAACTCTATCCACCTTGCCACACTACCTACCTGGCACCCTATCCCCCTGTCACTCTTAACTAATCATCACCCTGAGCCCACATTTACCTTACACACTTAACCTTTCTCAACAGTTGTTAATGTGACTGATTTTGCTGCTGGGCAATTTAATCTAAGAAGATAGCACAATATTATTTTCCTAATCGGTTAATTGGCCCAACTATCCAGCACTATGGAGAACTGTTTGATTTTACGTATGCTCCGCATTTCTGAAGGAGCCAAGATTTGAAGTGTGGAACTCAGTACTAATGGAAAATAATTAGGAGTGGAATGCCAATCTGACGGTGCTTACCACACCCCAGAATATCTGGGTAAATGATACTTTGTTGACCTTCAGCTGTTCAGGGCCTTGGTGGGAGCACACATATTGTGTGTCGCTTTGGTCACCTTACCTGAGAAAAGATCCACTTGCCACAGAGGGAGCACAATGGAGGTTCATCAGATGATTTCTGGGATTGCCGTTTATGAAGAAAGATGGGGTTGACTCAGTCTGTATTCACTAGAGTTTAGAAGTAGGAGAGGGAATCTCATTGAAAGATTAAAAACTTCTGACACAGCTTGACAGACTGAACTATGTTTCCCCCAGCCAAAAAGGTTCAGAGCAAAGCATGACATTCTCAGCATGTGCGGTTAGCCATTATGGATTGAGATGAGGAAGCATTTCTTCACTGAGAAGGTGGTGAACCTGTACAAATCTCTACCACAGAACGCTGTGGAGGCTAAGTTAAGCCACCGAATAGGCATAAGAAAGAAGTAGATTTCTAGAGATGTTGAAGGGTGTGGGGAGAGTGTGGAGTATAGAGTTGAGAAAGAGGACCAGCTGTGATCATGCTGAATGGACTTCTTGTCCTTTTATTTTCTGCATTTTCTATGTTTCATCTTGTGGGAAATGATCCAGTCACAAGGTTTCTTCTATAAAATAGGGAAGATGCTTCTATATCAGTGTGAATTAAAAATGTAAGTTGCAGTCTGTGAGAGTGAAAACAAATGGTGTGGGGCTGATGTGATACATCTGTAAAATGTTAATTTTAAAACAAACTATTAAACCACAGCTAACTATTTTTATCTGTCAGCCAGGTCAATATGGCTGTTGTTGGCATATGAGCATTGTTTTATTCTTTCACTGAACATGAGCGACACTAGCTCGGCTGGTATTTATTGCTCATTCCTAACTGCCCAAAGGGCAGTTAAGAGTCAACTACATTGTCTGCATCATATGTAGACCTGACCAGGTAAAGATGGCAGATTTTCTTCCCTGAAAACCATAAGATATAGGAAAAGGATTAGGCCATTTGGCCCATCAGATCTGCTCCACCATTTTATCATAGCTGATAAGTTTCTCAACCCTATTCACCTGCCTTGTCCCCATTACTGTTGATTCCATTACCAATCAAGAACCTCTCTATCTCTGTCTTGAATATGGCTTGGCCTCCACTTCCCTCTGCGGCAATGAGTTCCAAAGATTAACCACCCTGTAACTGAAGAAATTTCCTCCTCATCTTAGTTCTAAATGGTTGTCCCTTTACTCTGAGGCAGTGCGCTTGGGTCCTAGGCTCATCTACTGGTGGAAGCATCTTCTCCATGTCCAGTCTAGCCAGGCTTCTCAGTATTCTGCAAGTTTCAATCAGATTCCCCCACACACATCCTTATAAACTCCATTGACTACAGACTGAAGAATATTAGTGAATCAAATGTAGTTTTGCGAGAACTAAAGTGTTTCCATTAGACTAACTTTTAAATTCCAGATTAATTCTGCCATGGTGGAATTCAAACCCATGTCCCAGAACTCAAGCTTACTAGGACAGTGACATTACCATTACACCACTACCTCCCTTAACTCAAGTGACCTGACATGGAAGTCATATTTGCAAGAATGCTGCCTGAATATATTCAAAACACTTTTACAAATAATTGGTCCCTTGTGAGTTGCTAAGGTTGTTACATGCAAAAGAAGATTTTACTTTAGAATGTTTGTAAAAGTAATGTACCTTTGGAAAGGTATATTTTGATGATTGTAACACACAAAGGCACTGCCGTACCAGAAGAGTAAAGCTCTAAAGCCTGTCTTAAATCAAGAATTTTTATTTGAGCAAATTTCGTCTGAAAAATGAAACTCTATCATCATCTTTTCTGGCAAAATTGTCCCAGACACTGAATGATCTGGGCTTTGGCAAAAAAGTTGGGGATATCATATGGATTGGCAGTGAGGAGCCCCCTACCTTTTGAGGGCAAGAACTCTCATTCTGCAAATAAGTGCTGAACAATGAAACGAGATACTCACTAGTGAGCAGTGAGAGACTTGTTTGCATCCACTTTACAGGCATTAACACCCTCAATGTTGCATTACCTCATCTCTTTGATACACAGTTTCCCTCTCTTCCACCTGCTGGATAGAAACTCCATGGCAACAATTCCCACCGGTTGCCTGGAGATGCCAGTTTGTCACTTGCTGCTCTGAATCTTCATCATACACCAAAATCCCAGGGCACACGCTATGGGCAGTGGCTGCATGCAAACCCCCTGGCCAGCAGGACATCCAGCTCCCTGCAACAAAGTGGGGTGCCAATTACATCCTGTCTAACATATCTGGCATAAATGAAATGGACCTTCAGAGTTAGCTAGAAACTATCAAATCGAGTGCATGGCCGGAGTTTAAAGATGACGCCAGGCCAAGGATCCTGGGAGATCCAGGCAGTAGTGAGTAATTGCTCACATTCTGTCAAATGGGAGAATACCCAAACGGGGCACCATAGGGGCATGTACAAGTAATGGGCCAAGTTTGGGAAGGTGGCACAACATTCTGGGGCTCACAGAGAGAAATACTCCATAGAACTCACCAAAATCGACTATTTCTGGTAGAATTCAGCTCAATTAGTATTACTGAATGAGTTCTAGATGCTTTATTGTAACATTAAGTCCAAATGTGAATTACTCTCTCGTAAATTGAATATATAAATCCTACTTGCAAACAAGTAGGATTGTTATGTCAAATTAATTTAGTATATGCTCATTGATAATCAAGAGCATATTGGGAAGGGTGACAGAAAAGGTTAGCACATATTTGTGGAGAAGGCAATCTCTAAGACAAGACCTTTAGCCAGAAGAAGGAGGGCAGTGATGTTGACTTTTACATGAGTAATCATTTCAGTGTGTTGAAGCCCACACTTTTCTGTCGCCTCACTATCACAGAATTGCCAGGTTGGAGATGGTTCCCACTAACCCATATGCCTAAAGTAGCCCACAGGGAGCAAAAAATACTTTTATCATTTTTTTTTATTCATAAATTGGTCTGAACATTGTTTCTTAATACCATGTTGCCATATTAGAGAATGGGAAAATAGGGCATGCATAGGTGCTAACCCTGATGTCATGGGTTGATATGCACAGCCACCAGAAATTGAAAGCTGCCTTCATTAATGCTCTCTGCAATGATTCTATTAGTGAATGAGCTAACACCAATGTGAGTTTGACTTGAGCTGTGAGTGAGTGGTTGTACAAAAGAGTTTGGAGTTTTTGACCCAAGATTTGGGGTCTTTCACAATATTGACCATAACTGAAGTAACTGTGATATCCTTCAAGTGTAATTGTATATGAAACTACCACAGAATGAATATAAGGGTTAGGTTTTTGTGGAGTTGGGCAGGTTCCAGGAACTGGTTGTGGAAATCCTGCTTCCATTTCTGGGAGATACTATTTTAGCCGGCAGGGGAACGAAGAAAGTGTGTGAATCATACAGGCAGGAAATCTGAACTCAGTCAGGCCATTTGAAATAATGTTCAGTTCAAGCAAACCACATTTTATCTGATATAACAGCTTTAACTCATACTGTCGAAGTTACCGTATAGTAAAGATGATGTAAGTGATCTTAAAGGGCTTATAATGTCAGAGTCGAGAGTGTGATGCTGATAAAGCACAGCACGTCAGCCAGCATCTGAGGAGAAGGTGAATTGATGATTCAGGCATAAACCCTTCATCAGGAATGAGGCTAGGATGAAGGTTTGTGCCTGAAACGTTGAATCTCCTGCTCCTTGGACACTGCTGACTTGCTGTGTTTTTCCAGCACCACACATTCAACTCTGATCTCCAGCACCTGCAGTTATCACTTTCTTTGGGCTCATAATGTCAGCCAGTTAAGTGGTATGATTTGTAGTTATTCAAATCCCTAGTCTTTTAAACCTGCAACAAACAAGCTGTAGCTGTCAGACGGAAAAAATCAAATGGTGTTGCTGAAGTGTATTGATTGACAAGCCACTTGGTGCAACTTAGATAACGATGACCATCTATTCCTGCAGTTCAATATACTCCCCTGTTCAGACTTTCCAGGGGGATGAAATTATACCTGAACCCAGTATGAATAATCGGCTGAGCTTTAAAAGTTCAAAACATTTATTGAGCAGAGATCACATTTTGTTTGGCAGTTTTAAGAGTTTTAAAGAATTAACTGTCTTTGGTACAGTTACTGAATAAAAGTTTGTTTTTATAACAGGTTGATCAAATGAGAGAATTTAAAATCTTTCAGTGCATTCAATGAATGGGACACCTTTCTTTTACTTCTGTATCAATTGTACATGAGTAAGCGTTCTTTTAGGTTGGTAGAAGACGTTTTGCATTTCCACATGGCTTCCAAGGTCTGTCCATAGTGGATACTGGGGGTGGGGGGCGAGGGGGGGAGTGTGGGTGTTGGGAGGAGAGAGGAGTATGAGAGGATGTGGAATGGGTCGGGATGGTTGAAACTGGGTTGAAGTTTCAGAAAATTGAAGACCTCCTAACTAACCGCATCAGCATTGACCTATCTCTGTTGTCAGAACTGATAGAATTGATTAGACACCTAATTCTGGACCTAAAATTAGGTCTATGTGATCTGTTTCCATGGAGATGGTTCCACCGTGTCAGGAGATATCCTGACTTGAGTTTCCGGCCTTCATGGTGAAAATCCAGCTCCGAGTCTTGCATTTTCATTCGTCCCTTTCTGATTAGCAAAATGCTGGTACTACAGTCAGCACTGATATTTGCCATTTACAAATTTATCACTGGATTTGTATCAATGAGATGTCTGCTGACATCAACAATCCCTATGATAAATGCTGAGGTCACCTCCAATGTTTTTTTCGGACTGTGCAGTATAAAGCTGATTTATTTTAAAATGAAAAATATCGACTTCCTTCAATCCTGTTTTTCTCTTCACTGATATACTTTTTTCAATTCTATGCATTTGTTAGATATTTATTACACGTTATTTCAATCTATTTGAGAGATTTAGCTGCTAATGTGCATACTCCTGGATTTCAGCAAGCATAGCTTTGATTCAATAAACTGCTTTTTACTAATATAATTTCAAATTTCTGCTTACTTTAAAGTTGTGGTCAGGCATTTAATTATTAGCAGCATTTGTAAAATAACATGAACGTTAAGGTCTCAGTCATTCATTTTTAGAGAATGTTTGAACATGAAAAATTTCTACGCATCTAATGTTTAATAAGTTAGCATTTGTGACATGCTTAATATTTTATGTTATTGTAAGTTTATCGCACACACTTCTGGTTTGTTACTTTGGTGTGCAGTTTCTCTCTAATATAAGCATTCTTGGTGGACATAAATAGCACAGCAGAATGAAATGCACTTTGGGGAGAAAGCAGAATCCCTCTGCAGTGTTGTAAGGCTAAACATCTGCTGGCTGTTCTGTGTCATATTGAAGTTACTTCACTTCCTACAGCTTCAACTGAAGATAACAATTTTGGATTGGAAAATTAATAAATATCACTTTCTGATTTTGGATTTGTGAATGTCTAAAAACAAAATAACAAAATCAATTCCAGGCAAATATCTACTCTTCCCGCCCTTTTCCTCAGTTGTACTTAGAGCCCAGTGAAACATTCTTATTAAAACTCTCTGGCTTGCTTAGCAGGGATAGATGTAAATGAAACCTACGATGTGACAGAGATATTTGAATATTCAGTTTGGTAGCAAGTCAGATTTGTAAGAAAAGAGACCTTGCACTTGCTCTCTGCAACATTTTATACGTAAATTAGACAGGAGTGCAATAAAAAAGGAACTGTGGGGAAATTTGTTATTACATTTTTCCGGGAAATGTACATGGTCAGTAATCAATTTTGTTAAAATTGCAAATCTAATTTTTACTCCCGGCATAAATAAACATGCAAAAATTGTGGATAATTCTTTATTTAAAAATATACTTTGTATTGTAAACTTTGGTTCAAATATAAATGCCAGTGGTCTTCTGTGAATTCTGACGCGTAATTCCAGCAACTGTCTAATATTTAAGTACAGTTTAAATCCACTTGAATGATAACCGAGTTTGGTTATATGAGCAGTTCTTAAATTCAATTCCTGTTTAGGTCAGCATCAATGTAACCATCCCCTGCTACATGCAATAAAACAAAGTATGCATTAGCTTATGGTGCATTACTATCTGTTTTACAGTAGTAAATTTAAATGACTAACTGGTTCTAACATTTACATTTTGTTCTATGAAGTGATGTGAAATAAAATATTTTGTTGCAAATTAGATATTGATACTTTGAGATTTTTAAAAATATGGGTCTTGCTAATCTATTATTTTGAATTCTCCTTGGCTATCCAGTAATGTGGCCTGGGAAGTTGGGGTAGCCACAAGTATGTTGCCTGACTCTGCCCTCCAACTAAGCTGCTCTTGAGGAAGCCACTTGTGTGTAATGTAGGAAAGGCTCTTCCTTTCATTTTTCTCTATATTCTTGTTTGGTCTTTACTGAGTATCTGAGCACAGTGATATGGTTCATATTAATGACTTAATAATGGTTGTGCAACAGGCAGATATCGTGGCTCATCCAAATGCCATGACATCGCACAATGAAACTTTAAAGTGATCCCCCTGTCACAATACATTTTGGATAGTCTTCTTATAATCTTGCACTTCTTATAATCTTGCACTTACCAATCTGAAGTTTGCAAGAGTTTTTTATTTATTGCTGTCCAAGAAACAGCTTCATCCCATTCTACCTCTACTCCTTCCTCCCATCCTACACCTAAATAGTATTATCTCTACCACCAAGACAAATGGATAACCTACTGTTACAGCTGGTTAGTAGGTGATACAAGCATTCTGTTGGTTGAATTTGAAATTGCATTTGATTTCTGTGTAAGGAATGTTTTCAGAAGTAAAGAAGAATAATTCCAGGGATACCCCCCATTAGATGATAAAATCCAGTAAAACTTGCCATTTGAGAGAGGGCTTTGCAGCACAATACAAAGTATAAGAATCCTCAAAAGGAAAAAAAAATATTAATCACACAGTGGCCAAGCACATTTCAGTGAAGCCTGAAGTTTAGTGCTTTTTTGGAAACATCTGTTTTGAATCGACCTGCAAAAAGGCATATTCATCTGATTAGTGTGTGTTTTGCAGGGAAAAAAAGAAGGTATTGTGCTTCTTGAGGTGGTAGTAGGTTGGGGGGTGGTTGTGGGGTAGGTTGCAGGGATGAAGCTGTGTTTTAGAATTTTTAAAAATTTTGTAGCTGAAATAGTCTCGACTTTTACTTTTAGTGACGACCCTGTACCTTGTCCATAGTTAGTTGATTTTGTTTAAGCAATCTCAGTAGTGTTGCAAGTATTGTATATTAAGTTTTGCATATTTTTTTTCCTGAGATGGTTGACATACCGAACTCAAAACTTGTAGTTTGTTAGGAGCTGTCCAAATTATCACAGCTGCATTAGGACTTGTTACCATTTTCCATTCTAAAGGAAGTTTCACAAAATCAAGATTCATTACAAGAACCTTTTACCTTATTGGCAAGGAAGTGTCTTTAACTAGCTGTATTTTTTAATTAGAACACAAATTGGACAATATTTTGGATTCTCATGGTGATTGTATTACATTTGACATAACACTCCAGAGAAAATCAGTTAAGATAGACATCTGTATCATAAATTCCTTTAAGACTGGTAGAAATTTTAGTCTTTGTGCAGAAAGTTATTATTGGAATATTTCTTACGTAAATATATGTGAAATGACTAATTTTATGGACTGTTGAATGCAGTCCATATTTTATAAGCCTGAAGTACTTGAGCTTCCACTGCTTGCTGTTTCTACGTCCCATTCTTTTGACAAGTTTTTTCTGCTGTGGCAGTAACTGAGTTTATCATAGCAAAGAAAATTGCTATTGCATGGTCTATGTTTCAGTTCTTGTTGTGGTAGATCAATTACACAACAGAATTAATTTATCTTCCTTTTTCTTCAAAACAAGAGACTCCCATTTCCTCTTCTGAAATGTAAATTTTTTTTGTTTGCTGAAGAGATACTGGCAAAGTGATAACATCTGGCTTAAGCGGATCACTGCCAGCTAAAGAATGGTTTCCTCTCTGTGGGCCTGACCAGTGCCTAATGTTGTGCAGATGTGCAGCCAGGCCTGACTGTAAAAGTTATAAACATTGTCATAACATTGTTTGACTTCTCTAGTATTTCCTGTCTTCTGCTTAGCACTTTATTACTCACTGTGGCATGCTGCCAGAAGAATGCGGGAGAGTGGGGTATTAGGCTGGAAAATTAAAACAAGTCCAGAATTCAGATGGTTTCATTTGAGATGTGAACTTTGATAACTCTCAGATGGCGAAATGTAACAGTTTAATTTTATAGAAGGATTTGAAAAGTAAATTCAAGTCGGAGGGGGAAAGAAAACAGTACCAACATGTTTCTCAACTAAGGCTACTGGCTGTAAAGCCTTAGAACAAAAGGGAGGTTTTAGTTAAGGCCAGTCGATTCAGAAGCTGGAAAGGCTTTTAAAAACATGTATTCATTTCCTGATATGTATGTAGTTCCTGGGCAGAGAATGTGCCTTTCTTTCTTCACTTCCATACACTTTTCATTCTGCTGCTTCAGGCTGTGATTAAGCAAGGCCACACGTTACCACATAATGGAGGAAGTGAAAACCTACTCAGGCAACAATAGATGTGCTTTTTAAAAAAAGCGAAATAGTTGTATGAAATGCTTTTCTTTTTTTAATATTGCTAAAAACAAAAAAGCTTTTTCTCCAGTGCACACTTTATGGGGGTTGGGCATTATACGCATTGCTTAAGATTACATCAATCAGGAAGCAGTAACTCATGAGAGACTTCCCTTGAAAATGGGCTGATGCTAATTGACAGTATGACTGTTTTTAGATTCTGGCTATTTTCGGTCTCCAAATGAGAAATTAAGGTTCTGAGTTGTACTACTTCACCTAAAACTGTGATTGAAAATTGGAGAACATTACAGATAAAGAAGCCTTACTTTTTTAAAAGTAGGTTTTGCCCAGGAGAAGAAAGATTTTAATTGTCACAGTGTTGTGGGCAAAATCTGTTGGATTCTTTTGCATGATGCTTTTGCTGCTTTCTCAATGCTTATTTTGCCTTGAGTTTAATGACCACTATCATCTCGACTGACAAATATGTTCCCAGTTCCCCTTTACCAGTAAGGTGATCTTCCTCAGCGGCATAGCACCGAAGGTTGGGTGTTAGGAGTTCTTGGGTGTAATTGGTGTTGATGGATAGAGGACTTTGATTTTAACTCTTCACACCATCTCATCTCTCTCTCTCTCTATTTCTGTCTCTCTGTCTCCCCTCTTTCCTTGAATGTGTCAAACCTTTCCCCTGTCCTCTTTTTCTCAGTCCTCCTCCATTTCCATATGCTCTCTTTGTTTGCCTTTTCCCACTATCACTCAAAGTCTCCCTCCCAACTCTGCCGACCCCTCTGTCACTCTACCATCACCAGCCAACACCTCAGCTTTTCCCTGTCTCTCTGTCTCTAGCTCTCCTATATTTGTCTCCTGTCTGTCATCACTGGCCCAAGAAACTCCATAATCTCATTTTTCTCGTTCTCCTCCATCCTTGATCTCTCTCTTTATCTCTCTCTCCCGGTCTCTCTTCGCCCCCAGTTTCTCTTTCTTTGACTTTCTCACTGGCCCATTTCTTCAGTGTCTTTCTCTGTCAGCTTCCTCCCACCCCAGTACCCACCCACCTCTCTCTCTCTGTCTCTTGCTCTCCCTCTCTCTCTCTCTCTCTCTCTCTCTCTCCTCTCTTAATGCATTCCTCCATCTCCACTGAGATTTTCTTTCCAGCATTTCTCACTTTCACTCTCTCTCTGTTGCTATATACACTTCCTTTCAGATTGTCTGTCTGTGTTAGTTTCTCTTGTTTCTCTCTCGTCCCCTGCACACTCTTCACCCTTCCCAAACCTAGTCTGTACTGTGTCTCTTCTCTCTCACCTCTAACCCTACCAAAAAATGCAATGATGTTTGTGTTTTTAGGCCATTGTGTTTGCTTTTGGAAAGATAGGGTAGTTCAGTCGATAATCAAAGAATCTCGGTTAGGCAAATAAAAAGCAAAAGATTTGCATTTATATCGTGCTTTTCCGACCATTGGCTGTCTCTCTATAGCCAGTGAAATGTAGTCATTGTTCTTGTGCAGGAAGTGTGGCAGCCAATTTGACCATAGCAAGGTCCTGGGAACAGTGATGTGATAGTTGCCTGATGATATAAGGCAACTTGATGAAGCTTGGAATGAATCCCTATTCGCGGTGAAATATACCATTAGTTCTTTTATCTTGACCTGTTTGATCCCTCAACTGAAAGGTGACACTTTGACACAGCAGCACGGCCGCAGTACTGCACTTTTAGCTCGATTTTGTGCTCACATTTTACACACATACCATTTGTAAAAAACATTAATGTTTTCTTTCTTCATGTTAATTCTTGATATAGCTCATAATTAACAATGCATCAGGGCTATTAAAAACACACTGGCTAGCCTGAATTAACGAGATGAGTCTGTGGTTGCAATTAACACCGGGAGAAGAAATTTTGCATGTGCTCAAGTTTTATTTGGTTTCTTGTCAACGCCTTACTGCGGCAACTCTATCTTGCTGATGACTTGACCCTCAGTGTTTGTGTACGATGGGGGTGTTCATGCCAAAATTTCAGCTTTGGTGCGAGGATGCAATTTATGTGCAAAGAATATGTAATAATCACTTTGTCAGCACTAAAGGTTTGCATTTTGAAGGAATGCTTGTGGCCTTTCCGTGTAAAGATTTTTAAGGAGCAATCCACCTGGTACTTCTGCTAATAGGGATGTGGACTTAAAATGCAACTACTGCCTAACAGTAGTTTTAATGGGCAAACTGATTTATAACAGGAGTTTGGATGGATTGATGTTTTATACTTTCTGGCACGGCATTTAATTGATTTTGCAGATAATAAGGTAGAGAAGTGCCCTGACTACAGGAACAGTTCCAATTCTCAACTCCTTATTTTTCTTCAGCATGCATGCTTGAGATGAGAAATCAGAATGTTCAAATAGTGATCAAATTGGTACATGCTTGGTTTTCTTTTGAAAATTAATGATGTGGCACCGGACTGTGTGTTTTACAGTCCATGTTGGCGCTTAAGTACAAGTAAAACCTACTTTTCTGGATGGAACGGGTTTACGTTTAAGTTTGTATCTGAGCTACCTGGCAGGACCTTGAAGCAAACTGTCTCTGAGAAGATAGGGTTTGGCAACAAAATAGGCTGGCAGGATTCTCCACTCAAATCAATGTAGAAATGCCGGAAATACTCGGACTGGCAGCAAATCTGTGTAGAGAGACAAATGGAAATAACGGCTGAATTTAAATTGGCCTGCGGGAGAAGGGTGAGAGCTGTTTGGGGTGGGGTTGCTGTAAATGTTGTTCATCACCTTTCCAATTCCATGTGATTCATTGCGATTAGAGAAGGTTGAAGCTGGCCTTTCCACCTAGAGGTCAGTTGAGGCCCATCAGCGGATAATTAATAAAGGACCTAGTACCATTGTGTGTAGCTGCAATCAAATACGTATTTGGCTTTAAGAGAGTTACATGATTATTTCTCATTTTCAGAAAGTGGCGCAAAATATGCGGAAGACTAGAAAAGCTCAACGTTTTTACTTCAGGTGTAAATGAAGATTGTATTAACTCTCATTGAAATAAATGAGTTTGCAGTCCGTGGTTAGCAACAGTTATTAATTAGCTACATTTTAATCCAGTTGCAACAGTCTGTCCCAGTACAGTGAGAAGAAATAAAACAGAAATCACAGTTGTCAATTAAAGTGCATTTAAGGTAGTTACTGCTCAGAAAATGCAGTGAAGATACAGCAGCGCATAATACACAAGCCACAATGGAGACTAGAACTCTCATCATGGATTGGTATGCTTGTGATCCGGTAGCTGAGTTCCATTTATTCAAAATAAAATGACACTTCACTAACCAACAAATAACTGACAAAATATAGAAGCACTAAAGGTTTGAGCTAAATTAATTCTTCATATTTCTTGAACAGAAACAAGAAAGATGCAGAAAAAAATGTTTTGAACTCAGAGCATAAAGTTCTAGTAAACCCCAGAATTCAAGGGCTTAAGTTTAATCCTATTGACAGCAATCAAGTGAGCCTATGGTTTGTTATTTGCAAGGCTCATGGAATTTGTAATACCTTCTATATCAATCAAATCATCCAAAAACATACTTGGATAAAGCTCAAACATACTTGACAGCCACTATTGGAAGTACAGAAGGAAATTTAAATCCATTACTGCAGGATAGCGGCATCCTCAACTCTTTACTCAACAATAACAATAACAACTAGGAGAAAGTGAGGACTGCAGATGCTGGAGATCAGAGCTGAAAAATGTGTTGCTGGAAAAGCGCAGCAGGTCAGGCAGCATCCAAGGAGCAGGAGAATCGACGTTTCGGGCATAAGCCTTCTTCAGGAATTAGGAGGGTGTGCCAAGCAGGCTAAGATAAAAGATAGGGAGGAGGGACTTGGGGGAGGGGCATTGGGAATGCAATGGGTGGAAGGAGGTTAAGGTGAGGGTGATAGGCTGGAGAGGGGGTGGGGGCGGAGAGGTCGGGAAGAAGATTGCAGGTCAAGAAGGCGGTGCTGAGTCCGAGGGTTGGGACTGAGATAAGGTGGGGGGAGGGGAAATGAGAAAACTGGAGAAATCTGCATTCATCCCTTGTGGTTGGAGGGTTCCTAGGCAGAAGATGAGGCGCTCTTCCTCCAGGCGTTGTGTTGCCATGGTCTGGCGATGGAGGAGGCCAAGGACCTGCATGTCCTTGGCGGAGTGGGAGGAGGAGTTAAAGTGTTCAGCCACGGGGTGGTTGGGTTGGTTGGTGCGGGTGTCCCAGAGGTGTTCTCTGAAACGTCCCGCAAGTAGGCGGCCTGTCTCCCCAATGTAGAGCAGGCCACATCGGGTGCAGCGGATGCAGTAAATGATGTATGTGGAGGTGCAGGTGAATCTGTGTCGGATATGGAAGGATCTCTTGGGGCCTTGGAGGGAAGTGAGGGGGGAGGTGTGGGCGCAAGTTTTGCATTTCTTGCGGTTGCAAGGAAAACAATAACAACGCCAAACAAAGTCAGTAAGCCAACCAGGTCATCTATAAGATACGGTTTATCCCATTGACCAAAACAATGTGCAGCATTCTATACCAATCAAGCTATTTGCCACAAAAAAGACTCTGGGAAAACATGTGCAAAAAAAAATCTAATTGTCAGAACAGCCCAAGATGCAGCATAAAGCTCAACAACAGCACATGAAAAAGTTTCAGCCAAAGTTCAACTCACAGGATTGTTTTCAATTTTGCACCTTTGCAGTTCAAACGTGTGGACAAAGTTCAGGAAACACGTACAACAAAGTAGCTTCCATATCCGAACCATACTGTAAGCGTTGTCACTCTGACACATCACATTGATAACATTTGAAGGAGCTGAGGAATTCACTTTGATGAAATTATGTATCCCAGGAAGAAGTGGTCAGTATGAATTGTGAGCCAAAACTGACCGAGTCATTAATGTCATTCTGTTACACATTCTAGACGCAATGTATGGTGGTAATTGACACAGTGTAATGAAGCTCACACCCAACGAGCCTCTCAGGGAGTTGGCATTGTTAGTCTGAAATGTCAGTATGGTTCTTCTGGCTGGACACCACAAAACAACTACATTACTGAAAAAAGATAGCCAGCTAGTCAGTCAGTCTTTTTTTTTGTTGTTTGTCTTTGTGTATGGATCTTCACATCCAAATGACCCATGAGCTAGCAAAAATGTCTGCTGTGATCAATTCCCAAATTTCATTTCATCAGACAAAACCAGTATATCACCAGTAACATGGTCATAAAGATACTAACTGCTATCTTCAGTACATTTGACATCCTACAGCAAATTGTGACCGTCACATATTGGAAAACCCTGCCACTATATATTAACAGGTGTAGCAAGTCAGCATATTGACACCTCTCCACACTATCCACAAACTAATAGTCTGACAAAGTACAATTAAGGCAGTTATTGTAAATAAACTCATCAAGACGTCAGGGTTACCTTGTTAAATGTGTGCGCTGCACGTCAAGGCAAAGACCTACCTTGATCAACAACCCTTGTATTCAGAGAAACAAGTTCAAACTGCTTCTAATCTCCTCCAATTCTTCACCAACCCGATACACATGATCCTTTGTTGGAAAGAAATTAGAGAATATTACAAGAACACAATCAAACTCCATGTAGTTATCTCAAGTTTATTAAGGCAAAATGCAAGAGTGTGAGACCAGAATGCCAACATTTGGAAGCATTCTGAGAAAATGTGAGGAGAAAGTGAGATTTCCTGAAGAAGGGCCTATGCCCGAAACGTTGATTCTCCTGTTCCCTGGATGCTGCCTGACCTGCTGCGCTTTTCCAGCAACACATTTTCAGTTCTGAGAAAATGTGCTCAACCCAGATTGTACAACATTGCCATGAGCAATGTGCATGTTCAAAGACAGAACTAAAGACAGATTCAAATTGATTATGATCATCCACAGGTAACCCAAGACAGGAATTCAGATGCTTAAAGTTATTGTATTAAACCCAGAAGACAATACATCCCCAGTTCATATCAATCTACAGACATCACACAGTAGCATCAAATTGTGCAGTAACATACTGAAAATTGGACACGAACTTGATCCAGTTGTATTATACATTTACTGAAATTTTTTGTTGTTGTGTACAGTGTGTAAATGCATTACTGTTAGTTCTAATTTGTATCCTTGTAGCCGTTTTTCATGGGAAACATTCTAGTCTTTGAAAGAAAATAGTGGGTGGGAGGGCATGTACTGTGGTGGGGAACCTTATGATTTTGCATGCATCTGTAATTGGGTGATGATGTACTTTTTAAGGTAGCTACAAGTTAAAATTACTATTTTGTTATATCATGTGATAGTCTTGCTGGAGATATCAACTCCATTTTGAATAGCGACTGCTGTACTTTGACTAACAGGACTGAAGAAGGGTTACACCCAAAATGTCAATTTCTCCCCCTCCTGATGCTGCTTGGCTTGCTGTGTTCTTCCAGCCTCCTGCTTGCCTACATTGGATTCCAGAATCTGTAATTTTTTTTTGTCTCTGCACCATTTAATAAGGCTGAACAGAGAGTGCTTGGCTGGGTGACTCCTAACCTTTGGGCCACAGGGATGGAATGATTGGTGAGGGGGTGGGGAAGGTGCTGGTGTGTTCCAGCTGTCAGAGGCACCCTCTCTCTGGTGTCCCTCTCACCCTGATGTTTCCAGATTAGAATCATAGACATAGAGTCACACAGACCCTTTGGTCCAACCAGTCCATGCCACACATAATCCCAAAATAGACTTGTTCCACCTGCCTGCAGCTGGCCCATAACCCTCCAAACCTTTCCCATTTGTGTATTTTTCCAAATATTTTAAAAATATTGTAATTGTACCCATGCCCACCACTTCAGAGGTTTATTCCACACATGAACCACCCTCTGTGTAAACATTTGCCCTTTTTAAACTATTTTTAAACTCTTTTTAACCCTTTTTTAACTCATATCTTTTTAAACTCTCGTTCCTCTCACCTTAAGAAGTATTGAAATCCCCCATTCTAGGGAAAGGACAACTACCATTGACTCTATCTATATCCCTCATTGTTTTACAAATTTCTATAAGGGCTCCTCTCAACCTCCTCTGCTGCAGTGAGAAAAAGCCCAGCCGACCCAGCCTTTCTTTATAACTCAATAACCCATACCCAGCAACATCCTGGTAAATCTCTTCTAAACCCTCTCCAACTTGCTAATATCCTTCCTATGATAGGGCAACCAGAACTGAACACAGTATTCCAGGAGAGACCTCACGAAATATTCCTGGTGTCTTCTGTTTTCTCATTTTCAATTTTGCTTTTTGTAAACTAGAGGGCATAGGTTTAAGGTGAGAGAGGAAAGCTTTAAAAGGGACAACATTTTCATGCAGAGGGTGGTACATGTATGGAATGAGCTGCCAGAGGAAGCGGTGGAGGCTGGTACAATTACAACATTTAAAAGGCATCTGGATGGACATATGAACAGGAAGGGCTTAGAGGGATATGGGCCAAATGCTGACAAATGCGACGAGATTTATTTAGGATATCTGGTCGTCATGAATGAGTTAGACAGATGGATCTGTTTCTGTGCTGTATATCTCTATGACTCTATCTATGATTTTATTAATATTGTTGTAAAATTCTGCGCTTAATGGGAAATCTGAATCAAACCTCATATAATCAAATCTTAAGAACTTGTACTGGGATCATAACTTTCACTGTACACCCAGAACAAAGATGAGAAGCAGTGTACTCACTCATTCACTTTGCACTGAGCCACCACTGCCTTGCAAAATGAATTACAGCGCAGGAATTTTTTTTAGGTGCTTAAGGTGAACATGTTATTATTCCTAAGGTTGTTATTAATTACAGTAGATACAAGTAAATATTTCAAACTCAAACTGATGACTTCGTTGCACCCTTTCAGTCCGAACCCTACTTCGAACCTATCTATATTCATTTTCATGAATTTCTAGCTTTAGTCCTAGATTAAAGTCCAGATAAGGAGCAGTATTCAGGGACTGGCTTGGGGGAGGTGGGGGAGGTGGTGGTGGTGGGGGGGGGGAATTTCAGGTGATAGAGGCCACTGCAGAGGGCTCAAGGGAAATTCCAGAAAGGGTGGGACATGGAGACAGAAGCAGTGGGATGATTACAGGTGAGGGTGGAGAAATGGAAGTTTGATTACAGGTCAACCCAAACGTTCTGAGTCCTGAAGAGCATTCTTACACCTTCTCACCCAAGGAAACCTAATTTGAAAAGAATATTTGAAGCAGACTCCTACGAACATTTTCAAGCTCTACTCCTCACCACTGTTTTCCTTTTAACCTATATTTCTGATTGACTATTCAGAGATGTTATTACACATCTCTGGAGCAATTGGGACTTGAACCCAGGCTTGGGATAGGAATACTACCACTATGTCTCAAGAAGCCGTAGTGCTTGCTGCACCTGGTATTCCCAGGCAGTCTCCTATCCAACTACTAACCATGCCTGGGTCTGCTTAGTTTCTGAATTCAGGAGTATTGCCGTGGGCACCGGCAGCTAAATTAGTATGGCTGTAGGCACAGACCATGTTTTACTTATGGCTCAGTCACAAGCGATGCTGCCATGAAAAGCTATTAACACCAAGTTGGGCTCTGAATGATACGGTCCAACAATTACATTGAAATGTTAATGACAGCTCTGCCTGAGAGCAGTTGAGAGTCTTATCAATGTCAAAATCCCAGGTGTCAAAAAATGATGATGCCCACCACAGCTGAAGTGGTGTAGCACCTGGCTACTGTTTTAACTTCCTGCCCATTCTCTTCTTGCCAATGGGCAAGGTTTAAAATGGGTATTTTGTCACTAAGTTGTACTAAAGTATAAGCAGATTTGATCTACTAAGTTTTATCTGGGTAAATGACAATGAACATTGTCAATGGCCTGGTGGAATCCACTCAGAAATTTAGAAGAACGTTAAGGTTTTTCCTAACATGGCAACCCAACAGCTTGAAGCTACTACACATCGACAGAAATCCAGAGAATTTACTATTAAAAGCAGGCCAGGAAATATTATGAATGGAACAGGTTGAAAGATGCATTTTGGATTCGCTCATTACATTTCACAGGTGAAGATTAAAAGCTCTAAACTCCTCTTGCTGATCTTGGTTTGTAGCCTCGGTATTACTAGAATCTCTATAAGGCAACCCTGCCATCAGCACAAGCTCAGCAGCAGCCTGTGTGGAAGGTAGACCTGTAGTCACGACCAGGCTTAATGAAAGTTAATGGTGAAAAGTACACTTTTAATGTGACACCAGTTTTGTATGCATGGACAAACAAACTGGCTATTTGTTGCGATAGTACTTTTATCATATGAGAAGTCCAGAAAGGGGAAGGGAGAGTTTAGCAAGTAAACTACTTCCCTTCCCCATTCCCCCTAACATTAACAAAAGCATTTTGAATTTAAGATTTTTAACAAGTTGTGCATGTATAGTAGCATCTAATGACTGATTTGTAAGATAATCCCACTATTGTTTCATACTGTAAGTGTGGTCTATACATGTCAAGGGGTGACTTGATGCACTACACTATGCATTTTATGTGTTGGCCCATTGTTGTAACAAAGCTAATTTGTTTGACGTATAGGATTTCCTAATACAGCGGTTTTGCACAGATATATTAACTTTATCTATCCATTATGGAATCTCAGTTTGATAATTAATGCAGCAGAATGACAAATGAGCTATTCAAGTTTCAAACAGGTAAATGATGTGTGGATATCATTTGGGTACAGTTGTGTTGAAATTTTTAAAATGCTACTTACTGTAAGAAACCTTTTCTCAGTCAAATGTGTTGCCGACCAATTTTGTGATCGATAAGCAATGTGAGCTGATGTCTTTCTATTCTTATTTGAGAAATCATCCTTTCATCCCTGACTATAATGAACAGTACTTCTGTGTTTGAACATATTGTTGAACGTGTTGTAGAAATGAAAAAGCACCCATGATGGATTAGAGAAGATAGGCTGAGTTGATCAAGAGGTGCTCTGTTGCTTTCATTTAATTACCCAAAGCTGCAACTTGTAATCAGATAGCAGGCCATCTGGAAATGAATAATTAATAACTCTTCTCTTCAGAGTCCAAGACATCCGTTTAAAATATATTAGAAAGAATAACTCTTTCACCTTTCACTCTCTGTAAGACATACAACAATCATGCTTGGTCTGCTAATAAAGCATGTGATACCTGAAGTTATGGGGCAATAGAGGCATTTGACCTTACTCGTGGTCTTTTTAGTCATTACTCTTTATAATTCGAACATTATTTTAAAATCTTAATCTTCTGTACATCTGCCTGTCTCTGAAGCCTGTAACAAGCCCACTTATCACACAGATAATGGTTTCCTGACATCTGCTTGATCAAAAGAATAAATGTTTGACCCCATGAAGGAGTTTCCATTTTAACTCTTTTAGTGCTGATATAAGTTTAATAAGGTTTTCAAATTCCGTGCTATTCAACATTCATATTGCCGTCATCTGAACTGTAATTTGAATATCTTTTTGCACATCTAATTTATGTCGAAGTGCAAAACATTTTGGCCTCCAGCACTTGTTGGAATGAGAGTTTGCTCATGAATCTGAACCTAAATTGAACCTCAAACAAAAGAGGGAAAGTTAAGTCCCTGATATTATAAATATAGAAAATATGAAAGTATTAGGTCAGTTCAAGTCTTGAAATATCTCTGACTGAAACGTCTTTGCATTTTCCGTGCTTCTTTCAGCTTATTTGTGTCCATCCTTTAACTCTACAATTGTTGGCTCACATGTAACATGCTTTCTTGACAGCAACCAGTGATTGTTTGTCTTTCACCCTTCCTCATTTTTAATTATGCCACTTTAAAGGGAACATAGGTATATTTGTAAAAAATAAATCAATATTGCACATGCCAAGTTAGGCTTTTTTTTTAAATCTTAAGATCCAAAGATTCTGAATGCCTTTAAGGGACAACAGTTGGCCACATAAACCATACTTGTATTCAGAAAGAAATTACCTTTGTATCCTGACCAAATTCAAGTCAATTTAATGGTAATCATGAGATGAGACTTCCTCTGTTCACAGACTGTAGTGAAATCATAAACGTACATATGATGTGTTTACGATTTCATTATAAATAGTGAACAAAGGAACTCTGTCCTTTCATCCGTCCTTTTAACGTTGTTTGAAATGCGCGCTTAATTGATTAATGATAATTGACTTAGGATTATTGATGTATTTGCCCTTAGTTGTAGCAAACAATAGATTTTAATTCATTCTTACCTCCACAAGTAAATGCACATCAAGTACTTTTGTAGTTTCTTTCAGAATAGAATGCAGATTTCAGTGGAAGCCATTTGAGAATGAATTTCAACGTTGAATACTGCATCTAACAAATAGAAACAGAAAACAGAAAATGCTAAAATGCGTGAAATCAATAAGAAAAAGTTGATTGATGCTCCAGGTGGATATATGAATGAAAAATGAATTGAATTGCTCTATATATTTTGTTACAATACTGGGCAAACCCTTCTGCTAATTAAACCAAACACACAGAAAAGCTCGCCTTGCCTTGTAATCTGTTAAAGTATGAGTAACAGACAACTGCCCCAAATTTCAATATTTAAAGAAAAAAATGACAATTTTATTCTTTAACTCAAAAAGTGAATATTAAGCAACAACTATTCACAACCCTAATCCTCCTTTCCCTTAAAAATTTGTTATCTACCTCCCACTCTATGACAACATTCTGATCCAATGAAGCCTGTATTAAATTTACATTAAATCAGTTTTCAAAACCAGCTAGCTGTGTCAATCATCCTCAATAGATCTCCCTGGGCCGTCTTCGGTCTTCTGCTGCACAGAAGTTTCAAATGATAAAAAGTACCTTTTCGACAGTGTGTTTTGAATAGCAGTTGTTCGATGGCAGAAGGTGCACTTTCTTTCTGGCTAACTGTCCAAAATGCCTGCTTTTTATATCCCAAAACATTGAATTATCTCATTAATTTGATGTTTTCAAAACAGTAAAATTCCAATTTGATTGGGTTTAGGATCTTGGGGCATAATTTAAACTGATTGGCTGAATTCAAATTGTTGTGAAAGCAACTCCGTATCTGAGTTACAGCTCACATGTTACATCTTCAAATTGTCCAATACACTTTGTGTCTGCAGTCAGTCACGTGAAAGGTGCTTGCCAGCTTTTCAGCTTTCACTCTCTTTTAAAAGGACAGTGCATGCCTTCAACTTCATAACACTTTCTAGACTGGAATTTAAGGGATAGCGTTCTGAGGACATGATGGGTGTGCAGTGTGTGAGTGGCAGTGCCAAACACTGTTCGTATGGCTAACCCTTGGGATTGTTTGGAAGTCTGTAGATGCATCTCCTGAACATTGCCATCAATAGTTCTTAAGGACATATTTTTAAAATAAATATGTTTTCTTTGGAGACATTATTAATCATACAAGTGTTGCAGAAAGGTGTTTACAACAAAAGTTCTGAGCCATAAAGAAGGGTCACTGGACTCGTAACATTAACTCTGCTTTCTCTCCATTGATGCTGCCGAACCTGCTGTGTTTTTTCAGCAGTTTTGGTTTTTGTTTGATTTACAACATCCGTAGTTCTTTTGTCTTATTTTAGGGCCTGAAACAAAATGCTGCTTGAAAGAACATGATGGATGGAGATCATGTGCTAACACCTGCACTTCCAGTCATAACTGACAACTCACACTTTCCAAACTTTGAACCCACATTCCCCAATGACCAAGTCAGATCCCAAATTTAAATTAAGTCATAACACAGTAGGATGAGTGAAGATAAGTTCAAACTACTGAAAGACAAGCCTAAGACTAATGTCATGAAATGTTTGCAGCAGTTTACAGAAGAGGTTGACTGCTGTGATGGGACTGCAGATGGGTTAGACTGCCAATAAGCTAAGATGGTCTGAATAGACTTCCTTATCCATACTTACTTAATAATCTTGTGATATATCGAAACTCTGTGGTTTTGAATTACAAAAAAACGTCATGACTTTCAGTGATGCTATTGCTTAACGAGTTAATAATGATGGCTGAACAATGTTAAAAAGGTTCAACAACTGAAAGGAATTCACAGGCAAGCATGAATCTGGCCATTATTTATTCCAATGTGAGATACTGAGTATAAGTTGAGAAATGGATCTTGATTAGAGTTGTGTTGCACGTGAGCTTGAGGCAGAACAGACTTCCCTTATTTGAAGTATGATGTTCAGTTCAAGAAGTTTGCAAAATATTCTATTGCTGTAATCTCTGTATTTGGGAAGTTCTCTTGTGCTTCCAAGCTTCTATAATTTATGCATTTTCACAATGTATCTTGTAATGCCTATTATTACATGGCATGATGTGTGGCAGAATGTGACAAGACTGGTTCACTGAAACGCAAAGTTAGCAGTCATTACTGTTGAATTAATAATTGACAAAGATTGTCAAGACTAAAGGAATAATATACGTTAGGTTTTGTTGGAAAGAAACAATCAGCATTGTATAATTGAGTATCCTGTCATTGTAGTTTAAACTGCAAACGTCCTTCATGTTTCTCACAGGAGTGAAAATTACTTTCCACCCTATTTAGCATGTCCTTCAAGTAAATTTCCATAACAAGTTGTTAATGGCACAATATCTATATCTATGTATAAATATATCATTTCTGATGTTGAGTGTTTTAAAGCTGGTAGTATTAAAGGGAACGGGTTATCAAATGAAAAAGATGTGTTTCAGATACCGAAAAAAGTTTTGTCCTTTATATTTTTATTCTCATTTGCTGATCATTATTGAACTACTTTCCCTTAGTCTCAGTAGAATTATCCACTGATGACATAATGAATAAAATGTTGTCATCCATGCTGTTTGAATATGTGTTGAATCTATAACATCATTCCTACTGTAAAGGCATAAACTCCCAAGCAGCATATAACATGCTTTTGTAGGGATGGGGACTAACTGTTTGGAGGGAGCAGGCCGTCAGTGTGAATCTCCAGGAGTAGCTCAGCAGTACCACCATTGACTGAGATGGCTGGGTTCTAAAGGACTCCTCGAACACAAAGGGCCTAAGGAAGTGGTAAAAGGACCATCACAAGGACCTTGCCTCAGCTATTTACCTGTTGGAGAATCATCCGTCCATGACAGTATTGGTAGGAATTAGTACTTGCAGCTTCCTTTTGTAGGGAAAGGTTCCACTTTCATGTTGAGAATACTCTCCATTGTATTGGGTGCCACTATGACTTTGCTTAATGGCCTGGTTTCAGAAAAGATCTGGGAGCTCAACACTGGTGACCAAAGAGGCAGTGTGGGCCGTCAGCAGCAATAGTATTGTGTAAGCTATCACAACTGTATGCTCTGACCAGGTATATTCCTCACTCTATCATTAACATCAAGCAATGGGAAAATGTGCTTCAATGAAGTGTCAGAAAGATATGCCAGGAGCAGCAATCAGGCACATATGAAAACAAGGACTACCTCGCAAACAGCAGAACTATTTACAATAAAAAGAGCTAAACAATCCCCCAAACAATGGATCAGATCAAATTAATCCTTTCAAAGCCAATCATAGAATGATGGTGGACAACTAAAGAACACTCTGTGAAAGTGAACAGGAAATGACATCACCAACACAGGAAATTACATCACTAATCCAAGGAAACCTAAACACAAATAGAAAGTGGGACATAATACCATCGCTTCACCGGAGGCTCACTGATGATATCACCTAGTATGGTGATGAAACATCTGAAAACAAACCTTCCAGCTCGTGAGCAAGTTACATACAGGACAATTAAACAACTAGGAGGAGATAGCTCGACAGATATCTCAAAAATAAGGGAACCCAGTACATCAGTGTAAAATAACAAGACTGAAGTATTTGTGACCCTCTTCAGCCACAAATAATCCATATTTGACTCCACCTGAGGTCCCCAGCATCTCAAAAACCAGTCTTTTACCAATTTGATTCACTCCATGTGAAGGTACTGCATACTGTAAAGGCTATGGGCCCTGACAACATTCCAGTAGCAGGACTGAAAACTTGTATTCCTAAACTAGCACACTCATAACTCAGCAGTTTTAATACTGCTATAATGCTGGCATCTATCTGACAATGTGAAAAGTGATCAGGTCTGCTCTGTCCATAAACCAACCTGTCAATCTATTCTTAATCATTAAAAGAAGCTGGTTGGGGATGTTGGAGGTCAGTCATTCTCAGCACTAGGATATTGTTGTTGGAGTTCCTCATGGTAGTATTAAAAGCCCAACCACCTTCAGCTATCTCATCAATGACCTTCCCTCCTTTATAAAACCAGCAGTGGGGATGGTCACTGATGATTGCACCAATGTTCAGCACTACTTGTGAGCCCCCAGCGACTGAAGCAGTCCTTTCTTACATGCAGCAGAACTTGGATAATATTCAGTCTCTGACAAGTAACATCCATGAAACAGAAGTGTCAGGCAATGAATATCTCCAAGAAGAGGGAATCTAACCATCTTCCTTTGACATTTGAGATGTTGTCATTGCTAAATCATCTTTCATCAACATTCTTGGAGTTGCCATTGACTAAAACTGAACTATGACTACTGAGGCTACAAAAGCAGGCCAGAGGCGGGGTGTTCTGTGGTGAAAACCTGCCTACTGATTACCCAGGGCCTGTCCATCTTCTACAAGGAGAGAAATAGATAGAATATTGTCCATTGGTGTGGATGAGTGTAGCTCCAACAGCACTCGACAATTCAAAACCATTCAGGAAAAGGCAGCGCACTGATTACACTCTAACAAGCACTTTCAACATTAGGAGTTAGGAGCCCAGAACAGGAACATACCCATGGCCACACCAGAAGAGTGAGTGCCCTACAGAAAACGCACAGCAGCATTTCACCAGACCTTTGACCTAGAAGGAGAGAAACAGCAAGGCATGGAAGGAACACCATCTGCATATTCCCTTCCAAGTCACACACCATATCTCACCATTGTGTCACTGCCACTGGGTCAAAGTTTTCAAATACTTTTTCCTAACAGTACTGTGGCTGTGCCTACACCAGTTGCATTGCAATAGTTCATGTCCACTTCCTTAAGGGCAATTAGGACTGGGCGATAAGTGCTGGCCCGGCCAGTGAAGCCCACAGCCCATGAGTGAAGAAAAATTCAACTAATCAACAACTTTAACACACAGAAATAGCTTTTGTAAATATTTTCTGACACTTGAAGGATATTCAGAAACTTATAAATATGCATCCATATCTTCATAGTCAAGAATGGGCCAGCAGTCCAGTGCAGACCACGCTCAAGTCTAACAGCGCAGAAATTATTCTTTCCCAGAGTTGAGCAGCTAACATGAAAAGAGAGTGTGGATACACGCCCTTCAGCCCAACAAGTCCACACCGACCCTTTGAAGAGTAACCCATCCATGCCCATTTACTACAGTTAACCCCTGACTAATGCACCCAACCTACACATCCCTGAACACTGTGGACAATTTAGCATGGCCAATTCACCTAACCTGCACATCTTTGGTTTGTGTGAGGAAACCAGAACAGCCGGAGGAAACCCATGCAGCCATGAGGAGAATTGTGTAAACTCCACACAGCCTGAGGTGGAAATCGAACCTGGGTCCCTGGCGCTGTGAGGCAGCAGTGCTAATCACTGAGTCACCATGTCCGCAAAAGATACTTGTTCAGGACTTGATTGTCTTGGATGCCAAGTTTTAATCAAAGCTGTTAGTTCACAGAATTTCCCAGCCGTTTAATCTGGAATTTACTTTTACCATTTGTTTTCAAACCGAACCATATTTTTAATTGTTTAGACGTGACTGATTCAGTTTAATGTTAATCAATAGGGAAATACTTGGAACAAATTGATTGAATTGTGATTCTCCTTTCAGATGCAACCAAAACTATTTAACAGGGTGGGAAAAAAGTTGTGTTTTTATTTGGAAGGAATCAGACAGTGGGGAAATGTTAGCCCCCAAGCGTATTACAGGGGCCCCCCTTACCTTGGCAATATTTATTTAATGGTAGTTTGTACCACTAGAGGCCCTCAGTGAGCTATGTAAATAGTCACTTCTTCTGGAGTCGTAACCACAACTTCAGCAACACCAAAATACTTCACAGCTTTTGGAGACTTTGTAAAACTTTCTTCCCCAGCAAAAAAAAGTAATGTGGAGTATCTACTTCTGTGTGAAAGTAGTGTAAAATTTCAATAACTATATTCACTGAGCATGCTAAATACAATCTGGTGAAGAAGGAACATATCCAATCCATCAGAGTCTACATGTCTTGTACATTAACTCTTGGATTGTGATTTGGAGTTACTTTATGAATAACTCGAATGTTTTTGCCCACAATTAGTTTTTTGAATTATTCTGAACACTTGGTATTTTTTAACTGTGGTTTTCTTTCTGGTATAATCTGCTCCACGTCAATTGATATTGTTTCCTAGGAATCAAAGTGGATAGGGAGAAAGTGGGAACAAGGTACAAAGTTGGATGATCAGTCACAATTATACTGAATGGCAGAGCAGGCTTGAAAGGCTATCCCTGCACCTAATTTCTATGTTCCTTTGTTTCACACATAGTTATTGACTTAATCAATAGTTTGAATGAAGCAACCAAGTAATGTAGCAAATTGGTAATATGAGGGACAGGAATTGTCTTTGGTGTGGTGTTGGGCATGTTCCTGTCTGGGCTCCTAATTGCCCCCAGCAGTTCCAGGTTGCCTCTTTGGACTGACCTGCAGGCTGGTCTGGTGTCAGAACTCATTTTTGAAGCTGTGACTAAGTCGCCTGCTTTATGTAAAGGAAGAACACAGTCTAACTTCCATTTAATGGTATGTGCCTATTGGGATATTATCATTTCACTATTACCATTCAGTACTGCTTCCAGTTTGGTGTAACATTGTTGCTGCAAGCATCCCTCATCTAAAATCCCATGAAAATATAAAAGAAAGCCTAGTTACTTAAGGTGGAATTTCATATCCTACTCAGATGCATGCATTTGTGGCTTATCTTTAACATTGTTCCTTGAATCGCTGCAGTCAATAGGCGCAGGCATACTAACAGTGCTTTTAGTGGCAGGGCATTTAATTAGGCAGGAATGTGGTGGGTTGGGATCCCAGTACCACCTTGCCTGTGGGGGAGGGGCTCAACAATAAACAAAGCAAGAAAGCGCACACTGTTGGGATTCCTTGCAGGCTTCCGAGAAGAACCGACTTTCCCTGGCTTCCAGAGGAACCCAACATGAGGAAAGGTGGAGCAGCTGACACTCCTCCCCCCCCCCACTGCACCATCACCACCACCCTCCAACATTGTTGCTAACTCACTCCTCACTCTTCTGTGGCCCTCTCAGCTCCCACCATTACTCACCTGTGGTATTAGTTTCTTGGGGGTTCTTGATGCATTACTCATGGCCTCAGATTGACCAATAATTCTCAATGATGGGAATTCCATCCCCTAATCCTGGGTGAGACCACAACTTTTCAATTAAGGCTTCATTGGTACAGAAAGTGACAGATTCTTCCCAAAAGGAAGAACGTGAGAGTCCAGTTTTGGACTCTCACCTGCTTTCCAGTGGATGGGACAGACCCACATCACCAACATTAAACTCTGCCATTAGTTTATCTCCGCTCCCCTTATCACACGATAGTGACATTTACAATTGTCTGGCTTTGGAAGTTATGACTAATGTATCTGTTATCTTTATCCAATCCTTTTAATATTCTGGATTTGAAATCATTGGGAACTGGACATTTGTCGATAGTAAATCTCAATTCATTTTTCTTCATCAATTTTTTTTTCCATCACTTATTGTTAAGTTCCCTTATTGGTCTAATACTGACCTTTTCCTCTTTTGGGAAAGAGTATTCATTGAAAATATCAGTCACTGCTTTATTATCCATTTTAGTTTCACCTGCATCTGTGTTTAATGGATTGACATTTCTCCTTACCACAATTCTTAATATCTTTATAAAACTTTTACTGTTAGCTTTGATATGTCTTGCAAATTTTCACATTGCCTGTTTGTACTTCCTATCGCCCTGTAACCCTTTGTTGTTTTTTTTATAGCTCTCCCAGTCTGCTAGATTTCCACTTTTTATTACATTTACCATAAGCTTTTAGCTCAGTGCTGTTTCTTGCATTAACATTGATCATGGTTGTTTAATTGCACAGTGGAGCTTTTGTCTTTTGGATGTGTGGATTGGTTTTGTATTGTACCATAAAATGTCTTTGAACACTTCCCTTTCTTTGTCTGTTGACCTACAGTCCAATCTGAGTTAGATTGGGAAATCTGTCTTCCCTTCAAAGCTGCATTATTTGATTTAAAATTTTCATTAGTTATGTTTTCCCCATCTCTCAAATTTAACATCAAATTCCATCGTAATATGGTTGCCATTCACAAAGTGTTCTCTGATTGTGTGATTGGACTGGTTCATTACTCATCACTAACTCTAATTTTGCCTTTTACCTTATGGATTCTAAAAATTATTCTAGAAAATATTCTGAGGAAGGTTCACTCAACATGAAACGCTAATTTTGATTTCTCTCCACAGACGCTGTCTGACTTGCTGAGCTTTTTCAGAAATCTCTGTTTTTGTTGTTGACGACATTCTTTTTACAATCTTAAAAATCACATAACACCATGTGATTTTTAACTTTGTACACCCCAGTCCAACACCGACATCTCCAAATCATGACTTTCACAATCTGTTTTGGTTAGGTGTTTATTTCTCTGTGAATTTGAAAGCAAAAATCTCCCTTTACAACTACATTACTTTGGTGCATTTCCTCAGTCTCTGTATTTATTCATTAGTACAATTTTTGAATAATACGCACCAGAGACCTGCATCTTTTCATTGTTCCTTTTTTCTATCCATCCTGTACTTCCTGTTTGACCAACTTACTGGAATCCTTTCTTTTACAGTGTCATTTTAAAATCAATGGTGCTAACTTGCGCAATTTCCTTGTCCTTTCTAAAGATCTTACAACTGGAATATTTACATCCCAGTCACACCCAAATTGTAGCTAATGTTTCTGTGCCACATTAAACTCATAAGCTAATTTTGTGTTTCTAACTCAGTATGCTTTATACATTTGTGCATCAAACTCTTATTTCAGCTGTGCCAACTCGCCTATGCGTTCTGGTAATGTATTTCTTATATTATTTGATTTAACCATGCTTTGGTTGTTAGTACTTTTTAAAAGGCAGATAGGACATAGATAGAACATAGAACAATACAGCACAGAACAGGCCATTCGGCCCACGATGTTGTGCCGAACATGTTGTGTCCTAGCTTAAGCACCCATCCATGTACCTATCCAATTGCCGCTTAAAGGTCACCAATGATTCTGACTCTGCCACTCCCACAGGCAGCGCATTCCATGCCCCCACCACTCTCTGGGTAAAGAACCTACCCCTGACATCCCCCCATTCCTTCCACCCTTCACCTTAAATTTATGTCCCCTTGTAACACTCTGTTGTACCCGGGGAAAAAGTTTCTGACTGTCTACTCTATCTATTCCCCTGATCATCTTATAAACCTCTATCAAGTCACCCCTCATCCTTCGCCTTTCCAATGAGAAAAGGCCTAGTACTCTCAACCTATCCTCGTACGACCTATTCTCCATTCCAGGCAACATCCTGGTAATTCTTCTCTGCACCCTCTCCAAAGCTTCCACATCTTTCCTAAAGTGAGGTGACCAGAACTGCACACAGTACCCCAAATGTGGCCTAACCCAGGTCCTGTACAGCTGCAACATCACTTCACGACTCTTGAATTCAATCCCTCTGCTAATGAACGCTAATACAGCATAGGCCTCCTTACAAGCTCTATCCACCTGAGTGGCAACTTTCAAAGATCTATAAACATAGACCCCAAGATCCCTCTGCTCCTCCACCTTACTAAGAACCCTACCGTTAACCCTGTATTCCGAATTCTTATTTGTCCTTCCAAAATGGACAACCTCACAATAGACAGGGTTGAACTCCATCTGCCACTCCTCAGCCCAACTCTGCATCATATCTAAGTCTCTTTGCAGCCGACAACAGCCCTCCTCATATCCACAACTCCACCAATCTTCGTATCATCTGCAAATTTACTGACCCACCCTTCGACTCCCTCATCCAAGTCATTAATAAAAATTACAAACAGCAGAGGACCCAGAACTGATTCCTGCAGAACTCCACTTGTAACTGGGCTCCAGGCTGAATATTTACCATCTACCACCACTCTCTGACTTCGACCGGTTAGCCAGTTTTCTATCCAACTGGCCAAATTTCCCTCTATCCCATGCCTCCTGACTTTCCGCATAAGCCTACCATGGGGAACCTTATCAAATGCCTTACTAAAATCCATGTACACCTCATCCACTGCTCTACCCTCATCCACATGCTTGGTCACCTCCTCAAAGAATTCAATAAGACTTGTAAGGCAAGACCTACCCTTCACAAATCCGTACTGGCTGTCCCTAATCAAGCAGTGTCTTTCCAGATACTCATAAATCCTATTCCTCAGTACCCTTTCCATTACTTTGCCTACCACCGAAGTAAGACTAACTGGCCTGTAATTCCTGGGGTTATCCCTATTCCCTTTTTTGAACAGGGGCACAACATTCGCCACTCTCCAGTCCCCTGGTACCACCCCCGTTGACAGTGAAGACGAAAAGATCATTGCCAACAGCTCTGCAATTTCCTCTCTTGCTTCCCACATAATCCTAGGATATATCCCGTCAGGCCTGGAGGACTTGTCTATCCTTAAGTTGTTCAAAATGCCCAACACATCTTCCTTCCTAACAAGTATCTCTTCTAGCTTACCAGTCCGTTTCACACTCTCCTCTTCAACAATACGGTCCCTCTCGTTTGTAAAAACAGGTCATGAGGATGGTGCTGAGCTGGATGGTTGGAACTGGGGTAAGGTGGGGAGAGGGGAAGTGAGGAAACTGGTGATGTCCACTATTTGCATTGTCACAATATAGATATGAGACTAAGTTTTTGCTGTTATCCATTCTTTCAGTCATAATTAGCCATATTATTGTGGAAATGGTAAATTGTATTTCTCCCAACTTTGCACATGCATTAGCAGTTCAGGAACTATTGGGCCTAAGTTTTTGGCAACTTAAGTTAAGTTTTGGCTAAACGGTTTTCATAATGGTTAGCTTCAATTCTGATAATGGAGACAACTATTGCACATTTGATCTACTTTCTCTTGCACACGCACATACATGTTATATTTGTGCCTTACCAAGTTTCCTTGGTTCTGTCTGTGTCTTTCTTTTTGTACCAGACTGGCTGTCTACTATTTGTCTCCACAATCTAATATGCCCCACTTGTTTTATTAACCAATAAGCATCAACTCTCTGCATTTATTTTCATAGGGTAGCCTTCCTTATCCTGATGTCAAGTTGATATATTCACAATATCCCAGGCATGTGATGCCGTTAGTTCTCCACTGTACCCATCCCCCCCACCCCCCCATCCCAAACTCACTCCACGGTCATTTTTGATAAACCTAAGGAAGGAGAACATATATTTGCACTCAGCTGTGGGGGACTGCTTGTGGGATATAATCAGTGTTTGCATTTTCCACCTGGAAACATTTACAGTATAAATTAGTCATGCATGATAAAGTATGTTGATAAGATTTCTTCGTATATCACAACCAACCATTGTTTAAAAGAATGAGCTTTCTCATTCTGATAAACAGACATCATTATTGTGAGTTTTTACAAGAAGGATCTGGCAGGATTTTAGTGTCGACAGAATTCCCAGTGGTAGCAATCATCTATGCATTCTTGTATTGTGGAGCTGTGTGGCAGAAAATTGTGTTAATCCAACCAGTGACTTATTAAATTGAATATTTAAATGTGAAGTTTGATACCTTTTGATGTTACGATTTTGAGAATACATTGCCAAATAGCTGTACAATAAGCTAAAGGGCACAATTTATGAAGGAGCTATTTTGTGGCCTATTTTTGTTCATTGACATGATTCACATTAGAGTGCATCATCACTTGTGTGTAATATGATCCTGGTGGAAGTGAATGTGTTTTCCTGTCCTTTTCAGGAGAGGGAGGGGGAGGATTGACCCAGCACTTTTAATGATGTCTGTGTCTTTTTAAATAAACATTTTTATTGAATTTGCTTTTGGTTTTCAAGAAACTTTGTTTTAACCTGTCATTTTCTAGGATATCAGTGTCTGGTTTAATGTAAAAATAGCTTGTGGAGTTGAATGTATCCTTTTAATTTTTGGTTTTTATTGTTTTAAAGAAAACATGCAGACACAAACATACTTATGGTAATGATCAAAGTACCAAATGGAAGAGAGAGTACAAACAGGCCACCTCCAACATTGTGGTGGACCATTAGAAGCCATTTGTGTCAAAATATTTTAAAAATACAATTGTTTTTATGTTTTGTTTTGGCACAGAATTAATTAATGACAGAAATTGTTTTTGGGCCAGGTTTGTGCTGGCACTGAACACATAATATATGTGCTTTAGCATCTCAACATTTCATTCTATGGCTTAGGCCTGTTATTCATGATTTCAATACTGATCTATGTGTTTATTAAATGGGCTGACGCAATGAAAATAAATCCCTCCCAGTACACACTAGGTTGTTTGATGAATTATCTAAGTTAGTTTCTAAATGTTATTTGAAATGTCATTCAATATGAAAATCTGAATGAAATATCTCACTTTAATTCAATTTAATGTCCTAAAATTAAATTTACATCTCTCTCTCTGCACCTCCTATGCGGCTGTAATACTGTATTCTGCACTCTATTCTACTACCCTGATGTACTTTATATGATACGATTTGCCTATATAGCACACAAAGCAACACTTTTCACTGTATCTCGGTATGTGACAACCATAAATCAAACAAACAATACAAACAAGGAGCAGGAGTAGGCTATTTGCCTCCACAAACCTGCTCCGCCATTGAGTAAAAATCAGAGCTGATCTGATTGTAACATTAAGTCTATATTTCTACTTATCCCTGAAGTCTTTCACTTCATTGAACACCAAGAACATATCCACCTCAGCCTTAAAAATATTTAAATATTCTACTTTTACTCACTTTTCCAGATGGGAGCTCCAAACCCTCTGAGAGCCAAAATGTAGCCCTCTCTCTGTGTTAAATAGATAGCCTCTTATTTTTCAAACAATCACCCCTAGTTCTAGATTCTCCCTTATGAGAAAACTTTTTTTCTACATCCACCTTTTCAAGACCACTTCAGTTCTTATATGTTTTATTCAAGTCACCTCTAACAGTTCTAAACTGTGTTGGATACAAGCCTGGCCTGTCTAACCTTTCTTCATGAGACAACCCACCACTCCATGTACAATCAGTTCTCCTATATTACGATGGTTATGTTCTTGTGTCTTACAGAAATATCACACTTTAGAAACAGCGCTTAAAGTGTTCGCATTGTAATTGTGTTACAGCCAGCACATATTTTAAAAGTTTGCGCTGTAGGAACAGTGTCCCCAATTCATCAATCGCGTTACAGCGAATCCATGTTGCCAAATGCACGTTATAACAGAACAACCTGTATTATTCTGGTAGTCACCTGAACTACTTAAATCAGGTCACCAATACTGAACGCCATATCCCAGAAGTGTACAAGTGAAGCCAAACTTCCCTCACTTTTGTATTCAGTTCCCTTCACAATAAATGATAATATTCTGTTTGCTTTCCTAATTACTTGCTGTTTTTGTGTACTAACTCTTTACTGTTCTTGCACTAAAACACCTAGATTCTCTACAACTCAGAGATCTACAATCTTTCATCATTTAGGATTTAGGTAGTATGCTTCTTTTTTCTTCTTCCTGACAAATTGAGCATTTTTACATTTTTCCACATAGTAATCACTTAACCTAGCAATATCTTTTTGTAGCCTTTTGTGTCCTGGTTTCATTTATTCTTTTATGGGAACTGGAAAGATCAATAGAAGATATGTTCAAGACCATGAGGAGAAAGTGAGGTCTGCAGATGCTGGAGATCAGAGCTGAAAATGTGTTGCTGGAAAAGCGCAGCAGGTCAGGCAGCATCCAGGGAACAGGAGAATCGACGTTTCGGGCATAAGAAGAAGGGCTTATGCCCGAAACGTCGATTCACATGTTCAAGACCATAGCAACTGTTATCATAACTATCTGAACTAGCACACTATCTAAATTTAATTTAATATCATCACCATTTTAGTGAAAATTAGCCAAATCTAAAAAAGGATCTTGAGAATGGGGCACAACTTTCTGACTGTTGATATTGCCCTGCAACTGTCATGTTGGTCCTCAATTTACAAATTTCAGACACCCAGAAATCATTACTTATAGTTAATATTCAGTATCATTAGGGTTGCTTTACAAAGTGAATATATGTTGTGTTAAATCCATATTGCTGTGTACTGAAATGACCATTATATGACATGGGATATTTTGAAAAGACCTTTTTAAATCATGGTATTTTAAACCTTGAGACACCTTGCATTCGCACCTTACAATCTGAGACTATGGCTAGGCTCCAAGTCAAGATTGTCAGTAAGGCTCTTGAACAAGCAGTTGGCTGGCAACTCTGGCATGCTTATCATGCTTGTTACTGCAGTTTGATTCCTGTCCTAGCCAAGAGTCAAATGTATGAGCAGAAAGGTGTGAAGTAAGTGTTATTCCACTGAGCTGAGCCACAATGCTAAATTATAGTTTGTTATTGCCAAATTGCATGAAATGACATGTGAAACTACTAAAAATGAAAGCATTGCATGTTCTAACTTAATAGGCCATTCACCTCATTGCACTTTGTGGGATTTTTGCTGGTATAGAACGACAGCAATATTTGCTTACTCGGCAGTAATTACACTGCGTTAGTAAAGTTCTCAACCATGTTAGAAAATGTGTAAATGGAAACCTTCCCTTTTCTTCCAACTCTGCCATTCATGGTCTGTACTTATCCTGGCTTTCATTAAAGAAGAATTCCGCTTCCCTACCCTATAAGATCAAGAAACAAAGCAACAACATAAAAGAAAAAGTTAATATTTTCATAAATATGGCCCAGTGCAGATAATTTAATGGGTTAATGCATTCATGTGATGTGTTACTGATGCGTGCCAAACAGAGGTGCTTGGGATTGGGTTTAATCCCTTATGCCGAGGAGTAGTGTCAGTCATAGTTCAATGATAGCTGTCTTCCTCTGAGTCAGAAGGGTGTGGATTCAATTTCCACTAAAGAGCATGTCATCTAGGTTGCCTGTGGAAATACAGCACTATCAAACATTCTGTATTCTGCCATTTATCTCAAGTGGATGTAAAAGACCACAAGGCATTATTCCAAAGAAGAGCAGAATTCTTCTTTGTGTCTTGTCCAATATTTATCCCTTAATCAACATAACTACATATTTGAACATGATTAATTTATCAAAATTAATTTCCACACTTATAACAGTGACGACATTTTAAAACTGCTTCTCTCAGTGGCTGTGAGATAGTCTGAGATTGCATAAGACTCCATGTAAGTACTTTTGCTTTTATTTAACTTGACCGCGCAGAAGTTTTAATTGATCTCTGTGTATTTGAGCTAGAATGCAATTCGCCTGAAAGTGCTCACCTGTTAACCTCCAACCCCTAACAAGTGTAGGCATGGTTAAAATGGTTTTGTTGTTTTAATGCCTCACAATTAAAAGATCTATTGGTGCTACACCCAGATCTTTATATATTAAAATAGACCACTTTGATTGTGTTACGAAAGTGTCCACAGAAGTATGCCCCAAATCTATTAGGAGCAGCTTTTCTGTTGAAGTGATGAGTCCATGATTTGATTTAGCCAAGAGCCATCTCAGGAAATTGCAGCCATGCCTCCAGTTGGAAAAAAATTGATTCATAGAATCTTTGCTGCTTCAATATACGAATAATAATAGAAATGCAGAGGACGATAGTCAGCAAACACATCTTTACAGCATTCCCTTTCATTTAGTCAGGACCCCTGAATATCAGTACCACTCCATATAGGAAGTTCTTCCTAAGTCGTGAAACCAGCATCAAATTTTACAATTAATTCTTGCAGGATTGTTTGCTTTTGAGAGATACCTATTCAGTTTCCAGATAGGATTAAATTGTGTGTGTTTCTGTGCAAAGAGCAGGAAATTCAAGCCAACTTCTGCAATCACCCCCCCCCCCCCCAACCATACATGCACAAATCACTGTGTACACTCTATACTTCCAAATGCTTCAGAGTTTCTGAGCTGTGGGTTAGAAAAATAACTTGTCTTAAAGATGTGGATTCTGTTAATGCCTGTATTTTAAAAGCTGATATGTTCAAGCCATCTGCGATGAACTTCAGTGGGTGTGGAACTATCACGTGACTAAATTTGTTTGATCCTTGTCAGTCAGTCACTTTGTGCAATTACCATTGAAAGTTTTGCTCACTTTTATATCTCCCGTTTTAAAATTGACTTAAGTTTTAAGAGGCAGGAAAGATTTCAACTTGCAATCTGCTTGGTTTTATCTCTATTCAGACTTTATTTGCCTGCTGGGAAATTGGCCTATTAGTATCATTTCCAATTTTAAATTGATAAAGAGTGCTGGAGGCGGGGAATCTTATGTATTTGTGCAGGTTGGGTCTTACTGCATTAATGCAAACCCCATTTTGATTTGACTTGGGCCCGAGTGTGGGAGTCATTTCAGCTTTCCTGTCTGGAGTGCAAATGTTCAGCAAACATGAGAATCTATGAAAGAACAAGTGACATTAAAATGTAACTTCAATGAAGTGAGTATGTTTTGCTTTCAGCATCCAACTGAATCCCATTCAGGGTTAAAATAATTTGTCTTTGTTTTCAATACCAATAAAGCAATTTTCCAAGTTCTTACAATGATTACATAAAAATAATGCATCAAATTAGGGAGGAATTTTGAAGTGTTCTTTCTAAATTTGGATTCTGAACTCTCTCTCGTAGCATTATTGCTTTCATTGAGAAAATTTCATTTCCTGAAGCTGTGAATCCAACCTAAAAAAGACAATGTAGGACAGCAGTCGAGAGTGTGATGCTGGAAAAGCACAGCAGATCAGACAGCATCCGAAGAGCAGGAAAATCGACATTTCAGGCATAGGGCCCTTCATCAGGAATGAGGCTTGGGGCCGGGGTGGGGATGGGGGATCTGAGAGATAGATGGGAGGGGCGGGGGTGGGTGGGTCTGGGGTGAAGGTAGCTGAGAATGCAATAGGTGCATGAAGGTTGGGGAGAAGATGATAGGTTGGAGATGAGAGTGGAGTGGATAGATGGGAAAGATGATGGACAGGTCAAGAGGGCGGTGCTGTGTTGGAGGCTTGGGACTGGGATAAGGTGGGGGGAGGGTAGATGAGGAAACTGGTGAAATCCACATTAATCCCGTGGGGTTGCAGGATCCTGAGGTGGTAGATGAGGTGTTCTTCCTTCAGGCATCGGATGGTGAGGATTTGGCGATGGGGGAGGCCCAGGACCTGCATGTCCTTGGTGGAGTGGGAGGGGGAGTTGAAGTGTTCGGCCACAGGGTGATGGGATTGGTTGGTGTGGGTGACCCAGAGATGTTCCCTGAAACAATCCGTAAATTGGTGTCCTGTCTCCTCGATGTAGAGGAGACCAACAATGTAGAGGTGCAATGGATACATAGATGACATTCATGGAGGTACAGGTACATTTCTGTTGGATGTGGAAGGATCCTTTGGGGGGATGAAGATGATAGGTCAGAAAGGAGAGTAGATGAAGGTGGGGGAGCAGGTGCTAGGTCAGAGAGCAGGGTGGATGATCCTCAGATGCTGTCTGACCTGCTGTGCTTTTCCAGCGCCACACTATTGGCTCTGATCTCCAGGATCTGCAGTCATCACTTTTTCCAGTGAAGGACTGCAGCTCCTTTTTTTTGATCATTGTTTTCCGCCGTAAATTTGAATCACTCTTATTGTGACCTCTTTCCTCAGTTACCAGTTATTCCAGCTATAGTGTATTGCTTGCTCAATGATTACAATCAAAGGTGATGATGCAAACTCAAATTTTGATCACTTGGGATGCTGTTGGCTTATTATCCAGCTGTTAATGAGTAAAAGTAAAATTAGAGGCATTAGTTATCAGATGAAAAGTCAGTGATAAAACTGCAGGGATGTACTTTGGGCATGATTTATATTGTTATCTGATGGTGTCTGCATTTGAGCAGCGATCTTGATCAATTGAGAATGGGCTGAGGAGTGGCAGATGGAGTTTAATTTGGATAAATGCGAGATATTGAATTTTGGTAAAACAAACAAGGGCTGGGCCATATTTATGAAAATATTAACTTTTTCTTAAACAGTTAATGGTAGGGCCCTAGGTAGTGAAGTCAAATAGAGAGGGCTAAGGGTTCAGGTACATTGTTCTTTGAAAATTGCATCACAGGTAGACAGGGTGGTTAAGAAGGAGAAAGTGAGGACTGCAGATGCTGGAGACCAGAGTTGAAAAATGTGGTGCTGGAAAAACACAGCAGGCCAGGCAGCATCCGAGGAGCAGGAGAATCGATGTTTCGGGCATAAGCCCTTCTTCAATAAGGGTGGTTAAGATGTTTAACATGCTTGCCTTCATTGCACAAACTATATAGGATAGGAATTGTGACGTCATCTTGAGGTCATACAGGACATTGGTGAGGCCACTGGTGTGCAATTCTGGTCATCCTGCTATTAGAAGGATATGATTAATTTGGGAGAGGGTTCAAAAAAACTTACTAGGATGTCGCCTGAACTGGACGGTTTGAGTTATAAGGAGAGGCTAGATAGGCTGGGACTTTTTTGTTGTAGGTCGAGGGGTGAACTTATAGAAGTGCATTGATAAGATGAATAGTAAAGGTCTTTTCTCTGAGGTGGGCGAGTTCAAAATTAGGGGGTATATTTTTAAGGTGGGAGGAGAAAGATTTAAAAGGGACCTAAGGGGCTATTGTTTTGCACAGAGGGTGGTTCATACGTGGAATGAACTGACAGAGGAAGTGGCTAATACAGATACAGTTGCAACATTTAGAACATATTTGGATAGGTACGTGAATAGGAAAGATTTAGAGGGTTATGGCCGAAATGCTGGCAAGTGGGGCAATTTTGATTTGGGAAACTTGATTGGATGAGTTGGACTGAAGGGTGTTGTATCACCCTATGACTGTATTTATGCATGCACGTATAATATGTAAAGATGGAAATAGCAAACTGAAGAAATCATCACAGTTGATATGGCAAATTTAATTTAAGCACCAAGTTATGTTTAACTTCAGTGTTGTGTGTTTTGATATCCTTCCTTATCCATTCATGGTTGTGTTCTAAAACTGAAGGCCAGTTGAATGCAAATCTTTGTCTGCAGTTGCTTTAATACACACTGTGTCACATATTCTAACAACACTTGTAAAACTCCCAGAGTGTATCATTGAAGCAGCATTGATACTATCTGTTGAGTACAAAAATAGTTACTCATTTTAAATTCACAATTCCCCACTCTTTCCCCACAGAGCTTGGCTTTCAGTCTTTATTGCATATTCTGGAGTGGATTACTAACCCTGCACATCCAAGATTGCCAACACACATCCTGTGGTGAGCTGACCATGCAAATATCAATTTGAACAACTCCTTGCCCAAGCTGTTGAAAAACATTTTGTAAGCTGATCTCTTAAACTAAGAGCAAAATTGATTGTACAAAGTAACTTATCCGCATGGTTACAAAACAATCTAGTGCAACACATTGATGAGCTCATTCTCTGCCACGCCTAGTAGCAAATAAAGTATTTAAGCTGTTTTAGGTGGGCAAGTTATGGTTTTCTGCATACTTTTGAATCATGCTGTGTTCCTGGGATGTAGATGGTGCTAGCAGGACCAGCATTTATGGTCTATCCTTGATTATCATTGAGAGGGTGGTGGTGAGTTGCCTTGTGAAGCCACCAAAGTGTTTGGGATGGACTTACTCCCAGAATGCCTCAGGGTTTTGACTCAATAACGATGAAGGAACAATATATTTCCATTTCATGGTGGTTTGTGACTAGGGTGTAGGGGGCATCCTGCAGGCGTGGTGTCACTTTACCAGTTATCCTTGCCGTTCTAGATGGAAGTGTTCTGGTTTTGGAAGGAGCTGTCTGTGGTCTTTGTGGGTAAATTGACACTGGCCCCATTCCTTTTCCTTGACTGAGTGTAAGGGCCTAGTTAGTTTCCAGTGTAGAAAAATAGCCGTCAGTGAGTCTTGACAGGAAGAGGTTCATGTCTGAAGAAGATGGAGTTTGTTGTATTATAGCAATTAGATAAAAGTTACATTAGTAATTTGAACATTGTTACAAAGATGATTAGAAAACACTGTTGACACTTCCGTCTCCTTTGAGATCTAGAGATATTATTCCAATCTCCCCAGGCAAAATATTGTGAAAATTGGTTCACTCAGTTGGCTGGACAGCCAGTTTGTAATGTAGTGTGTTGTCAACAATGTGGGCTCAATTCCCACACTGGCAGAGATTACCACAAAGGACTCTTCTCTTCAACCTTTCTAACAAACACCAGCCATGTCTATCTAATTAGAGAGCAGCCTCTGATAGGACTGTGGCAACCTTATCTTTGGCTTTTTAAGGGGATTGTCACTTGTTGGCGACTTTACTAACTGCATCTCTCATCTCGTTAATATGTAGCCTCCCATCCTACCACCCACCATGAGCAATCTAAACACTGAATTCTCAACATGGCAGTCAGAGTAGGTACCTATAGACTTCACCTTATCAGTTGCTCCAAAAGTGCTCCACGTTGGACACCAGACACTGACATTGCAGGATGTGCACCTTGGGCATTGGCCACACACACTCCATGTTCACAGACATTGACATTCAACACATTCTAAGAAGCCTGAAGGCACATCTCTCATCCACTTACAGTGTGCTTCTGCACTTCCATGCTGTACTTGTGCAATTTGGTAACTCTCATTTTCATACTACAGTAAGGAGACTTTGCACTCTGGGCCATATACTCAGCTCATGGACTGGACCAAGCTATATCTCCGGCCTGTGGCTCTGGTCTCAGTTGCTGTGAGTCTACCTTGAAGCTTGCAGCTTCCTTGCTTTTTTGTTCCTTCAGCCAGAGGTACTAGACTCACAGTATTGCTGTATTGCTTTTCAGTTTAGCACAGTCTCAAAGCCAAGAACCTTATCGTAGTTGTTATCAGTCATCAGTCAAATCAAGGGAGGTAATATTTGGGTAGGAGGTCCCAGCACACTAAGACAGGAGCAGCCTCCGATACCGGTCCAGGAGCTTGGACATGGTCAGTCAGTGACTCAGGTTGATCAGACTCAGGATCCTCACTTCATAAAAGGTGAGGATCCAAATGTCAGGAATTCCCATCCCCATGCTGACTCTTTCTGCCTATTATGGTTTGTTTCCTTCCTGGAATACAAGAAAGCAGAAATGGGATTGGGCAAAGTATATCGAGGTGGAGAGAAAGCTGATTGGCAGAGAGGAAACAAAGAGTAGTAATTCATGGGTCTTTTTCAAATTGGCAGGCTGTGTCTAGTGGGGAGCCACAGGGATCAGTGCTTGGACCTCAGCTATTCACAATATATATAAATGATTTGGATGAGGGAACAAAATGTAACATCTCAAAGTTTGTAGATGACACCAAGTTGAGTGGGAGGGTGAACTGTGACAAGGATGTAGAGATCCTTCAGCATGATCTGGACAGGTTGGGTGAGTGGGCAAAACAATGGCAGATTCAGGATAATTTGGGTAAACATGAGGTTATTCACTTTGGAAGGAAAACCAAGGTAGATTACTACATGATAGGCTGGGAGTGTGCAGCAGGACTTGGGTGGCATTGTGCACCAGTCGCTGAATATAGGGATGCAATGCAGCAGGTCGTAAAGAAGGCAAATTCCATTTCGGAATGGAAGGCAGTGACCAGTGGGGTACCGCAGGGATCAGTACTGGGACTGCAGCTTTTTACAATATATGTTAATGATGTATTAGTAATAACATTAGCAAATGTGCTGATGATACTAAGCTGGGTGGCAGGGTGAAATGTGAGGAGGATATTAGGAGATTACAGGGTGACCTGGACAGGTTAGGTCAGATGCATGGCAGATGCAGTTCAATGTGGATAAATGTATGGTTATCCACTTTGGTGGAAAGAACAGGAAGGCAGATTCTACCTAAATGTAATCAATTTAGTTAAAGGGGCAGTACTTAGAGATCTGGGTGTTCTTGTACACCAGTCAATGAAGGTAAGCATGCAGGTACAGCAGGTAGTGAAGAAGGCTAATAGCATGCTGGACTTCATAACAAGAGGGATTGAGTATAGAAGCAAAGAGGTTCTTCTGCAGCTGTACAGGGCCCTGGTGAGACCACACCTGGAGTATTATGTGAAGTTCTGATCTCCAAATTTGAGGAAAGAATTCTGGCTATTGAGGGAGTGCAGCGTAGGTTCACGAGGTCAATTCCTGGAATGGCGGGACTACCTTACGCTGAAAGACTGGAGCATTTGGGCTCGTATACCCTTGAGTTTAGAAGACTGAGAGGGGATCTGATTGAGACATATAAGATTATTAAAGGATTGGACACTCTGGAGGCAGGAAACATGTTTCCGCTGATGGGTGAGTGCCGAACCAGAGGACACAGCTTAAAAATACGGGGTAGACCATTTAGGACAGAGATGAGGAGAAACTTCTTCACCCAGATAGTGGTGGATGTGTGGAATGCTCTACCCCAGAGGGCAGTGGAGGCCCAGTCTCTGGATTCATTTAAGAAAGAGTTGGATAGAGCTCTCAAGGATAGTGGAATCAAGGGTTATGGAGATAAGGCAGGAACAGGAAACTGATTAAGGATGATCAGCCATGATCATATTAAACGTGGTGCAGGCTCGAAGGGCAGAATGGCCTACTCCTGCACCTGTTGTCTATTGTCTATTATCTATTGTCTATTGTCAAATGGATGTTGGCTATCATTGCGAGGTTTCAAGTACAAGAGCAGGGATGTGTTGTTGCAGTGGTACAGGGCCTTGGTGAGGCCACACCTAGAATATTGTGTGCAATTTTAGTCTCTATTTCTGAGGAAGAATGCTCTTTTTGTTGAGGGAGTGCAGCGAAGGTTTACCAGGCTGATTTGGGGATAGCGGGACTGATGTACGAGGAGAGACTGACCAGGTTGGAGTTCAGACGAGCGAGGGGGTGGAGAGGCGGCTGTCATAGAGACTTATAAAATTCTAACAGGACTAGACAGAGTACATTAGGGATGATATTCCTCAATTGGGGAGGGGGTGGGGGGGGGGGGGAGGGGAGCATGTCCAGACCCAAGGGTCACAGACTGAGGATTTGGGGTAGATCATTTAGGACAGAGATGAGGAGACATTTCTTCACCCAAAGAGTGGTGAGCCTGTGGAATTCATTACCACAGGATGTAGTTGATGCCAAAAATATTAAATGTATTCAAGAGGTGGGTAAATATAGCACTTGGGGCTAATGAGAACAAAAGTTATGGGAAGAAAGAAGGATTAGGTACTGAGTTGGATGATCAGCCATGATCATGATGAATGGCAGAACAGGCTCAAAGGGACGAATGACCTCTTTCTGCTCCTGTCCTTTGTTTCTGTGAAGGAAAATGAAATTGGGCTATTACTTTGGATGGGAGTGGGGAGGTGTCCCAAGTGAGTGAGTATGTATTGCAGAGGGCAATGCAGGGTTAGGGGTGTTGATAGTTGGGGTTTGTAATCGTGAGTGAGAGAAGATGTTACAGGCAATTGTGACAGTGGCAGGGCATAAGCCTTGATTGGAGGTGGGTACAGTAACAGAGATAAAGTGAAAATGAGATATTCACAGAGTCATGGAGAATCCTACAGTATGGAAGCAGGCCCTTTGGCCCAAACTGGTCCATGCCGACCAAAATGTCCACCTACGCTAACCCCATTTCCCTGCACTTGGCCCATAGCTTTCTAATCCTTTCCTGTCCATATATTTGTCCAAATGCCTTTTAAATGTTGTTAATGTACCCATCTCAACCGCTTCCACTGGCAGCTCATTCCATATGCGTACTGCCCTCTTTTTTTAAAAGGTTGCCCCTCAGGTTCTCTATTGTTCTTTCCTCTCTAACCTTAAACTGATGCCCTCTAGTTCTTGGTTCCCCAACCCTGGGCAAAGGACTGAGTGCATTCACCCTATCCATGCCTGTCCTGATCTTATACACTTCTTTAAGATCCCCCCTCAGTCTCCTTCGCACTAAAGGTAAAAGTCCTAGCTTGTCCAACCTCTCCTTATAATTCAGACCATTGAGTCCTGGCAGCATCCTTGTAAATTTGTTCTGAAGTCTTTCCAATTTAGTAACATCCTTCCGATAGCAAGGTGACATAAATACATGGCCCAAACAGGTCCATGCCGACCAAAATGTCCACCGACGCTAACCCCATTTCCCTGCACTTGGCCCATATCCTTTTACTCCTGAACATAATACTCCAAGTACATCCTCACTAATGTCCTGTACAACTGCGACACAACTTCCCAACCTCTATACTCGGTGCCCTGACTGATGAAGGCCAGTGTGCCAAAAGCCTGCTTCACTGCCTGTGACTACCTGTGACTCTGCTTTCAGAGAATTGTGCATCTGAACTCCAAGATCTCTCTGTTGCACTACATTTAAGGTCCTACCATTTACCATGAAGCACCTACCTTGATTTGACCTTCCAAAATGCAAGACCCCACACTTAAGGAAATTAAATTCCATTTGCCATTTCTCTTCCCACTTCTCCAGCTGATCAAGGTCCTGGTGCAATTTCTGATAACCTTTCTCACTGTCCATGATACTGCCTAGTTTAGTGTTATCTGCAAACTTGCTAATCATGCATTGTACATTCTCATCCAAATCATTGATATCGATAACAAACAGCAGTGGGCCCAGCACTGACCTCTGAAGCACTTCACTTGACACAGTCCTCTAGTCCTACAAGCATCCTTCCACTATTACCCTCTGCTTCCAACTATCAAGCCAATTGTGTATCCAAATTGCCAGCTGCCCCTGGATTCCATGTAAGAGAAGATGATGGTACACATACTGACAGAATGGAGAGAGCTACTGACATTGCTGGGATTCCTCCAGCACCTCAGACTGCTTTAGGCCAGGTGACAACTTGGGACCACACTGATGTTGTGGCCTCCACTGTCAGTGCTGGGAAATGAGAACATCCTGCCCCTGCCCCACATGATTCAGTCGGACTCCTAGGTGCCTGTTTTGCAAAGCAGGGAAAGCCAAATTTCTCTTGTTTTTCATATCCATGGCCAATGTCAGGAACTGTGCAGGGGAGCTCCAGAGTGACCCCAGTGCTTGTCCGGCTGCAAAATGAGCTTTTAAAGATGATGCCAGCACCAGGGCTGCCATTTAATTCTGGGATATCCCAGCAGTGGCAAGTTGTGATGGAAATGGCATGTGCTAAGATGCTGTTTGAGTCAGGCAAGAGGGGACACCATAACGGCACAGGAGTTAGTTAATAAGGTATGGTGAGCGATTTTGTTAGTGTCTGCAGTGAGAAACCCACCAAAAATCTCAATGAAACTGCCACTTTGCCAAAAGGAAAGTTTCAACACATAATTCTGAATGACAGAACAGACTCGAGGGGCTGAATGGCCTGCTTTTGCTCATCTGTTCCTGCTTGTCAGGTAAAGTTCAGAATTGTTGAAAGAAATAAGGTGTGAACCGATCAATTGTAGAAATGTTTTATTTACCTTCATAAGAGATAAATCTACTAATTATACTCTCCCTCACAATTAGCAATAAGAATCTTATTTCACTTATCTTCACACATCTCTATTTCTCATATGCTTTGACTACTAGCAATCATTTGTTTATTTTAATGAGGATCATTTCTAGGACAAAGATCCCTTTTAATACCTTGCATCACATGCTGTCTTTTATGCCTTTCCAAAGATGTATGGCTCACCTTAAAAATTACCAAGACGCTGGTAACATTACATTATTTAAAAGATTATCTCAGTCACAAAAACTATTTGTTTCTTTAGTAAATCATAGCATTGCCACATAATTTTGGCTTCTATATTTGACAGGAGTAAGAATAATGCTATTTCTTCAAATACTTAATTGCTGGACAGAGAGAAGAGTGAGCTTTTTTTTAACCACTTCATGGGTACACAACATACAGCACTGCTTTGAGTTCTTGAATGCAGCAAAACAAAAATCAGGCATGTCTTTCCTCTGCTACTGGGCAGTCTGTCTGGTTTGGAAATGATGCTGGTGTGTGGGCTGATGATGTGGCAACTCTAGAAACATGATTAATTTCCACCATTGCCAGCCCAAGAGAAAGCTTCAACAATGGCGAAACATACAGCATTGAAGTTTCAATTATAGACTGTGTGTGTGTGTATACTACAGAACAGAAATGTGCAAGACATGCTTGAACTGAGAAAAAACAAAAAAAAAACATAGTGTGGATAAGTGTTTCAACAAATTATAGTTGTGTGTGCACAAGAACTGGAATCATTTTCTTCTGGGTCTGGCATACAGTAGAAGAACTTAGTACAGTTTGCTCATCCCAGGAATTGTGCTCAATTGACCTTTTAACAGGGACCAATACCTTCCAGAAGGTAACTTAGTTAGATTGCTAATTATGAAGTTGATTGATTAGTGTCTTGTGGCCATCTCTTGTTTCATAAAACTGGATGTATACAGTCTTTTATAGTCTTCAAATTTCTTTTGATTAAAAAAAATGCTGCTTCAAAATCTATTGACTAAGTTCATATCCAAATAAAACTAACTTACAGTTACTATTAAGAAGCAGCAAAAGCTATAATCAGTGACATCTCTACATACAGAAACAATAAATAGAATGAGGCGAGATTTTGACTTTCTCTCGTGGTTTTCATCCAAAATTACCATTGTTTTTCAGATTCCCAGAGAAATTCTGCTAGGAAATATTTCCGGGCTGTGTTTGGAGTAGGAAGCAGTGATCTGTTTTTAAGAGTTGTCAGGCAGTACAATGACTAGTATAACCAGGTTTAGCTGTGCAAATTTACACATGAAAATGGCAATCTTGAAATCACATAGGACATATTATGAACCTGCAACAGAGGTAAACATTCTCATCTCATCTTTCTTGATCTGTCTGCAACCTGTGACACAATGGCCTGAAACTTATCTTCATAGAGTCATACAGCTCAAAAACAGACCCTTTGGTCCAACTTGTTCATGCCGACCAATTTCCCAAACTAACCTTGCCTGCATTTGGCCCATATCCCTGTAAACCTTTCCTATTCATGTACCTATCCAAATCTCTTTTAAATGTTGTAACTGTACCTGCATCAGCAACTTCTTCTGTTGGTTCATTCCTGATAGGAACAACCCTTTGTGTGAAAACGTTGCCCCTCAGCTCCCTTTTAATCTTTCTCCTCTCACCTTAGAAATTATGCTCCCCAGTTTTGAACTCCCCATCCGAAGGAAAAGACCTTTGTCTTATCCACCTTATCTTATGCCCCTCATGATTTTACAAACCTCAAGAAGATCACCTCCCAACCTCCAATGCTCCAGTGAAAAAAGTCCCAACCTATCCAGCCTCTCCTTATAACTCAAATGTTGCAGTCCTGGTAACATCCTGGGAAATCCTTTTTGAACCCTCTCCAAATTAATCATATGCTTCCTATAGTAGGGAGACCAGAACTGTACATAATACTCCAAAAATGACCTCACCAACATACTGTACAACCTCAGAATCCACACCATGCCAAGTTATAGTCCAACAGGTTTATTTGAAATAACAAGGTTTTGGAGCACTGTTCCTTCGGCAGATGAAGTCCATCCCAGTCCAACACTGGCAACCCACGTCATGGCTGTAAAACCTCACCATGATGTCCCAACTCTTATGTTCAATGTTCTGATCAATGAAGGCAAGCATGCTAAATGCCTACTTAACCACCCTGACTACCTATGACACAAGCTTGTCACGCTCATCCAGCTGGTTGTAATCATTGCTGCCTGGCTCCATTCTTATCTCTTTAATCATAGCCAGAGAATCGCAGGCAATGGCTTCTCTTGCTGTTCTCACATCATTAGCTTTACTGTTCCCCAGAGACCTGTGCTCGCCCCCTATTTATATCAATACGTGGTTCCTCAGAGATATGGTCTGAAGTTATGCTGTTATTTTCTGCAATACACTGACAACATTCAGCGTGACCTTGCCATCACTCCTCTTTCCTGCATTTAAATTTTGAAAATAATGAAGCTATTGTTTCCAATCCTTGCCACCAAAGTAATCCCTCCAGCTGACAACAGTCTGAGATTAAGCCTGTTTGTTTGCAACCTTGATGTTATATTCAGTTCCAAAATGGGCTTCTGACTGCCTGATCATGCCATCACCAAGACCTTCTATTTCCACACCCATAAGATTGCCTGACCTTATCCTCACCTCTTCTGGATTAGTGGTGCTGGAAGAGCCCAGCAGTTCAGGCAGCATCCGAGGAGCAGTAAAATCGACTTTTCGGGCAAAAGCCCTTCATCAGGAATTACCTTATCCTCACCTCACCCGTTCTGCTTCTGAAAGCTTCATTTATGCCTTTGTTACCTCCATACTTGATTATTCTAGCTCATGTCTGGTCTTCCACATTTCACCTTCTGTAAGCTTGAGGTCACCCGAGATACTACTGCCCATGTCTTAACTCGCAGCAAGTCCTGTTCCCCCATCACCTCTGTTCTTGCTGATGCATAATATCCCCCTGTCAAGCAATGTCTTGATTTTAACATTCTAATCCTTGTTTTAAAGTCTCTACATGACCTCACCCTTACTTATCTCCAACTAAGAAGCAAGTGGGTCGCTGTAGAAAGTTGCCCTGACTTTTTCACCGAGCTAAGTAGTCTTACAAGATCTTTCACCTTTAGTCAGACATAATTTTCATTATGAGGTTGACTGCATTTGCTGCTGCTATTTATTTTATGCAAAACAAATGATGTGAAAACAGTTTATGCTACAGGAAGCATGAGTTTACCACAGCAGCCAGCGTGGCATGGAGCCTGCTCAATAGTTCCTCCCAGAGCTGACAACGCCTGTTTAACATTGACATAATTTACATTTCATTACCAAGTGGCAGTAAAATTCCTGTCACTGGGCGACATATTTGTTGAAACACTGGAAAAAGAGCTTGTTGAGATTTTTATTGGATCTGATCTTTTAGTTTCCAAATACTTAACATTTGTTTAAATACTTTTCCCTCGAGTCACTAAGGATTGGTGATCCTTGTCCTCCAGTATCTTACTCTACTCTTGGAATACATTATTCCTGGACCAAAGCTGTCAATCTCTAATGGCTTTGCATTTTCCTTTTGGAAAGGATAACTTGGAAGCAACCCAATGTTGTGAACTGAGCACTAAATGTTTTCCAACGAAGAACTGTTGATGTTGGAAATCTGAAACAAAATCAGAAATTGCTGGAGAATCTCAGAAGATCAGGCAACATCTGTGGAGGGAAAGCAGAGTTAATGTTTCAAGTCCAATAAGCCTTTGTCAGAATTGACTGTTGTTTGAGAAAAGTGGTATATATGCTGAAGATGGGTTGGGGGGAACAGCTGCAAATGGGTAGATGATAGGTGGAGGTGGAGGCCAGAGAGAGAGAGAGAGAACCGAAGTTGGACAGACAAAAAAATGGATAATGGTGAACCGTGGAGAATGAAAAGCTGATGATGTGGACCAATAGTGGATGAAAATGGGTTGGCTGTGATAAAAGCAGCTCATGTGATGAAAGGGTCAGGGGTGCGGGGTTTGGAATAAAGGCATCGAAGAAAGTGCTCCGCTCCTAAAATTATTGAGCTCAACTCTGAGCCCTGAAGCCTGCAGGGTCCCCAAGCGGAAAGTGACATGCTATTCTTTCCCCATCCCCTGTCCTCAGCATATATACCAACCTTTGCCTAACTATAATCAGTACTGAAGAAGGGTCACTGGACCTGAAACGTTGACTCTACTTTCTCTCCACAAATGCTGCCAGACCTCAAATGTTTTCCTGTCCCAGTTCAGGTGCTACTTGAAGTACTCCAGTCACAGCTTAGCTGAGATTGGCTAACTTGGCACAGATTGGATTTTGACCTTGAGTCCTTTGACCTGTATATTTTTATACCCTTTTATTTGTTAGGTAATTGAGCACTTCCCATTGCTTATGAAAGTAAATAGAGATGGTTCACTAGATTGATTCTTGGGGGAAAAAGTGAGGACTGCAGATGCTAGAGATCAGAGTCGAGTGTGTGATGCTGGAAAAGCACAGCAGGTTAGGCAGGCAACATCCAAGAAACAGGAGAATAGACATTTTGGGCAAAAGCCCTTCATCAGTAATGAGGCTGTGAGCTGAGGGGGTGGTGAGATAAATGGGAGGGGGGATGGGGCGGGGGGGCTGAGAGTGCGATAGGTAGATGGAGGTGAGGGTAATGGAGATAGGTTAGAGAGGAGGGTGGAGTGGATAGGTGGGAAGGAAGATGGACAGGTAGGACAGATCATGAGAGTGGTGCCAAGTTGGAAGGTTGGAACTAGGATAAGGTGGGGGGAGGGGAAGTGAGAAAACTGGTGAAATCCACATTGATGCTGTGAGGTTCAGGGTTCCGAGGTGGAAGATGAGGCATTCTTCCTCCAGTCGTTAGGCGGTTAGGGAGTGGCAATGGAGAAGGCCTAGGACCTGCATGTCTTTGGCGGAATGAGAGGGGGAGTTGAAGTGGTCGGTCATGGGGTAGTGGGGTTGCTTGGTGTGGGTGTCCCGCAGATGTTCTCTGAAGCACTCTGCAAGTAGGCGTCCTGCATGCCCAATGTAGAGGAGACCGCACCAGGAGTAATGGATACAGTAACTGACATGTGTGGAAATGCAGGTAAACCTCTGGATGTGGAAGGCTTCTTTGGAGCCTTGGACGGAGGTGAGGGGGGAAGGTGTGGGCACAGGTTTTGCAATTCCTGCGGTGGCAGGGGAAGGTGCCGGGAGGGGAGGGTGGGTTGGTGGGGGCATGGACCTGACGAGGTCGTCGCAGAGGGCATGGTTTTTACGGAAAGGGGTGGGGAGGGAAATATACTGCTGGTAGGGTCCATTTGTAGGAGGCAGAAATGTCAGAGGATGATGCAATGTATACAGAGGTTGGTGAGATGAAACGTGAGGACTCGGGGACTCTGTCTTTGTTGCGGTTTGAGGGGTGGAGTCTGAGAGTGGCGGTGCGGGAAGCAGATGAGATGCACTGGAGAACATCATCAATCACGTAGGAGGGGAAATTGCGATCTTTAAAGAAGGAAGCTATCTGGTGTGTCCTCTGGTGGAACTGGTCCTCCTGGGAGCAGATGCAGTGGAGGCAGAGGAATTGGGAATAAGGGATAGCATTTTTACAGGAGGCAGAGTGGGAAGAGATGTAGTCCAGGTAGCTTTGGAAGTCCATGGGTTTGTAGAAGATATCCGTGTTGAATTGGTCACTGTTGGTGGAGATGGAGAGACCCAGGAAGGGGAGGGAGGTGTCTGAGATGGTCCAGGTGAACTTAAGATTGGGGTGGAATGTGTTGGTGAAGTTGATGACCTTTTTAACCTCCTCATGGGAACACGAGGTGGCACCGGTGCAGTCATCAATGGAGCAGAGGAAAAGCCGGGGAATTATTGAGGCTTTCCACATCCATCAGAGTTTTACGTGCACTTCCACACATGCCATTTATTGTATCTGCTGCTTGGATGTGATCTTCTCTACACTGGGGAGACAGGACGCTTACTCGCAGAGCGCTTCAGAGAACCTGCACCAACCAACCCCACTGCCCCATGGCCGAACACTTCAACTCCCCCTCCCATTCCGCCAAGTACATGCAGGTCCTTGGCCTCCTCCATTGCCACTCCCGAACCACCTGATGCCGGGAGGAAGAACGCCTCATCTTCTGCATCGGGACCCTCCAACCCCACAGCATCAATGTGGTTTTCACCAGTTTCCTCATTTCCCCATCCCCACCTTATTCCAGTTCTAACTTGGCACCACCCTCGTGACCTGTCCGACCTGTCCATCTTCCTTCCCACTTATCTGCTCCACCCTCCTCCCATTTATCTCACAGCCTCATTCCTGATGAAGGGCTTTTGCCCAAAATATCGATTCTCCTGTTCCACGGTTGCTGTTTGACCTGCAGTGCTTTCCCAACACCACACTCTCGAGATTCATTCTTGGGATGAGACAATTCTGTGCAATGCTTGCATAGAATGAGTGCAGCCTTTCTTTAGAAGACTGAGAGGTGATCTCCTTAAAGTGGAGGATTCAGAGAAACTTGACAGGGGAGATGTTGAGAAGCTGCTTCCGATGCCTGGGAATTCTAGAACTGCAAGGTAGTCTCAGGTTAAGGGGTCAGCTGTTTACGACAGAGATTGGGAGAAATTTGTCCACTTGGAGGATTGTCCCAAAGTCTGTGGATGCTCAGTCATTGGGTTGATTTAAGACTAAGGTGGAATGATGTACTCACAAGAGAACCAAGAGCACTTGGGATCAGTCAGAAAAGTGGAGTTAACGTTGAGGTTTAGCCATGACCTTATTGAATGACACAGCAGCCTTAACCAGACCATGACAGCTTGTTCCCGGCTCCTGTTTCCTATCTTCTTATGCTTTAAAAGCACTGCTGCTATTAAAGAGGGAAAGTGGCAGTAACGTTGCAAATAAAATGCTTGGTTAAAATATTTTCATTGTCATCATTTTTAGGTAAGCTGCACCACTTTCCAATGCTTTCTAATTTTTTATCAATTTATTTCTGCACTTCCATCGAAACAGAAGTAATTTGCCTTTCATTATAAACTGATGGCAGTGCTGCGTGCTGCATAAATAAAATTCAGGGATTGCATTTTTGTGATCAGGAATGTTTGTATTGTCTGCCACTGTTTATTTGATTACCTTGATAATTCAGTCCAGCTTGTAACATTATAGAATCTTCATAAAACTTATTTATTGTAACATAATTCTATATATAAGCTGTTTTGTCTTACTGTTTTCTGTTAAATTGTAGATAAAATTCATTGAGAGAAAATAAATAATTATTTTTTAACATGTTCTGGGATTTGCAGTTACCTCAGTTAATCTTTTTAGAGTACAGGTCATCCCAAATCTTTCTTAAAAATCTTGATGTCGTTCCAATCTGTGAAATAGCAAAGAAGATTATTTGTTATTGAAGATATCAGCTGCTCTGTTGGAATTGATTTTGTCTAACTGTGCGCTCCAGATAAGCTGAAACCCAAGTAGAGTGAACAATTTAACATTAATACGAATATCCTCTGAACTACTCCAGCCAGGTGATCGATGTTTATGAATGACCATTAAAGGGCCTGTGTTTAGATCAGAGTGGTGCTGGAAATGCACAGCAGGTCAGGCAGCATCCCAGGAGCAGGAAAATTGACATTTCGGGCAAAAGCCCTTCATCAGGAATGGAGGCAGGGAGCCTCCAGGGTGGAGAGATAAATGGGGGTGGTGGGGCTGGGGAGAAGGTAGCAAAGAGTACGATAGGTGAATGGGGGTGGGGATGGAGGTGATAGGTCAGAGAGGAGGGTGGGGGAAGACAGCAAAGAGTACAATAGGTGAATGGGGGTGGGGATGGAGGTGATAGGTCAGAGGGGAGGGTGGAGTGGATAGGTGGGAAGGGAGATTGGCAGGTAGGACAGGTCATGAAGACAGTGCTGAGCTGGAAGATTGGAACTGGGGTAGGGTGGGGGGAGGGGAAATGAGGAAACTGGTGAAGTCCACTGTGCACACTGGTCATTGTTGGGGTGTAGGTTAAACTCCAGTTCAGATTGATGAGTGAGACATTACATCTATCTGCCTGTTGTAAGGAATATGTATGAAATGAACATGTGCTGTCCAACTTTCTTCAGCTAAAGAAATGCTTCCCTGCCCCTGCAAGCATCGGTTTTTGTTTGGTAACCAGGTATCATTGCAGAATTTCTTGGTGCCTGGTAAAGTGTGTGTCCTCGCTCATGAAAAAGAACAGTTGATATTGTTCATCTCTTCTTTTTTATGGTTAGCTAGAAAGACTCCACTTTCTCCCTTTTGATCACTTAAGATCTTCTTTACATATTTGCATTGTTCATTAATTTTCATTCACTTCATGTGACCAGGACCTTTATACAGCTTGTCTGCTGATAAACTAATTCAGTGTGGTGCTTTTTCCAGATCTCGTGCATATCCTTGCTAATTTTATGGACAGTTACTGCTATGAGCCTTGGGGATCTTTTCTGATCTTGACTGACCAGAGACTTTGGTTAATGGAAAAACTAATAAGAATTTATTTTTGTGGACTTGCATGATCCTGCAGATGAGTCCAGCCCACTTCACTTCCCTAATGAACCTCTTGGCCTCACAAATGTTGTATAATACTCTATTCTTATAACAGCCCTAATTGCATCAAGAAAGCTTCCAGTACAATGTTTCATTCTCTGAACAGATCTTTTGCAGTTCACAGTTGGATGTTGCTGTAGAATCAGTAGTGCGTTTATCACTTTAATGCAGATGTGAGGCAAAAATTTTGCTACACTATCTATTGTCAAGTCCAGCCTAAGTCATTACACAGCCCTGCTCCCCAGCTTCATGATCAGCAGTACCTGTCTTGTGACAGAGTCCTTAACTATATAATTTACTGTGTGGGAGCTCCAGCCTTTCCAACTTGCCATTCTGTTCTGTGAATGTGCACTCTCATCTAAGACAACTGTTTAGTAGTTTTTGATCAAACTAGTGGCCTAAACTTGCCAAACATCAGTTCTGACAATTGGAAAGCAAAGAAGTATCAACTTATTAATGGCCATATTTCATATTCTGCTTTGATATCATGTAATTTTTGTTCACTTCATGTGACCGGGACCTTTATACAGCTTGTCTGCTGATAAACTAGTTCAGTGTAGTGCTTTTTCCAGTGGGAGCACTGGCATGGAATGGATTTACTCTTATGAGAATGAAAAACTATCTAATTACATTCACCTATATAATGAAAAGTTAGAAAACTATCTTCAAGGCCATCCAAACATTGCAATAGTCTTGTAGGACAGCACAGTGGGCAGTGGTTAGCACTGCTGCCTCATAGCGCCAGGGACCCGAGTTCAATTCCTGCCTTGGGCTACTGTCTATGTGGAATTTGCACATTCTCCCTCTGTCTGCATGGGTTTCCTCTGGGTATTCCAGTTTCCTCCCACAATCCGAAGATGTGCAGGTCAGGTGAATTGGCCGTGCTAAATTGCCAGTAGTGTTAGGTGCATTAGTCAGGGGTGAATGTAGGGGAATGGGTCTGGGTAGGTCAATCTTCAGAGGGTTGGTGTGGACTTGGTGGGCCAAATGGCCTGTTTCCATACTGTAGGGAATCTAATCTAATCTAAACATCTGGCTAATGAACTTAGATCTGATGTAGCTTGAGACTCAATTTTTCAACAACATTGTCCAGATGAGAGAGATATGCTGAGTATATTCAATCTCTGCTGCAAATACACTTTGGTTGGATTACACTCATTGTAATGGAGAATTGTAGGGAAATCCAATAACATTTGTGGAAATAAATGGAAATCAGATGATTTATATAATGAGTGAGTGAACTGTCCGATACTGGCCAATGAGTGGAAAGGAAAACTCCCCCTAGGGAAGATCTTTTGGAAGATATACTTTAAGTAACAATGAAAACCTTCTGGAGACACTCTTCTGTATTTATATATCACATTCCTCAGTGAATATTTCCAAATTGTGGGTTGTTACACAACTTTTCAGATTATTTTTTCAGCTTGATTGTCACTTTTGCTCCAACTCTTAATTCTGACTAACATTGAGTAATGTGGATATAATTGCTAGTTGTCAGCATCTCAGCATCTCTGTCTTCAGTATCTCAACCATTTGGCATCAAAGTGGATAATCATTTTTGAAGGATTATTGCTTATATTTCATTATTTGTTCTAATACACCATCACGCCCTCTCCTAAATGAGCTCTTTTGGCATCTCTCTTTGTGCAGTTTCCATCAGCATGCCAGTGATCAGCAATCTGGAGTGGTGGGCCTTTATTTCTGTTTGTCCATAAAACACTATTGGAACAGAGAATACAATGTATTCTCACTGTTAATTGATTAAAATCCAGTTGCATAGGATAGGCCAGAATTTAAACTTGGGTCTTTCAGATCCATGTGGCTCAGTGTTGCGTGACATACTTGATGCACCACTGAACCATTGAATTGTCTATTACATACATAGTGTTATCACCACATTGTTGGAGTTCCCCTCCATAGACTTTCTGCTTCTCACTCTTGTGTGACTGTCTGTGCTTTATTCTTGTCCTCTCTGACAGTTAGCTCATGGATTATCTCCTTGTCAGCTTCTTGCAGTCTTCAGTGCACTGCTGTCAATAGTGGTGTTTCTCTCTCTCTCTCCTACTTTCCCGTCTGCTGTCTCTGCCAAACAAGAATGTGGATAATCCAACAGTAAAGAGTAGAAGTAGCACACCAAATGCTTAAAGTTATCTCACCTATCAAGTTTCTTTCACACCAACTAAAATGCATGTGCACCAGAATACGTTTAATAGTCAACAAGATCATTTCAGTGAAGGTCACGTTTGAAGACCTGCCTGTCATTTGCAATGCAAGAGTGTCTTGAGGAATTAACTTCCCCCAGTAAGATTCCTGTTGTCGTTTGCTGTCATTTACAACCACACATTGGAGCTTGATTTCTGCTGTTTCTATTTTAGTAATCCCACAAAACCTCTGGGATGGCTCAGACAAACGTTGCTCAGTTCCTGCAGATTTTTACTTTGCCACTCCCTCCAGTTCATTCTTACCTCACTCCTTTTTTTTTCTCTCACTGAGTCAGACAGTCGTGTTGAGCTTGGTGCTTTTGTCCCTCGGCTTGCCCAAACGGTAGACTGTAGACACTGTAATTTGACTGTGAATTAGATTTCCCAATGATGGGCAGAAAGGAGAAAAATGAAGTAATGGCTACAAAATTTGCTGCTTCAGGAAGCAATGTGCAATTATCATCAGTTTGCAGGAAGGCTGGAATTCAAGTGAAAAAATCAAAAAAAGTGCCGGGTCTTTGTTTTCCAAAGTGAATGCTGCAACACGAAGATATGGCACTACATAAGACAGAATTATTCACAAAGGATCAGAATCAGTTTAAGCTTTTGTAGTAGTTTAGAAGTTATCAAATCACCATTGTTTAGACTGCTGTTGGTATATGTGTATGTAGAGTTTGTAACAATAAAATTTGACTCTTTACTCAACAAATCAAAGTTAATGGATCCCGGAGTCCGTTTCAGAGATCCCAGCGCCAGTTTCAGAGATCCCAGAGCCCGTTTCAGAGATCTAGGAGCCTGTTTCAGAGATCCTGGCTGATGTGAATCAGAAACTGGAGGAGGAACGCAGGAGGAACCAGAGAAAGATGATCTCTACTGCAGTAGAATCTTGCATTATATTCAGTGTTTCAAGATGGCGCTGGAGCGTGGCGACACTTTGCGCATAACACATGAGAAAACACTTTTTGCTGTATTTTTATATACATAACTCTAATCTATGTTTCTTGCTGTTTCAGTGCAAGATTCCCCAGTAAACCCTTTTTCTTATCCATTAGCTTTCACCACAATGCATTATTAATATACTAATGGTGTAAAACACCCCCCCCCCCTCCTCAAGCTGTCTCTGCCAGATAGAAAAGCTCCATTCTGGCCACCACTGTGGTCAGCAGTGGCAGCAAAAAGACACAAACTGTAAACACTTGAGATCTCATTCCGACTATGGGAATATAACTTGTGGAATCCAAGCTGAAACTGCATTTTTTGGGGCAGTCCAACCTGCGTTATTCACAATGATAGAAAAAAGTCGGAAAGTAACCTTTGAAGTTGTGGACGAAAAGATTAAATAGTGTCTTTTGTCATTGTGTTAAGCCCTTTCTAACATTGCATAGCTCCAATTTTAAATCTTACCGCCCACCCCTGACACCCCTAGCCACACAAACCCACCAACCCCTCCCACCTGCTGTAAATATGGACCGAGATTTAGAATGTCATCAATGTGGTGCTCACAGGATCAGTGATATACATGTGGAACTTTGAAAGGCATGTTGTGAGCAGTGTGTGAAGACCACATCCTAGACAAGCCAGATCCTCACTGAGATCCAGAAATACCGATCACACCTTCATGCTACTTTGAGTTCATTTTGAGTTGGCACCTGGTGCCTGTCTGGTGGGATAATTTGTCCATGCAAGGGCATGCCAAGAAGAAAACTTTTGAAACAATGTTTCCTTATAGGCCATGAGACAGAGGAATTTTTCTCAGAGCCCCATCTAGAAAACTTTAGTGACCCCCTAGGACAAGAATCCCCTGATCCCGCACCCTGTTCCATCACCACCTCTCACACACAGACAATGCACGGGTCCAATTAACTCAGTGCCAGAATTGTTTCCATCTGCCTTTCAGCTGCTCTCGACTTACATCCTGTCTTCCAACTTCCCATCATTAATACCAGGTCCTGGCAGGATTGAAACATTGAAACCAGCTTGACAGTGACCCAGTTGACTGTATTGTTTGTCCTGAGTTATAGTCATAAATTCTAGTACAGTTACCAAATTGAATGAGCTTTATATTTCCATTTAAAAAATATAATTGATAACATTTTCCACTAAATCTGATTTGCAGCATTATTCCACGTGATAGTGATTTCTATTTGATGCACAATGCAACCCAAACTTAGCAAAATAAGATGCTCTCCCACTACAGCTGTGAAATTAATTCATTTTGTATGGGATGCAACTAGTGTAACCTCTTGGATAACGTTCATCTAATCATATAAACCATTGTTTAAGTGTTACTTTCAGCATTATGTTTATGCCTGGGCAGAGAATAGATGTAAATGAAGTATCTCATCCCTATTCTTACGTGGGTAGACTGGGCTGTTCTCCCCTGAGAAGGTTAGTAGGAGGTTTGTTAAAACATCAAAATGCTAAGTTGGCTGGACAGACTGGAGAAAAACTGTTCCCATTGGTGGATCAAGAGGCAGAGGACACCAATTTAAGATGATTGACAAAAGTGGTGGCATGAGGATAAACTAATTGTAAACAGCGAGTGAAAGGATCTTGTAGTGTTCCTACCTTTGAGCCAGGAGGCCTGGGTTCAAGGTCCACCTGCTCCAGTGATGTGTCATAACATGCCTGAACAGGATGATTAAAAATACCTCACAGCGAGTGACTAGGATTTTGAATATATTGTCTGAGTTGTGACTTACAAAAGGGAATTAGATAATTACCTGAAAAAAAATAAAGTTGGGTTTTGAGGAAAGGGCAATGGAGTGGGATGAGATGAGTGGCTCTTGTGGAGAGTGGGTGAAGAACATGATGGCCAAAATGGTGTCCTTCTCCACTGTAATAATTTTATGATAATTGACTATCTGTAACACAGTTTTACAAGTCAGTTCGGATATTCAGCTTTTGATGACAAAGCATTTATTGCTAACAACTGTACTTGGTGCATTTACCAGTTCATGCATGAAAAGACATTAAATCTGTCAATCTGCTGATGTATGGAGTAATGTGTGTAGGAGTTTGATAAATCTACAGTAGTAGAAATAATAAAGATAGACATTGAACTATAACTAAAACTCATTTCTTTCTAATTTAGCAACTTGCAACCCACAGTGCAAGTTACTTTAAAAAGTGACAATACCCATGTAGAGGATAAAATGAACCTTTTTCTCTTCTCTTTGGGCCAATTCTACTTATTAATGAAACCTTCAGACCTTTGTGAATTCTTTTTGTAGGAATATATTTTGTGAAAGCCTCATTAATTAGAATTGATTACATCTTAAATCTGTGTTATAATCAGAAACCTTGAATCTGTGTACTATTCTCAAGCTATACTTTCTGTTTTCATGGTCTTTAAGTTCTTTTTAATGTCAATATTTAGCATTGAAAATATCCTTGTAATTGATTATAATGTAAGTTGCCTATGTCAACAGACTCAGATGACACTATTTGTAGAATTCAGTCACTAGGTGGTGTTGTACTTTCACTGTAGCTTGTATTTTCTGACTCAACATGCACAGCAACATGGGAAATTGAGCATGATTAATTTGATTCCTGATGCAGTCATCATGAAAATGGCACATCACCTTAAGATTATCAGCTGTCCATTGTGCATGCTGTTTACCTGCTTAGTGCTTCGTAAACAAATAATAGAGAGACTATGCCTATATCCCTCTTGGTACTTATACATCACACACTTTAGGACTGGGCTAATTCTTTCTGTCATTTTATACTTCATTAATCTATAGTTATCAGTCATTGCATCATTGATCACCCTCCAAGGTGAGGCCCAATTCCCTTGGCCTTTGCAAAAGTTTTCAATCCTTACAATCCAGATAAATGTTCAACATTAATACAGAGCAATGTACCACAAAAATTCCTGGTAAATTATCTTTAAGCTGCTGGATTTATTCCTAAATTTACAAAAGATTTGTCTTCAATTCTTGACAAGAGGAAGATTTAATTATACTCCACCATTTTTAAAAGAACAGTTTGTTCAAAATACTATTCTGAAAATAATGAAGAGATGTGAAATTCTAACCTGCATCTCTATAGATAATTGTTGTATGACAGGATCCTTAACATGCATGGAGCTGGTTAAAATCTACCTGCCTCTCTATAAAGATTGATTTGTTAAGTTTAACAACATTTAGCCATTCAAAGTTTATCCTAATAGTTACGCTTATTACTAACAGTTCAACATACTTATTTTAATGAGATAAAAGTGAGGATCAGTGAGGGTAACACAATTGATGCAGTCAACATGGATTTTAGCCAAACCTTTGACAAGGTTCCAAATGGCTGAGTGGTCAGAAAGTACTAGGTGGATCTGAATTGGCAGGAAGCAACAGTGAATGGTTGATGGTGTTTTTGTGGTGGGAAAGCTGTTTCCAGTGGGGTTCTGCAGGGCTCAGAATCCCTTACTGTTTGTGGTGTATATCAGTGATTTAGATTCAAATGTAAACTAAATTGTCAGTGGACAAAAAAAGTGGCAAGTGGAATAGCATCTGGAGGAAATATGTTTGAGAAGGCAAATAATGTAAAAGAATACACAATAAATGGTAGGTCACTGATAGGTGTAGCGAATCAGATCTGGCATATCCACAGACTTCCCATTAGTCAACAAGGACTGGAAACATGTTGGCAAAGTCAGCATTTGTTACCTACCCCTGGTTGCCCTTGAACAGATTTAAGAGGGCATTCGTGAGTTAGCCACATGGTTGTGGGCCTGGAGTCAAATGTAGGCTCGACCAGGAAATGATGGCAGATTTCCTTCCCTGAAGGACATTAGTAAACCAGATGGCTTCTTAGTGACAATTGGCACATGGTTGCTATTCAGTTCCAGATTTTATAGAATTCAGACTTCACTATCTGCCAGGATGGGATTCAAAACCATGTCTCCAGAACGTTAACCAGGAGCTTTGGATTTATTAGTCCATTTACATTACCAGCGTCTCACCCATCTCCTCATGTTAGGCAATTGTGTGAGGGATTTTTTTCATTAGTCAAGTCAGCAACTTATGCTATCACTATACAAAATACTAATTAGGCCAGACCCTGTACAGTCTGGTCACCACAATATGGGAAGCATGTGATTGCATTATAGAGGTATAGAAGCGGATGTGGCCAGTCATCATGAATTTTGGCAAGGATGAAAGTTTGATTGTTTTCTTTGGAGCTGAGGTGGTTGCGAGGAGATTTAACTGAGATGTATAAAATTATGAAGAACCTGGATAGTGTGGATACGAGTAATTTATTTCCCTTAGCAGAGAGGTCAGTAAAAAGGAGCATAGATTGAAAATAATTGTCAGAAGGATTAGAGAGGAGTAGAGTAGAAATGTTTTTGTGTAAACAGCTTCAGTCCCCAGCGGAGGATTGGAACTCAATACCTGAGAGGATGGTGGAGGCAGAAACCCACACTGCATTTGAAAAATACTTGAAAGTGCAGTAACCTACAGAGATACAGACCAAAGATAGGAAATTGGGATTAGGCTGGATTGTACATTTTCAACCAGAACAGACACAATGAGCCAAATAGCTTCCTTTGTGTACCATAAATTTTATATGTTTCTGTCACTGAAGCAATCATGGAGACTGTATACATTAAAAGTTATTGCTAAATCCTCTTTCAATCTGTTACCATGGAGACTGTAATGAGCACCTTCACAATATATTTAACAAAATAGATTGCTGCTGCAGATGCCTTTTTAAGAACTCTCGCATAGTGGGCTGAGTTTTCACAGCGCTTGAATGTTCAGGGAAAAAGTTGGGGAATTTGTCTGTGGAGTTTCTTGATAACAAGCAAGAAGTCCCATTTTCCAACCAAGTGTTGAACGACCAGACAAGATTCTGACTAGTGAGCAGCGAGGAGCCTATTGTCATGCGTCAACGTCTCCTCGTTACTTAATCTCACCTCATTGTGCACATTCCCATTCTCCCACCTCCCAGATAGAAAGTAGCTGGTGACAATTCTTGACATAAACTCAGAGCGATTACCTGGCAACAGCAGCTTGCCACTTGCTCCTTCAGTTCTAAATTTTGGACAGCGGTCAGCAACACTTCAGGGTCTGTTCCATGGGCAGTGACCACCTGTACCACAGTCAATGGACATCTGAAATCAGATATATACCAGCCTCACCACACCCTCATGGCACATCTCTGACCCAGTTACAATATGGTTCTGCACTTCAGTACTACACTTTGGAACATACTAGCATCTATTTGTGGAATGCTGCTACAAGAACACTTTGCACACAGTGACAGGCACCTATCTCATCGATTGAATTAGGGTGCATCTCATTTAATGTCACTGCCTTTGTGCCTACTAAAACACTCTGTTTTGCCATGCCATGCCCTACCTTTGTACACAATCTCACCTTCAGCCAATGCTTAAAGCCTCATTGTACTTTGTGTCTGTGCGAAAAGGCAAGTCAATACAAAGTTTGGGAGCTAGTAATGGATGTTAACAGTAGTCAGTCAAAAGAGTAGATGTGTTGCTGTAAATTGCCATGCTACATCAATCTTACACCTTCGACTTTTTCACAACATTGCAAACATACTGCATGTACTACAACCAATGGCCAAGTGTCAAAATGTAAGAGTAATCCTCAGTCATATAAAGGGAAGACACATTTTAGTCAGGGGATCCTGGTATTATAAATTAAGGGCAGTTTCCAGTATCAGTCGATAAGCTTGAACATAGTCTTTCAGCCACTTGGGGCAGTCAGGGGCAGGATCCTCTCCTTGTAGCAGATGAGAAGCCTAATACTGAGTAGATCCCCACCCCATCCTGGCCCTTCATGTCAAATTTCAGGCACAAAAGGAGGCCTTGAGTGAGATGAAAGTGGCTGGCACAGCTGTTAGTGCTGATACAGATGGGGGAGGGTGGCCCAAGTGAGTGAGTAGGCAGTGCAGAGGACGTACACGGTCAATGGTTTGGGGGAGTGCGTAGATGAGAGCAAATAAGGGAAGATATTGCATACAGTTGTGAGAGTGAGAGACCACAAATCGTGGTGGGAGGTTTGTGCAGAAGAAGAGAGAGAGCGGGAGTAGCTAGCAGAAGATGGTAGCAGTTAACCCTGCAGAGCACATTGACCTTCTTGCAGCATTACTGGGCATTCCTCTGGACCAGGTTGACAACTTCAGAGGAGCCTGGCAGTGTCTGGTATTGTGGTCTCCTCTAAAAGTCCTGAGGGAAGAGGATTAAAGCCTGGAAATATACAGCAGCATCTGTGGAAAGGAAAGGGTTAAAATTTCACCTTGCTACTGATTTCACAGACCTGAAGCATTAGCTGCTTCTCTCCTTACAGATTCAGCCAGACTGCTGGCTATTTCTAGAGCTTTATTTTATTCAAAAATTAATCAGTTTTATCTCATGCCTGTGAATTGACTTAAACATTTGTGATTCTTCTAAAAATGAACTTTACAAGAAAGACGTCATTCCTTTTAACTTTAAACACCACTTTATGTTTAAGGTTGAGAAGTGTCCTATTGCATTCACATCAGACGTTTCTACAGGATGTCAGAAACAATTTCTTCCAAAGCGCTTGGCATATAACCCTCGTTTAATCTTTGAAAAATTTAACTTGACCTATCATGCTCAGGCACTGGCCTGTTCCTTTTAACCAATACTCTGGATTTACCAGGGTGCAGCTGCTCCTTTTTCTCCTTAATTTGCAGCATTACTGGTGGAGGATACCACTGAAATAGGAAAATGAAATAGAACTTAGGAGTTCTTGGGATGCAGCCAACAGGCCTTGAGCGAGCTGCTTGTTTGTAGAAGCAGCTTTCTGCTGTCAAGATCAGCATCAATGAAGCACTGGCAGCTGTTCTGAAACACTCTGATTTGTTTAGAGTGAAATTTGTTGTGGATTTGGTAACTGGGCTTCTGTGTGATTGTTATATGAAGTAAACATCAGGCTTCTGAGGGCTTCAGCAATAAAGGTGATGAATTGTATGCATTCAGACTGTTCACAGCTGAACTTCTACTTTCTGATTGTTGAAATTGTGAATCACTGTTACAATTTAGCAACTGGCTGAAGAGAGCTATGTTTACTTGGTGTGCAGTGAAATGATAGGAATGACTTGTTTTTTTGGGTGGAGGTGATTCAGTTTTGGAGACCGCAGAGTTAATAACTTGAATTGTGCATCTACTCTCAAAAAAAGGCATTCTGGAGTTTGGACTCCTGCCTTAGACTCAGTAGAAACTTGCACCAACGGAATCAACAAAACAACTACATTCATATAACACCTTTCACGTCCTCAGGACATCCCAAATGGCTTTCCAGACACTCAGCTACCTTTGAATTGCAGCCACTGTGTCAGTTGGGCTGCAGGTGGTATCGGTGAAAGGGGGACATTTCAGTATCTGAGACCCACAGTTAGCGATTCTGAACAGGGAGTCCAGTTACAGATTATCCTGAAGATTGAATTCCTGCTTGACTGCCAAGGAACACTGGCAAATAGCTAGCCTATTAAACATTAGAAATTGAATGTGTACCAACTTCCTTTTCTGATAGCCAAGAAGCATGGATGTGCATACACATAGACCACTTTGGATCAGACTTGTACCCATGAGATGTTCCCATTCTACATCATTTAATTAGATGTATATCCATGCCTCGTGCAAAAGCTGTAATGCAGAAAACTGTGCAGCACCAGATAACCATAAGTAGGTTATGTATATATAACTTTATTCTAATGAAATACTTTGAAAACATTGTTCTTCCCTCTTCTCCAAACCTGGAGTTACATGTTAATGGTGAGGAAAAGGGGTTATGCATGTTAAATGATGCAAAAAATAGCATTTAGAGTCTGAAGTCATGTCAACCACCTGACTCCAGAGTACACTAAGTAAAAGCTACTTGATTGGTCTTTGGCACCAAGAATCAGAATGCTATGAAAAACCATATTTTCCATCACCATGACAATGTAACACCATGTTTGGAAAAGAAGGAAGAATGATATTTTCAAAATACTCTATTGGAATATGGAACTCTGGGACACCATGAGGTAGTGAAAGATTTTTAATTTTTTTTTTGATGAAGCTTGCAGAAGAAATGAAAATTGTTTTATTGAAATAAAGCAATGGTAACTCCTTCACTGTGCCACTTTGCCCCATACCTCGCCTTCCCTAGTGTTTTTTTCTCCACATTACAAAATCATTTCTTCCTTGCCATTTTTTAAATCCTGCACTCCAGACATTTATGCAAAAGAGCTTTAAGTTAGATATTTTAAATTTTTTTTCTTAAATTAATCCATAGCTCCATCCTTATTCTTTTCTGAACAAACCTGCAGCGCTTATGTGAATCCTACAAGACTGTTTCTTCCGTTGAGCTTCTGAATCATTTAGTATTGACAAGGTTCATTTAAATTGGTTGCTTAATATATTTCGTTTGTAGTACTTTGGTGCCTCCAGCTATAATGTGTCAGCGCCCACACCCATTCTATACCTCCCTTCTTTAAAAACGCAGAATTCTTCGCACTGTTTAAAGGAGCATTAAGCTCTATGGAAGAGTTGCTGATTTGGCAATTTTACCACCAACAAACTGCACAATGAAATTGTCTATCTGACAAAAGAGAAAGATCAAAGCTCTTCAGTAGAAATTAATAAAGAACAGTATGATGCTACCACTGCCTAGAAATGTTGAGAGAGTTGTTTGATCCTGCCAATCTGCAGCTTCCCCAGTGTTTTCCAGTTAACATGGGGTGTACTAGTTTAGCCTTTGTTTCGACTCTATTGATATAGCGGTGCACACACGTGGTGAAAAGGGGGCTTCTGCTACCCCTCTGCTGAAGCTTTGGTAGCAGAATAGGAGCAACTGGAAGGGAATTCTGGGTTATTATCTCATTCTCTGTAAGCTGTGTCAAAAGGTTGGTTTAATCTGGAATTCATTAGAAATCTGTATTGTCATTTTGCAGACACATGGACTAGTGGATAATTCGCAGCATCCAAAGATTCATATCACAAAAAAATTCTTTTCTTGTGTTAATGTCAGTTCCACATGTGAACTGTCAACATAAATGCTTTATCCCTCCATTTCCCTTAATATTCAATAGTTTTAATCTTCAGGTCGTTATTCAAGATAATCATGCAAATGATCACATGGGACTGAATCTTATTTATTTTTGCCTAAGTCCGAGTTGCATTGAGGCTTTTGGAGAGATTTCTGTTTCAGAGTCCATCGAGTTTTCTCACTGAATCTAAGCAAATTCATACCTGTAACTATCTACCTTTTCCCAATGGTGTCAATCTTGTCTAATTCTTGCCATATCTTCACAGAACAACTTGCCGCTTGTGAGATATCACAGAGTTAACCAACATCTCTTATACCCATGCCATCTTTGAGAGCCCATCATGCCCCCAAGTTGGATGAGGTGGTGCAGAGGTATAACTTCCTCTACCCGCAAGACCAACGGCAGAGGCCAGATCGTGCCAACCTGGTAGTAGGTTGCCAACTGGGTTAAAGCAGTCTGGAGGAATGCCCAGAAATGTAGACAGAAGGTCAATGACCTTGTCCACTAGGCCAGTGGAAATGCTCCATCTTCTATCCAGTACCTCACAGTCCCTTAATTTCGGCTACTGCACCCATGTCATATCAGCATTCATGTTCTGTCACTCTCACTATCATCTGCAATATCTTCCCTCACTTACTGTCACCCATTCAAATCTCCAACACCACAAAACTTGCAATGCCCTCTGTGCTGCTGACTCACTCACTCAGGACTACTCCTCACCAGCACTAAAAATAACACCCATTTTCATGTCCCTTATAACTTACTCTTTCTCAGGAAGAAAACAGTCAACATTGTGCCAGGTCACCCTAAATGAAGGCTATCCAAAGACTTGACTGAGGCCAGCTGACAATCATGACAAGCGTCCTAGCTTTGTGTCTGCACTAAACTGCAAGACATGAATTAATATAACCAGGTATCTCTGGCTGAAGGGATAAAGCACAGAAAGCTAAGGCAAGAGCAGGCAGGGAAGCTGTGAACATCCAGGTACACTCAGAGTGAGTAAGTGCTATGAGAGCAAATGAAAAGCTCAGAGTTGCAGCCTGGTCTCGTCCATGATGACTGTGTAACCCTGAGTGCACAGCATCCTTACAGCAACATTACTATGATAGTTGCCAACTGAGCCTTGAAGTGCAGAAGTGGATTGGGAATGTGTTATGAAGCTTCTTAGACACTGGCACATATTGGATACCAATGTCTGTGGATGTACGGTGTGTGTGGCCTGTGCCCATGGAGACAGTGGTACCTGATGTCCGACATGAAGGTCCATCGGGGTAAGTAGCAAACTAATGTCATCACCAGGCTCTGATTCCACGTCAAGTTTTCTCAGGATGTAGCTAGTTCGGCTTATTTGGTAAGAGAGGAAGTCGAATGAAGTGAACTGGATTGTTCACAAGGCTTTGAACAAGAATTAACTATAGTTAAATAGCAACGCGCTGTTGCCTAGTGGGAAACTCACCTCACTGCTTGACATAAACATAAAAAATGGAGCGAGTTGCTCACAATTTTTAAAGTAGCCTCACTTTCTCATCCAATATTGCCACACATCTCACCATAGAACACATCACTCAGTGTGCTTTCTGATTTCAAGATTCTGCCCTCAGTGTTTACTCTCTTTACCATTTTCATAGTTTTGAACACTTCTACTAGAACCTTCCCGCTACGACTGAATAAATTTTTCATAAAACAGAAAACATTTGAAAAATTTAGGTCTGGCAGGTTAATGTCCAATCCTGTTCAAGAATGGAGGGAGAGGGAAGACAGGAAACTAAAGGCTGGTTAGCTTGACCTCCGTTTTTGGTAAGATTTTAGAGTCCTTTATTAAGGATATACTTGGAAGTTGTCAGCACAGTTTGACAGGGTGAGGTCGTGCCTGATGAATCAGTTAGAATACTTTGAGGAGGTAATGCACAAGTTAGACAAAACAGAGCCAGTGGATGCGATCTGTTTGGACTTCCAGAAGGTACTGCACAGGAGGCTGCTAAATTTAATAAGAACCCATGGTTTTAGTGGCAAGGTGCTGGTGTGGATAGAGGTAAAAACAATGACTGCAGATGCTGGAAACCAGATTCTGGACGAGAGTGGTGCTGGAAAAACACAGCAGTTCAGGCAGCATCTGAGGAGCAGGAAAATCGACGTTTCGGGCAAAAGCCCTTCATCAGGAATACAGAGGATTGGCTGACTGGCAGAAGACAGAGTGGAGGGATAAGGGGGCCTCTTGAGAATGGCAGCCTGTGACCAGTGCGATCCATGTTGGGACCACAATATACACATCATATGTTAACTATCTAGATGAAGATACTAAGGGAATTGTTGATAAGTTTGCAGATGACACAAATGTAGATGGAGGCACAGTTGAAGAAGCAAGGTGTCTGCAAAAAGACTTGGAAAGGTTAGGAGAGTGGGCAAAGAAGTGGCAAATGGAATACACTGTGGGAAAATGCTATTTCATGCACCTTGGTTGGAAGAACAGAGGCAAAGACTATTTTCTTAACGGGGAAAGGATTCAGAAATCTGAAGCACAATGGGTGTCCTAGTTCAGGATTCTCTTATGGTTAATACGCTGACTCAGTTAGCAGTTTGGAATGTAAATGCAATGTTAGCTTTCATTTCAAGAGCACTAGAATACAAAAGCAGTAATCTGCTACTGAGACTGTACAAGGCTCTGCTCAAACTGCATTTGGAATACTGTGAGCAGTTTCGGGCCCCATGTCTAAGGAAAGATGTGCTGACCTTGTAGGGAGTCCAGAGGAGGTTTACAAGAATGATCCTGGAGATGAAGGGCCTGTCATATGAGGAGTGGTTGAAGACTTTGCATCTGGACTCAATGGACTTTAGAAGGATGAGGTGGGAGTCATCTGGTTGAAACGTACAGAATACTGAAAGGCCTGGATAGGGTGAATGTGGAGAAGATATTTCCACTAGTAGGAGAGACTAGAACTGGAGGGCATTGCCTCAGTGAGGGGATGACCTTTTAGAACTGAGATGCTGAGGAATTTCTTCCAGCACAGAGTAGTTAATCTGCGGAACTCAATGCTGCAGAGGCCTGTAGAAACCAAGTCATTGAGTGTATTTAAAACAGAGATAAATAGGTTTCTGATTGGTAAGGGGATCAAGTATTACGGTGAGAAGGTAGGAGAATGGGGTTGAGAGACATATCAGCTCTGATTGAATGGTGGAGCAGACTCGCTGGGCCAAATGGCCTAATTCTGCTACACAGCACTCTTCTGGCAACATCTGTGGCGAGATGGACAGAGTTAACATTTCAAGTCCAATATTACTTTTTCAGAACAAGAAGTGTATATTGGAATTGAAATATTAACTCTGTTTCTATCTCCACAGATGCTTCCAGACTTGCTGAGTTTCTCCAGCACTTGCTGCTTTGTATTTCAGATCTCCAGTATCTATAGTATTTTGCTTCATTTTTAAAAAGTTGGTCCTCATATTTACAATTCCCTTATCCTCGGCAAGATAAGTGAATCTGATTGCACCAGTCCACATTTCGAATGCTATTCATATTGTGAGTCAGAGTTGACTCTAATCATCAGAACGTCTTGAATATAATTAACACCAGAATTTGGGGTGGACTTTTTCACTCCCTTGAGTGATGTGGGCAGTGGTGAGAATGTTGGGAAAATGAAAAATCCAGAATCTTTGATGTTGAGAGAAAAGTTTCCATGTTCCTCCTCCTTATTTAAATGGGGAGGTCAGAATATCATTAAGTAACATCAACTACCCTGCATGCATAGAATCCCAACAGTGTGAAAGCAGGCAATTCAGCCCATCGAGTCCTACCACGCTCCAAAGATCAGCCCACCCTATCCCTGTAACCCTGCATTTCCCATGACTAATCCACCTAGCATGCACATCCCTGGACATTATGGGCAATTTAGCATGGCCAATGCATCTACCCTGCACATCTTTGGACTGTGGGAGGAAACCAGAGTGCCTGGAGGAAACTCGCACAGACAGAGGGAGAATGTGCAAGCTCCATGCAGACAGTCACCCAAGGATGGAATTGAACTCGGATCTCTGGCGTTGCTAGGCAGCAGTGCTAACTGCTGACCCACCACATTGTCCCATGCACTTGTATCTCTTTATGAGTCCAACTCACTTCATTTCCGTGTAGCTCCCATCTCTTCTTTTCTTCCCTGAGCAACTAGACAATGCCTATTCCCAACGTGAAAGCCATAGTGTTTACTTGGCGGCAGTGATTCACCACTTGCTTCTCTGGGTCGTAATCTACCTCTGGCTGTACCACAATATTCCTGCATGCTCCATTAACCTTCTCCCGCACTGCTTTGTGTTGAGTTTCACCCAAGACACTGCAATAACCTGGGCTGCTATCTGAGTCCCGGCTGGCAGGATCTGGTGGTTAGCTATCCTTTCCTAACCAGAAGGATATAGCACTGCCCTTCTTTCCATCACTCCATCCATCAGCTCCTCCAGTTTCTTGTAAGTGAATCAAGGAGCCGTTCTGGGCCATTTCCTTTGGGATAATGGCAGAAGAGCACAGTGTGAAAGGTGCTTCCTGGCTGGCAGCGTCTGAAGTGGCATGCAGTTGGAGTTTAAATGTGACATCAACAGTGGGAACACTGGAGTGCCTCACAGCGGTGAGCACTCCCACTACTTCTGCTGCACAATGGCTGAGGTGGGGAAGAAGAATCCAGTAGCATACTTACTGAGAAAAGGAATGGAAGATTGAGAGGAAAGTTGCCATTGCGCATGGTGGACCAAATCCTTGAATCTCACTTGAGAAAACACTTTGCCAAAAAAATGTGTTGAAAAGCATTTATATCAAGTCTGAAATCAAATCTCTGTTTTTATTGGCACTTCACTTGAAATCCTTTAAGATTTTTGTATTGGATTTTTGGATCGTTCTCTCTTTCAACTCTGTTAAGAGTTTTACCATTTAGGGAATATATCAATTCTCTTTATCCTGAAAATATATTGAACTGTTTTACCACATCTCTGCCCACATTTCACAATCTTTCAATATCCTACAGTTTTGTACATTCTCCTCACACTTTTGTAGCCTTGTTGAAAAATGTTGGCTTTCCTCTAACTTCATATCCAAATTAACTTATGTATCTTTAGTACAAACAAAATTTAAATACTAATCCATTATGGCTGAAGGACCATTTGCACAATCTGGGAAATATTTTTAAAATCTTATTTTCTGTGTCTTAACTTTTAGCAATAGGTCTGTCAATTAATAAACTTACTTTATTTCACCTTAGCAATACATCTCTTGTATTGCACTTTATAAAACCCAAGTATGTCACATTTATTGTGTTTCTTTTCACTGTAGTTATTTTATTTGACCTGTTTGGACCTGTTATTGACACATCTCTGCAACAGGTGGGAGCTGAACCTTGGCCAGCTAGCTCAGAGGCAGGGATTCTACTACACCACAAGACCCTCCCTTTGCGGTACATATTTTCTTTAAAACCTGTTCAGATATGTGAGCAGTTGTGCAGCATGTAAAGCTTGAACCTGGATCTCCTGGTTTATGGGCAGGGACATTACCACTGCGCCACCAGAGCCTTCTCCCTTGGACTTTATGCTTGGGAATTTCCAAAAGGATTTAATTAGATATAGCCAGCAATTTTTAAATTTATTTTTCCTGATTAATCTCGATGTTTCTTAGTGTTTGCTCATTTTATCCCTATTGCAGTCAAACCCTTGCTCTATTATTGCCATAAGGCTAGCTGTTCTATAGCTATCTTGTTAATCCTTTTCCCTTTTTTTTGGAGCAGGGATATAACATTCATAACCTCTAGCTCTTTAGTTCTATATGTGTTAATAAAGAATTCTCAAAATTCTGGTCAGGATGTCTGTTATTTGCTGATTATACTCTATTTGGACTGATCTCTTACATATTATAGCCCTATATGACATAGATTCCTTTTCAGTAAATATGTCTATTATTGGTTTCTCTTCGGATATTCCTGTAGTCGGGCTTCATCTGCCTTTGTGGAAAAAAAGGTACAGAGTTTAAATACCAAATTAGCATTTCAACTATTCCCCTATATCTAAATATGCCGTACAGTACAGCACTCAGCTATCAGGTCTCAGTTTGATCCTCAGTCACCAACTTTAGCTATGCCAATAGTTTATTAGCTTCAGTGCCCAAATCTTAAGAGTTCAAGAACATCTGCTCTTCCCTGGTGGAATCCAGATGCAGCTGTTAAAATTTTGTCATTACTAAATAGGAATGCGTTCCACTGCAGGCTCTTTCAACACAGTTAAATGTCACAAGGAGCCTCATAGGGACAATATTGAGCAACCAAGTGATAGACAACCATGCTGCGCAAAGAGATAATGGGGTATGTAATTAGTCACACAGGTATGTTTTAAGAATTGTCTTCAGTGAAAAACCAGGGAGAGAGGTAGGAGGTTTAGGAAGGCAATTCAAGAGTCTTGGGCTTTGGCAACTAAAGGCATGCCCACCAGTAATGGAGTTATTAAAGACGTGGATATGCAGCAGGTCAGTATTGGCAGGTTGTAGAGCAAGGGAGATTGAGATGCGCAGCAATTGAATAACATCTGCCACTGACAGCCATGATTCATATGACAATTGGTGGTTTGGGTGGGGAACTGTGGAACCATACTCCTTCAGGAAGGAGAAAATGGGAAAATATGTTTATGCTTTACTTTAAATGAAAATTCCTTTCACAAGTGAGAAAATGCATTGGCTCCTTTGCTTTAATATGAAGACATAAAATAAAGTTGATATCATAAAAATGATCAGCCTTGCCATCACACTTACAAAAAAAGCAAAGAAAAAAGTGATCATTTGTCATGTATTGAGAAAACCCTTCAGAAATTGAAAGTAATTTAGGAACCACATGACAATGAAGTCAAAAAAATGACCAGAGCTCAGACCTGTGTCCTTCAAAAGCATTAAAACTCAGACCTCACCCAATGTTTACTTAAAAGCAATTAGTCTGGGGCTTTATGACAGCTTCTGTTTAATATTGAAACAATGTGCACTTTGTACTATAATACCTCATTCTTTTTAAAGCATGATATCATCTGAATATTAGTACAGAAGGTCAGCTAATAAAAAATAATAAAGACATCTACTCTTCAAAATAAGTATTAAAGCATAAAGGGTCAAGAAGTTAAATTAACCTGACCAACATTGCACTGTTGAAGCCATGATGTTAGCAGTGACTCTTCAGTACATTTAGCAGTTACAGTGGGCATGGGTTTAGGAGGCTGCTGAGGTTCCTGCACTCTACTGAAAATGCTGAGGGTGAGCTCACCCCTTCCTCCAGCAGCTCACCTACAGGGATGTAATGTTTGGAGGGCTGTTACTTGATTTAGGACAGGTCCACTGCCATCAACTGGTCCAGAAGCCCTCAGGGTGCTGCAGGCTAGTCATTGGCCAGTGCTTCTTTGGTTCCCACTGCAGCTCTGCAAGCAGTGGTCATCACCAGCACTATAACAGTCCTGAAACCCTTAAATGCTTCAAATTACAACAGCACATTTGAGGCTAGATAAACCTAGAGGAATGCAGGAACAAGAATCGGTTGGTATAAAACTTTCAAAGAACACCTCCATGTTTGAGCAGTGGTTTTAAAAGAAGGGGCAATCTCTTGGGTAAATGTCTGTGTGGAGTTTGCACATTCTCCCCGCATCTGCGTGGGTTTCCTCCGGTTGCTCCGGTTTCCTCCCACAGTCCAAAGATATGCAGTTCAGGTGAACTGGCCATGCTAAATTGCCCATAGTGTTAGGTGAAGCGGTAAATGTAGGGGAATGGGGCTGGGTGGGTTGCTCTTCAGAGGGTCGGTGTGGACTTGTTGGGCCAAAGGGCCTGTTTCCACACTAAGTAATCTAATCTAAATGAGAAGTTAGAAACTTGATTTTGAAAAATTACTAATTTTTAAGTTTAAAGTCCCAGATAATAGTTAAAACTGAATATATAATTTATGTATAAATGCTTAATGTTGTGGGAACTCAATTTATTAGATGTCGTCAGTGGTTCAGGGTAGTGAAGTTGTTTTGTAAATAGCTTTATATCTGTATTGTAGAGTAATTTTAATATGTCTTTAATCAGCTCAGGATTTCCTTCTCTACTAGAACTGGCGATCTGTAATTGGAAGCAAACTAGTTATTGAATTTGTCACAAAGTATTCAGGGCAAGCGGTTCCATGTAAGCCGAAATTGGATCTGTAATGACTATCGGTGTAATTCTTTTGTTTTATTAATTCCAAGGATTCTTTCAGGATCTCACACTTTCCTCCACCCTCAACTCCTGTTAAATTAGAAGTCAAGATATGGAAATGTGGCTACAGTAATTTTGTTTTTGGAATATTGTTAGTCTATCAATCTCTTCAGTCCATGTGTTATCCATTTCTCTGCCTATCACTGCCTTTGCAGATTAAACTAAAGAGTGTATCATTGGCTGCAAAATCTAGTAACTGAATGTATTTAATGTATTCCCGTGCCCCATTTCTCCAGCATGGTTTCATTATCTAATTTTCAATAGCTTGTAAATCTTTCTTATTATAAATAAGTGCTTTGTTTCTGACTAGTTCTTTTTTGGCATTCCCTTCCTCTCAGAAGGTAACACCGGATGTATGTTTCCTTCTGGGATTGTCTAGTTTTGAACGAGGCAGTTTGTAAGTTTTTTTTGTTCTCAATGTAAGGGATGTAAATTTAAGCCAAACCAAGCTGCAGAGCATCGGCCACTTTTGTTTCTAGGTCCAGGATCACTAGAAACTGGGTGAAGCTGTCTGTTCGGACTCTGTTCGGACTCAGTCCTGTTGTTCTCTTCATGACTCAGAGGTGAAACACCAGCAACTAACCCATAGCACAAACCTGCTCCAAACTACTGAGGGGTTTTCAACTGCTCATCAAAAAATGTCTCAAGTCAGAACTGGACAATTGAAATCAGATTTTAAAAACTGAATTATTTCCTTTTAATTTTTGTGTTTTGGCGCAATGGCAGTAATGAAATCTTCAGCTTAATTTTCAATGTAAAAATCAGAATTCTTAATCATTGTCCTCCTTTTAACATGTCCTGACAGTTCAGTTTTGGACTTAGTTATTTATTTATTCACCTGAAGTCATTATTGATGTCAAGTGGAGACACTGAAATTTGACATTTTATTTGCCGTAGGGAATCTCTGGTTACCCCAATCCTGCTGTCATCTCACATACAAATGTTTCCTTCCAGTAGGTATTTTCTTTCCACTTGATAACAATCTGGGGATGAGTGCTATAATGAATAATAGCTGTATTATGAACCTTGCATTTTGTATAATAAAAAACAATTGCAGTCTCTAGATTCTAGAAGTAACAGTGGCAGATAAAGGAGTTCTTGACTTGAGGAAATTATAGTTAACTTTATATTTTCTGTCTGCTGCTCTGGTTGTAGTGAGCTAACTCTGGAAACATCAGAGTGAATGTCTTTATCTGCCATTCACATACACAGCTGAAAATGTGTCGCTGGAAAAGCGCAGCAGATCAGGCAGCATCCAAGGAGCAGGAGAATCGACGTTTCGGGCATGAGCCCTTCTTCAGGCTCATGCTCGAAACGTCGATTCTCCTGCTCCTTGGATGCTGCCTGACCTGCTGCGCTTTTCCAGCAACACATTTTCAGCTCTGATCTCCAGCATCTGCAGTCCTTTCTCCCATTCATATACACACCCTACCAACAGCATCAGAGTGATTGAGTGATCATTTAAGGCAACCATCTCAAAGTTCACAGGAAGGTGCCTCTTTCGGCCATCTGCCTGAAATGATGTTTTGTTTCTGGTCTTTCAACCTGGGTTTGTTGTAGGTCATGATTTGTCACATTTGGAACCTGCACTGACTGCTGTTTGCTCCAGAGGACTCCTAACCTTATAATGCAATATTTTGAGTTTAATGAATGCGACCTATAATATTTATGTTTCTTTAACTTTGTGCAATAGGAATTGATAATTATTTGATTTTAAGTATTCTTGGCCAACAAATTCCAAGATCATTCCTTTTTAAATTTCTTAAGAATAATCCTGAACTCCAGTGAAATTTTGAATATTTTTTGTTCTTTTAAGCTAGGATTGAAGGTTTTCTCACTAGGGGATGGAGAGAGATGCGGGTGGGGTCAGATCCCTAACCACAAACTACTCATTTAGGGCTACAGCTGAGTCGGTATTACAGACCCTTGCCAGAAACATGCATCCTGTGAACTAGAGGCAGTATATAATTGATTCACCTTTTCACAAAACTATTTATACCTCCCAACATGGAGGCACAAACACAGTTGTGTGAGCGTGGATGGAGACTAAACAGAAGTGTGGGATTGTTAGGGAGAAGATAAGAGGAAATGAATTTGGTGGAAGCAAGATAAACAACTTTCTACCAGGAGAGTTCTGCTCATGTTTTTTTTTGAAACAGCAGAAATAAGTTCAGTGGGGTTGAAAAACTAAGAGGTTGAAGGAATATGTAGAAACTCAATGGTAATAAATAAGCTTGATATAGCCATCTGGAAAATCAGAATTTAGTGCTGGTGGTAAGGTTAGTCTATTGGGAGATGGGAGGAAACATCAGAGGGTGAGTATTTAACTTCAGCCAGGCAGGGAATCTTCTCTTGTATAACAACAGTGTACTTTTTTTTTCCCAACAGGTTGGATGATATTAGGTTGAAATAGCTATGAACACCTCTTTGAATGAAGTAAGAGGTGATCAGTAAGTGCTGGCTTTTCCAGTGACACCCACATCCCATCAAATAATTAAGAAAGGCACAGATCCAGGTTTAGAGCAAGGTAGTTTTGGGTGAGTAGAGGGAGAGAGAGTCAGAGGACAGCAGGAACTAAACAGGCAACATTTCTTAGGCAGCAGAGGAAAAGCTGGAGTTGCTCATTTCCCAGGAAATTGGGAATACAGGCTTGCATTTAGTTGAAATTCCAAAAACATGGAGATGGAGATGACAAAAGAACTTGACATTGTGTTAAATATAGAATTCATTGAGGGGCAGATGAAACTTGCCTTGCTTGAGGAGTGATTATGTAAGCTTTGAAAGGAATCAATTGAAGAGTGCAATGAAAATGTGGCAATAAATGGAATTAGGAACGGTTAAGATAAATTGAAGAGGAAGAAAGGTGGTAAGGCTTGTCTGACCTCCAAATGTCATTTGAATTTCAGATTGCTCCTGAGAGAAAGGAATTTTTGTTATGAACCCATTGAAGGAGTTAAAGAATAACAGAACAGGGCAGTTACATATTGAATAGATGCTGTTAAAAAGAGTGGGCATGTATGATATTCTAAGACTGGCTATGTCATACGTAGAAGGTTTTTTTTCATGAGCAACAATATCTGTTACCTTGAGGGAAAAAGAAAGAAACCTTTTGAATCCAAAGACCAATGAGATTTTTTAAATTTGAAGGAAAATTGTTGCATTCTGTGTAACGACAGGACAAACAGATTTGAAAATAGCGAACGATGCTAGAGCATGTGTTTCTCAAAAGCTTTACTTATCCAAACTTTTGTGAATGGGACATCTGCCTATGAAATCATGCAACTCTAATACCTGTCCCTTGTGTAGGCAGGAGTAGTTTTTTGTTGGGTTCTTGGAAGTGAGTTTTGAACAGAAACACTGGCTGAATTTTCTTTGTCACTTCTCCTTGTAACTGTTGCCATAACTATGATCACAGACCGGGAACTGAACAACTTTATTTCTTTTAATCTTACTGGCAGCACTTCCATTAGCAAACATAAGAAAATTGGAAAGTATTAAGAGTAACAGTATGCCTGTTGATTATTGTTGCATGGCATTAAAAACAAACAAAAGTGTCACAGAGCAGCAATTCATTAGTTTAAGATGGAAATGCTTTTTACAATTTTTTTCCATTAAGTTTGGAACTGCAGTGTGCTGTAGTCTTGTATAACTGAAGTAACAACTGGTGTAAAGAAATCTGGAAATAAAAACATCTGGAATCTGAACATCTGACATTTGACATAATGTCTGATGCCTGTTCGTATCTTAACGGTATCGGATTGACAGTTCAGCATATCGTGCTGCAATACTAAAAGCAAAGTTATGTGCTTTAAGGGGAAAAATTAAGCAAGTGAATCATTCACAAACCATTCCCAGGTGAAAGGATTCAATGACTGGAAACTGATATCCAATATTGTAGCCAGATGTTTAACAACATTCATTTTGTCTTGATATTTTCTTCTGGGAAAATGTATTTAAATTAGATAATATCAGAACCCATGAATAGACCATTTGGAAAGTGGACAAGTCTACATGACACCCTCTATCTGAATTTGGTGAGTGTGATAGCAGTGCAGTGTATAAACCGTGCGATAGCAAATACAGATTATCATTTTGCGCATGCTAGACATGAATCAACGTGGGGGGAAAGGAGAAACTACAGGATCAGATTGACCAGTCTGCCATTCCTTTTCTCTGCAAAGACAATGTTCTACCATGAAAAAATGTTCGTGACAGGGGAAAAAAAAATGAATTTGCACATGGGGGAAAGCTAAGACAATTGAAGCTTTCTTCTACAGCAGCTGCAGAGCCAACAAAACTGCAAAAGCAGAAGCTGGCAGAACAAGATAGGTATTAGTTTTTGCAGATGGTAGTGCAGACAAGTTGGAGATTGAACAGGAAGCCGCGTACGTGAGGTATTTGATGGGGATAGCCTATTACCTCACTTAACTGGTCTAATCACTCCTGAGACCCTTACTTCTGTATAATTAGAAATTATTGCATTTCCCTCTAAGTGCTTGACTAAATTATCCAACAATGTGTAGGATGCAAGTCACACAAAGCCTTTCTGTTCAAGAAGTTCTGTATTTTCCTTTAAAACAAGGTTCTGAAGCAAAGTTTGTTCTACACTGCCAAGACTATTAGATCATCTTCGATAGAAAAAACTTTGTGACACTTGTCTTTTAGTTTGTAAATAGTATCACAAAACAGCTAATTTTATTACCAAACTCACCAAATGTATTCCTTCTAATGTACCGCACAATAACAAGTGCTATTCATACAGAGGAATAATTTGGATTTTTTTCTGCGACACAGACTTTCTTGATAACTATCATGCATTACAGACATCATGAAAGAAAGATTAATATCCTAACAATCTTAATATATTTCAACAAGTGACCACACAGCGTCTAATATTGTTGCTTGTCCTATGCTAATTTTGTTTTGGCTGGTTGCTATTACAAAGGGTGTAATTAGATCTGTTGGATTTTTATTGACTGCATTATTTCTGCAAACAAAGAGAGAGGAGAAAGAATAGGGTCCTCAACAGTACAGTCAAGGAAATGCATGTTCCCTACGATTGTTTGTGAGCATGAACCAGAGCTTGAGGAAATGTAATTTGTCATGGCAATTGTTTATTAGTAATGTTAATAATCACTGTGCCAGTAGTGGTCTAAATCTTTTAGATTTTCTGCTTGAAATTTGCAAACTTATTGCATTGGAATTCTAATCAAATCTTGTTATAATTTATTTCAAATCTTGTGATAATTTAATTCAAGAAAGATATTGACTTTTTCACATTAACCAAAGTGACCAATGGTGAACTAAATATTGATATTAATGGAATTGTGGTTTGAGGGATGGAGGATGTGGATAATGGGAGGGGAGAACTTATTTTTTGAAAGGGTAATTGTAAGACTGAGTTTTCAACTGTTTATTGCTAACTGAAAACATTTCTAGAATCAAGTTAAATTATTACAGTCATTTCAAGTTTTATAGCTGTGCAGTCTACCAGTACTCATTGCTTTTGGCTACACTCATTTTCCTTGTATCAATGATTAATGGACAATGTTGAATGTTGGAGTGAGCAGGCATCAGCAAATGCGAGATTGTAATTAGTTTAGCTGACGAGTCCTTCAATGGCACTTGCATCTGGATGGAAAAATTACCCTATAGGGAACTGGCTGCTCACCAGGTTTTTTTTCTGTAATACATTGTGAAACGCCAGATGAATCAAGTGCCTTTTTGTTCCAAGAAACTGCTTGAGTCTTGAAGGCAGAAATATGCCTATAAAAGCCATCTACTTTGAATATATCTGAGTACAATTATTAGCATTGTACTCTCTCTGGGTATTTTTTGGTGAACATTCAATTGATAAAGAAAGATCTTTGAAAAATTCAAATTTTAAATATGTTAATACTTTTTGACAATTTATTGACATGTTTTAATTTTTGAGAAGTACTTACAGAAATTAAAAGGAAGTGGAATGATTTTACTACTATAGTATGTATCTAATTTTCCAAAGATTTTATCATGATAGCGAGGTTTGAGAAAATTGGTAGCTCAGGTTGAGGTTCTGGATGTAAGTTTGCTCGCTGAGCTGGAAGGTTCGTTTCCACACGTTTTGTCACCATACTAAGTAACATCATCAGTCAGCCTCAGGATAAAGCACTGGTAGTACGGCCCACTTTTTATTTATGTGTTTAGGTTTCCTTCGGTTGGTGAAACCATTTCCTGTGGTGATGCCATTTCCTGTTCTTTTTCTCAGGGGGTGGTAAATGTTGATAGAGTTCAGGTTGGAATGCCATGCTTCTAGGAATTCTTGTGCATGTCTCTGTTTGGCTTGTCCTAGGATGGATGTGTTGTCCCAAAGTCGTATCCTTCCTCATCTGTATGTAACCACATTAGTGAGAGTGGGTCATGTCTTTTTGTGGCAGGTTGATGTTCATGTATCCTGGTGGCTAGTGTTCTGCCTGTTTGTCCAATGTAGTGTTTGTTACAGTTCTTGCAAGGTATTTTGTAAATGCCATTAGTTTTGCTTGTTGTCTGGATAGGGTCTTTCAAGTTCATTAGCTGCTGTTTTAGTGTGTTGGTGGGTTTGTGAGCTACCATGATGCTAAGAGGTCTGAGTAGTCTGGTAGTCATTTCCGAGAGGTCTCTGATGTAGGGGAGAGTGGCTAGGGTTTCTGGACATGTTTTGTCTGCTTGTTTGGGCTTGTTGCTGAGAAATCGGCAGACTGTGTTCATTGGGTACCCATTCTTTTTGAATACACGGTATAGGTGATTTTCCTCTGCTCTTCGCAGTTCCTCTGTGCTACAGTGTGTGTTGGAGCATTGAAATAATGTTCTAATGTAGGTTCATTTCTGGATGTTGGGATGATTGCTTCTGTCATTCAGTATTTGGTCTGTATGTATTTTTTGATTATGAATTAAAGTCCCTTTTTTGTGCTCCTTTATGAACAGTAGAGCATGTAATTTTAAACGATTGTAAGTCTCAGACCTGAATTGATTAAAAGCCTGCATTTACACAATGGCACTAGAGTTTTATTATTCCATTCTCTCTGAATTGCTTAACTACAAAACAGTATGAGGGCATTTTGTATCATTTGATGAAACTGTTTTGCACTTCGGTATGTATAGACTATATCATAGACAGTTTAACAGTTATAATGGACTGTCGTTGAACTTAAAATCACTATCTACTAATTTCACCCATTTAGAACATTAAATAATATTATTAAACAATTTTAAAATATGGTTATGTTTTCTTGGCAAAAAGAATAGTATTTGTAAAAGAGATGAATGGAGAAGTATTCTTAAGAAGTATGGAAAAGAATTTGAAATTACAACTATTTAAAATTTGCATCTGTATATATGGCTAAACTATAATTGGCCTAAGAATGCAAACACGTTATTATAATCTGGTCAAATATTTGCAATGCTTGTGCAATCATAGATTACACTTCATGAAATGAAGTACATTATCTGGCATTATCCAGCAGATGTTGTACACCCTGGGAGCAAAACTTAAGTGGAGGGGGGTATTGTACAGTACAGTCCTCCAAAGGTGAGATTCCATTCTTCTCTACATCCATGACAAATAATGAGATGCTATAAACATCTCAAGTATAGAAACCCATGGTTGGTCATGCTGAAGAGATTGTAATTCACACTTAAGATATAAGTCTGAAACTTTTAGTTGTGTTTCAACAGGACAGCTGTGTTTGCACTAATTCTAGTAGTTTTCTCTGTTCCTACATTGCACAAACATTTTTCAATTCTGTGCTGTATTACCCTGTGATTTTGGCTATAATTCCTTCTTCATTAGGACTGGGTTGAGATTGATTAAGCTCATTCCCTCCACTTCACACCTCACAGTCAGCAGAGAAAAGATATTTTCATTTAGCAATCTGGCATGGTCTTAAACTTGGAAATAAAAACTCTTACCTTCACTTTATTATTACATTCATTTATTGTGGATTTAGAATCAGCAATAGGACGTCATTAATTTACTTAGGTATATAAAAATTGAACAACATTTGAACATCTATAATTTAAGGAGCAACAGCTCCATTCCTATTATGTATCTGTAAAATCAGGATTATTGAACAAGTTGAAAATCTATAAAAATGTAAAAAAAGAGCTTGAATATGTTCATAGTTACCAAAATCTTTCAACATCGTGCTGTGCGCACTATGCATATATGCATACGATACTGGACTACAGGAGCAGGGCAGACACTAGGTATTCTGTAACGAGTAACTCACTTTCTGACTCTGCAAAGCTGGAGGGGATGCAGCTCCAGCAACATTCATGAAGATCATCAGCATCCAGGATAAAGCAGCCCATGTGAATGACACCCTATTTACCGCCTTCAGCATTCATTCCTTTCATCATTAGATCACTGGGCTGCAGCATGCACTATCAGCAAAGAACAATGCAACAAATCAACAAGGCCTCTCCACCAACACCATTAAAACCTTAGTCTTTTTATCCCTTGAAGAGCAGGGCAGCAGACACACTACAATGCTCCACCATCTCCAAGTGTCTTTCAAGTTACACGCCATCCTGACTTGGAAATATCCTGCTGTGGCTTCACTGTCACTGGAAATCATTATCTCACAACACGAAGAGACTTACTGTCACTATATGGACTAGAGCAGCTCAATAAGATAGCTCACCATGACAACCTCAGAAGTAATAGGGATAAGCAATAAGTATTGCTCCTGGCAATGATATTCACACCCTAGAATGAATTTTTAAAAAGTACATGTGGTGTAAATATTTCTCAGTCAAGTTTTTTTGTAATCTTATGTTCAGTGTAATAAGAAAAAAATGATGTCGTAATGCCATAAAATGAAAATTTATTTGCTACAAAACACCCAGAGTAAGCCCTACTTTATTTACCATTTAGCAACAGAAAATTCTAAATAATCCTCGGGTGGATCAATATACTGATGAGTTTGACACAATTGGCTGTCCAAAACAGCATGTTTTCTGGCATGCATAGTTCTAATAATCTACTTCTAAATTTTAAAATTTAGAATAAAAAATACTAAAAGAGCTTCTCCTAAAGTTCAATATTTCACTTTTCTTGAGTGAATGGGAGAGGTAAGAACCCTTGAAGCAGGCATGAGGCCATAACGTGCTTCACAACTGGGGTGTCTGTACAGAACAGTGAAAAATCAAAAATCACAGCTGGCAGCAGTTGTCAGGTCATTGTTGTGCAGTCACAGCAGGGTGACCAACTGGCACAACTGTGACTGTAGCATCTTGGCGGGTCTGTGGTGGAATGAGAGGTTTTGAGGCCACTCACAACACACACTGACACATACTGCACGCGCACACAGACACACACACAATGCACATATACACATTTTTACACACACAATGTCCATACAATACACACGCACATAGAAAACACAGGAATATTTGCCCTGTTGCCACGAGGCTTTAAATCGCAGACTCCGGCATTTTCAGTTCCTGTCCACCATCAGGAAAATCACTATGGCACCATCAAAATTCCTAAATTGGCCTGCTAATGAGTGTAATTAATATGTCTGTGTTGAAAATCCTTCCTGCAAGATCACTCAGATCTTTTCCAGATCCCACTTCCTTAACTGACTTGTGGAAACTGGGAAAATCTAGACCTCTGAGTCAAAGATTTTGAGAGTTCAAATTCCACTTGAGTAAGTTGAGTGCATTGCAGAAGACTGCAGAGTGAGCAAGCCCATGACCAATTTTAGCCCATTTTCAAATGAGGACCAATGATATAAAATCTGATCACTTCGGGAGCCAGTCTGGATCATAAAATATAGATGTGTTGTTCTGGCACATTTCCACCAATAACACAATGCACAGAGTGGCAACATTTGAGATGATCGCTAGGTGAAGATTTGACACTGAGAAGGAAGGAATTAGATGTATCCCATCTGAGGAAGCAGGATGAATGGATTAGGAATCTAGCTGTGGTTACACCAGAGCTGTTCAATGCTGCAGATGTAGAAATAAGTGATAAAAGGAATATAATACGAGATTTAAACTCAATTCTGGGGCAGAACTGAAGTTTAAAGTTAAAACTGGGCAAGCAGTCACAGAGTTAGTTATATTTCTGGACATGAATGTCTTACACAATGGTTCGTTCCCGTAAGTGTAAGTTGGGGGCTAGTTATATTAAAACACTGAAAGTTGCTCTTCTGCACTTGTCACTAATATTAGATGGACTGTTGTTAATAATCCCCTATTTAAAATTTGTCATTTGAGAGTTATAACTGTTGTATTTGTATTATGTCAGGCCAATTGTGTTGTTTAATTACTAAAGATTAGTAAAGATAATTACTACAATTATTAAAAAGGTGAAACAGGTGCTTCTTTTATCACTTACTTAAAGCTTTCAAATTAAATTTCTTTGCAACTTATTTTTATCGAGATGCAAAATTAGTTATGTTTGTCTCAAACAATGAATGTTCTGCAAATAGATACCAGATTAACATGATCACTTTTGTTAGAACTGCGTATCGATATAATAATGCTTTTATTTGTTTTCTATATTTAATTGATCACTGATTTATTATTATACATTTCAGTTATTGTGAAGAGGCATAATTAAAAGTGACCTTATTGTGATCAACTTACTTTCTTGGTTATTTCTGCCAGAAGGGAAACAAAACACTCGTGTTGATTTGTCCTAACTTCACAGATCACGTGATATACCTTTGACCTTTTGCTGTTGCAGAGACGAAGAGGTTCTGGAGTCTTCTGTGCCAACTGCCTGACCACAAAGACCTCTCTTTGGCGAAAGAATGCAAACGGTGGATATGTATGTAACGCATGTGGCCTGTACCAGAAGCTGCATTCGGTAGGAAGAACCCATTAGTTGTTTGGGAAAATGTTTGTAAAGATTGTTCAAACTGGCCAGATGTCTCACATGGTTTCATTTAATGGAATCCATTTCTTGGGTTCTGCGATTAATTACTCTGAAGGGTGTGTGTGTGTGTGTGTGTGTGTGTGTGTGTGTGTGTGTGTGTGTGTGTGTGTGTGTGTGTGTGTGTGTGTGTGTGTGTGTGTGTGTGTGTGTGAAATTTTCATATGTGGACAAAGTCTTTGATTTTGTTACAAGTGTATTGGCACATGTCCTTTAACACTTCATAAGTTACACTGAGAGTAACATTTCAGTGGCAGCTACTTATTGTAGATGTAGAATAAATCAGAAGGTAACGTAAGTTTCTGTGAGAACAGAATTAATTGTTCGCAGTAATTTTTCATACATCTGCCACTTTTTAAAAGCAGTCTGTGAGCTCATCTGCATGATTTTAAGTACATATAATATATGCCAGTGAAACAGTCTTTTCAGGCAAATAGTCCATGCTAGTGTTTGTGATCCATGCAATCCATTTCCCCAATATCATTGCAATCCTCTATTCCCTTCTCCCTGACTTATTTACTTTGTTTCCCCTTTAACACATCTATATTATTTACTTCTGTTTTATCTCCATAGAGACCGATAACATTTATAATGAAATTTGAATTTCCAGTTAATACTGAAAGGACGGCACAGTATGATTTTAGGCTAAAGAATAGAAGCAGTATTGCAGTGTAGGCAGCTTATACTTTAAACCACAGAATGGTATGGCATCCTCTTATGTTTAGCATAACTGAGGAAACACACTTCACAGGACATTGGTGAGGCCTCTTCTGGAGTACTTGTCCAGTTTTGGTCACCCTGTTATAGGAAAGATATTAATTAGCTAGACAGAGTTCAGAAGAGATTTACCAGGATGTTGCTGGGCATGTAAGGTTTGTGTTGAAAAGGAAGGCTGGATAGGCTGAGATTTTTTTCACTGGAGCATAGGAGGTTGAGAGGTGACCATACAGAGGTTCATAAAATCATGAGGGGTATAGATTGGGTTAATATCTTTTCCCTAGGATGGGGGATTTCAAGACTGGGGGGGCACATTTTTAAGGTGAGGGGAGAGAGAGATTTAAAACAGACATGAGGGGCAAATGTTTTTAGATGGCGGGTGGTTTGCATGTAGAATGAACCTTCTGAGGAAGGTGGTGGACGTGAGCAGTTACAACATTTGAAAAACACTTAGATAAGTAGATGAAGAGGAGAAGTTTGGAGGGATGTAGGCCAGGTACAGGTAGGTTGGACAAATTCAGTTTGGGATAAAGTTTGGTATGGACTGGTGAGACTGAAGAGTCTGTTTCCGTGACTCTATGACTATGACTCTGTGTTGTCCTTTAAGTAGATAAGTAATTCTCCCAAAATTGATCTAACCTGATTCCTAGCTCCCAATGGTTTACTTCTGATTATTTTATTTTACAGCCTGGAAATGTGCAATTCCAGAACTGTCTTTCATGATGTCATTTTTCCAAGAGAACCTGAATCCTTCAGGCTAGGCAAATCTTCCAACCTTGTTTTAAAATCCCCATGATTTTGTTATTTTCAATCTGACTCCAGGCTCCCATCTGCATTGCTAGGTAGTGAACTATAATGTCTTGCTACTTGTGGCTGTTCTGTATTTCCTGGATCCTGCCAAACTATTACCTGTGAGTTTCACAGCTATCTTAGGAAACCTTCCACTATCAAAGCCATGACAAGGTGAATCACATGGGCCAGCTATCCAGGTAGAAATGCTGTCCTAAAGAGCCCAAATCTCTCATCTTGAAAGTAAATGGACAGCTAAAGGCATATTCTTTACACATTTACCTTCTCACCACTTTTCTGGGACTTTGGAGTCACTCTTAGTATGCTTGCAGTTTGCAATGTCTCTAAACACCTTGGACCTTCTTTCTAATATATGTATTTTGGCCTACTTTAACCCAAGTCGGGCAGCAAGACTTCAGAAAATATTTCTTGACTAAACTTTAAAATAAGCGTTATTGACTAAATACTGTCTTTGTAGGAAGCATACACTCTAAAAACATACAGTGAGGAGATCTGTAAAGTTGCCAATGCTTTCACCGGTCCCCGCAATAGTGAATTTCACATGCTTGCTGCTTTTTCAGGAACACAGTGAAATCTTATTGAGGTCTGATTGATGTGACCTATGGTATGATGCACTGGCAGAACTGGGAACATGTCTGGTGAAGCCCATCTCAACACTGATATCATCCTGCTCTATCTTCTCTGCTTTTCACCAGTGGCATGGTGAGATTCTCACCAGGCAGTAGCGAAATGCAAATTGACAGTCATATTGATTGTTAAATGCCTTTTTAACACCACAACTCACCTCATTAAGATCCAGACACCTAACTCACCAAACTCATGCGACCATCTGGATGTTGGAAAAATGAAGCCAGAGCGACCAGCTGGGTGATTCAGCTCACCACTTGAATGACCTCAGTGTCAGAAACTGTTCACCCACATCTTGGCACTCTCAGTGAGAACTAGCCACATGCACCCCACATTGTCATCTATCAAGTGCTTCGAAACTGCACCTCAGGCTGCACTGGCAATATTGTGTAGTGAGGACACTCTGTGCCAGGATGTTGATGTTCAAAAGCTCATGAAGAATTGTGGACAGCTGTCAGTTTGAGGAACATCAAGCACCATTCCTTTCCCAGAATCTGTGTGAATAAATCTTGACAGCAGAATTTATTTATTCCATACATCATTCGTAACTGCTCGCTTAGACTCAGAAGTAAGTTCTGTCATTTGTTCAATTCTTGGAAGAGCACCGGTAAGAATATTTGAGTGATGATAAGTAGAATTGAATAACTGTGCGACCATCTAATTGTGAGGAACATATTCTTATTTGAATGACTGCTCCTTCAGACTATTCTATTGTATTTAAGTTTTGGCACTTACAATTCATAAGGTACAATGTGCAGCTGAAAGTAATAGCTTGACAATAACAGTGATCACCTATGAATTTATGAATTTATGCCCAGTTGTTAGCAATTGACTCTTGTGAAGAATGATGATGGTTGACATTTGGAGTGATATTTTAGTAGGATGTAAGGGAGCACTTTATGTGACAGTTTTGCTATTGGCTAGGATATTGATCATAAGTTAAAGTTGACAAAATCCACCCAGCCCAGCAATGCATGATCTAATGATATTTGAACTCTGCATTAAACATTTCATTGCTTTTGCAAACCTCGTAATATCTGTAACCACTCAACTCTGGAAAGAATGGAAAGTGGATACATTGTGTATGCAAAAGCCAATTTATACCTCGATTTTACCTTGTGGAAGGAATCAGGCATTCTGGAGAGATGGAAAGAAGGGCGAGGTGATGAGAGAGGAGTACATTTATGTCATGTGTAGTTCACTGTCCTGCATTGGGGGAAATGCCTGGTGTAATTTCGGTTGGGTACCCATTCACACATTGTACCTTGGGTAAAATTTCAATCACCTTAATACTGAAGGTAGCTATGAGCCTTTGAGTCCCTTGGAAAGGTCCCAAATTTCTACTAAAGAGAACTGTTCAAGCCCAGAGGAGACCAATTGCCTTTTCCATTTGGTGTTGAGATATGAAAGTTACATCGTTCTCTCTAAATGTATCAAAAACCTCTTCCTGTCTTTGGGAGTGGATGGTGCTGCTCCAGTTTGAGCAAGTACTTCCTTACTCTTAAAACTTTATTCTACATACTCTGATAATATTGTTATACTCTCAACGTTTCAGATTGTATCTGAATCATTAGATATCGAGTATTGCCACAATTGACCAGAAACTGCCTATTAGTGCAGGTCAAAGGCTGAAACTTCTGCTACGATTCCCCAAAGCTGATCCTCCTTTTAAAAGATTTCCCATTGGCCTGGATCCATGTAGTCTTAAGAATATTCATGAAGCTTACACAATCTAGGACAAAGCAACCTGCTTGATTGGCATCCCACCCAAACTCTTGGGCATGCAATCCTCCACCATCAATGTACAGTGACAGCAGTCTGTATCATCTACAAGATGTACTGCAATGGCTCACCAAGGGCCCATCATCAGCACTTTCCACTACACCAAGAAGGACAAGGGTAGCAGATATATGGAAATACCACCAATTGCAAGTTCCCCTCCAAATCGCACACCATCCTGACTTGAATCTATATCACTTGTTCCTTCACTGTCATTGTGTCATTCACTTCCTGTCACCACTGTGAGTTTTCCTACACTGCAAGGACTACAGTAGTTCAATAAGTAGTTCACCACCACCACCTTCCCCAGAGCAATTAGGCATGGGCAATAAATGTTGACCCGGTCAGCAATGACAACATCCTATAAATGAAATGTTCCATGGACATCGAGGGCTGAATCTCATGACCTGTTACTGTGCCTGACAGGTTATTCTCAACATGCCTAGCATTTTGCATAAACCGGTTTCTTTCATATTTATTTTACATCATTTTATATTTTAAGTTTTAGTTCTATTATTGTGATGGTGTTGGATTTGACCAGGGAATTTTTGTTTTCCGTTCACATCTGTGCATTACTTTCCTTTTGTAAGGTCTGTTTAATATCAAATTTTCTGAAGTATGTGTTTGGTCTTAGCCTATAAATTTCTTTGAAAATTTTAAAAAATTCAATGAATAGCCTCTGATTTATCACATACTTTATTGACCCAAATTTTGCAGTTTGTTGTGAAGGAACGGTGCTTGCTGTTAAACTTGAAACATTATACTCACAAAGCTTTTGCAGGCTTTGCAATGGCAATTTCCCTTTTTTTCATCATGACTTTGAATACGTCGCTGCTGTCATTGATAGTGGAATGCAGCGACAGTGAAATCATCAGGTAGGTTGATCAGCTAATCAGTAAACCAAGAAGTAAGAGGCTTAGATTATCAATCACTTTTTAATTATTTGGCAGAAAATAAAATATAGATGGGCAATGCATGTGGAGTTAATGTAGAAGCTGAAGTATCAAGATTTACATGTTATTGCTGGGGATACCTTCACACACATTTGTACAGGAAAATTATTTTAACTGTTAATCTCACTATTTATTTCCCTTAATCTCCAATATTCTGCTTCTCTTTGGTCAGTCTTTTTTCTTTTCTCATGTATGATCATCTTCATTTTTCCTTTCTATCTCCTTCCTTTTATTGATTCATGGGAAGAGGGCATCGCTAGCTTGGCCCGCATTGTTGTGGGTCCGGAGTCACATTTAGGCCATTTGTGAACCAGGTAGGCCTTTCTGACAATCGATTCACGGTAATCATTAGAGTCTTACTTTCAGATTTCAAATGAATTCAAATTCCACAATCTGCCATGGCGGGATTTGAACCCGCATCCCCAGAACATTACCTGGGTCTCTATGTTAACTGTCCAATGTTAATACCACTAGGTCATCTCTTCCTCACTTTCAAGGCATGCGCTGAATAATTGGATGTAAATCTCTCTCATTCTGTTTTTCCTTAGGGAGCCTTGTTAACATATTTAGCAACTTTCAGAACTTCCAACTTTCATTTCAGTGTTACGGTCAATAAGAAGAATCCATAGTTGAACCTGAAAAGCCATGATGTGGAGGTGCCGGTGTTGGACTGGGGTGGACAAATCAGAAGTTGCACAACACCAGGTTATCGTCCAACAAGTTTATTTAAAATCACAAGCTTTCACAGTGTCGCTCCTTCATCAGGTGAAGGAACTGACGAAGGAGAAGCACTCCAAATGCTTGTGATTTTCAATAAACCTGTTGGATGATAACCTGATGTTGTGTGACTCCTGATTTCAAACCTGAAGAAAACAATGCCAAGACACTTTCTGTAGCTGGACTGTTCTTTGTGGATATTACTGCCAAATTTCCTCTGCAGGAAAATAATTATAAACTTCTGTGATCAAAGAGAAGCAGTGAAGTGGCCTATACATTTTCATTGAACATGAGGTGATCGGTAATGCTATTGAATAATAAGGGATCAATGTGCGTGTACCTATTGCAAAGAAAAAGAACTTGAGGAAAAAAAGTCCATTTGAAATATTGTTAAGTGTTAGAATGGAATATTATCTGATGGTTGTTCTAGGCATGAACTAATAGAAAAAAGTGTTAACCTGTGATCATTTGAGATTCCCCTCTCACTTTTTCCAACATCTTCCCAGGCAGTCATTCACTTGGATGGGGAATGTCTGTAGAAACTGGCAATGCTATATTTGTTCACCCGAGTTTGTGCTCACCATGTGGCATTTAGCGCACCATGGCCCATGTTTTCCCAGTATCTTTTGGCAGACAGGACCCTGGCCTGATGGCACTGTATATCAGAAAACTGTTTGTCTAATTGGAGGCATCATGAGCAGACTGCTTCTGTTCAATCTGAAGTTGACATACGTGACTCTGCAATCCAGTTGGCATTTGATAGTGATTTGGACCGGGGACCCTCCTGAGCCCAGAGTCAATCAGTGCAATAGAAAGTGCAGCATATGCAACATTAAGAAAAATTTACAGATATTGATATAAACTTTGAAACACTGCAGCATCAAACTGATGTGAGATTAAGTTGGAATAGCAATGCATTCTTCATAGATTCTTCACAGGAGCATCACAAGACCACCCAAAGCAGAGCAGATCAGATGTTCAGAAGCTTGGTCAAAAATAATAGTCTCCCAGGTGTTTCTCAAAGAGGGTAAATGAGCTGAAGAAGTGTAAGGAGAGTACTCAATCCTCGGAGGCCCAGTGATTGAAGGCACAGCCACCAATGATAGTGTGACTAAAATCTGGGATGCTTGGGAGACCTTGATTAAAGAAGTATAGACAGCCAAGAGGGCATTAATACCTAATTAGACCAGGGAAACCAGGAAGGGAAAGGCCATATTGAGGGACCCAAAACGAGTATGAGAACTTCAGTACAAAGATGTTGCAAGATTGAGAGCCAATGTTCGTCAGCCAGTGCAAGGACGATAGGGAAATGGAACTTGCTGCAAGTTAAGACACAAGCAGCAGAATTTTGGAATAGCCAAGCCTTTGGGCAACAAAAGACATAGATGAGGGTTTCAGCAGCGGTTGACCTGAACCAATGAATAAAGACTCTATATACAAAAATTGCAACACAAATAAACTTTTATTCGTGATAATCTAAGTTTCATTAGACATTGAGAGATTTTAATATTCTAGTGATCAGTTTTTGCACGTTACATACACTTAGAATGGGTTTGTATACTATGACAAGCCATGACATTGGAGGTTTTGTAATAGGGTAGTGTACAAGCTTCAGAAGGACAAGCAACTACCTCAAGTTATATTTGCCCCAGCACCTGTAAATGAAGGTTGTTTGACTAACTGGAGGCTTTGTTTTTACAATGCTAACCTAAAGGAATACTCACTGATGGTATGGGGAGAACCAAAGAATTCAGCATTGTTTTCCTCTTGCTGGAAATATTTTGAAACTGCTGTAGAAAGTAAAAATGGAGGAGGTCTGAAATTTCAGCACAGCGCAGTTCCACATTGCAGAATGGTTTAAGTGATTCATTGAAGCAAATGATTATTTGCTGCAGGAAGTGAAACTTCTGTATTCCTTTCATGGAATGTAGACGGTTAGACATAACGGTTTGCAGTTAGGGTAACACTAATGAATAATGACCTGACTGGAACTATTTCTGAACAGCCCCAGCATGAGAAAGTCACAGCACAGTCCAGTATATTAGCCTTGCATTCTATCCAACCTCCATGTCTGGTATTGTGCACCCAATGCTGTCAATCAACCTGCTCAAATCTCCACAAGTACCTGCCTTTCCCCAGTCATTGCCCCAGCAGCTTCTCTTCTGACCTTGCCTCTTTTGGAAAACCGTCAGGCCACTTCAAGGATAAGATGCTTTTCAGAAGAGGAGGAAGTAAAAATATATTTAAAATCTTGCAAAATTTTCAGCTGTGTCTTAAATGCCTGTACTCATATACCCATGTTAAATATATTCACCCTCTCCCATTGTGGTTCTCGTATTATACAATAGCATAGTGTATTGATTCAGATGATAAATGTCCCTGCCACAAGTGAAGGTCTCTCAGATGTATTATTAATATTAAAAATGCAACCAGAAGTATAGCTGATGGGTTAATTGAACCAAACCGTTATGATCCAGTTGACTAGCTCACCTCCGTGCATGGCCTGAACACAATTTCAAAGACATCTACTTGCACAATCTGAAATTGCATTATTTAAAGATTTTTTTTTATTTTAGAATTCACACAATCAAATTGTAATCACTTAAAGAATCATTAAAAGTATAACGTTTATCTGCAGAAGCAGTAGCAGACTTGTGATATGATACTGCTGAAACCAAATTTGCTCTTGCACATGGAGCAGATGATGGATTAGTTACTGATTTCTTTTCCTGCTGGTCACAGCATATATGGATGGGCACAAAGTAGAATTGATTATGGTTAGCTATTTCTGCCAGCCATAGAAAATACTTCGCTGATCTACACAGCACACCAGGCAGACAATGTATAGTTCAAAAACCTTTTTCTTTCATTGGTTGAATGCGACTATAGCACATGTTGGGGATGAATGACTGATGAAGGGCTCTTACTCGAAACATCGATTCTCCTGCTCCTCGGATGCTGCCTAACCTGCTGTGCTTTTCCAGCACCACAGTCTTGGCCCTAATCTCCAGCATCTGCAGTCCTCACTTTCTCCATGATGGGGACATATCTGTCCATTTTTTTTTGAGGGTCTGCAACTCTTTTTTTTCAGGGGTGAGAGAGTCAAGAAAGTCATCTGCTACCAAATTGGAGTAGATCACATGATGGCATGTGATATGTCCAACTACCTAGAATGTAGTAAGCGTTCAACACCTGCTCTAAGTCTGGCTACATACACCTGTAAATTGGGTGGGCAAAATACCCTCCAGTTTTTAGGGGACTGAGGGTTCATTACAACAATGGCTAGCGATGCTGAGCCCAAGAAAAAATATTTTGTGTAAAATTCCAATAATGCTAACAGCCACTATTGCTGATAAACATGCACACTCTATATTTGGTACATGTTGGAATTTGGATTCCTGAATTCCTCAGAGATGGATGTTATACTAGTGCTCCTTCCCATCTATCTGTAGGAGTAATCATAAGTATCCATAAGCTCTGTTCCAGGGAACACGACCACTGTCACACATGAGATAGGTCATTGACATCTGGTAGTTCATTAGTGCCAAGCCTAATTGAAAAGCAAGGTCAAAACAGAATAATGTTGTCCCGAGCAGTACAGATTGTCTGACTCTGCATCTTTCAACATTGATCTCTTGTTCAATTTCAAAGATGCATATCTCTGCTTATCTGATCCCTCCTTTGCATTTAGGATGGAATGTAGGTCTACTGTCAGGTTTACTAGAGTTTAAAATTGTTTTGCGATGACAATACTGTAAATTCCCAATAAACTTTGCACTTTTTCTTTACCAATCGCCATTGATGTAGGACGTGCAATTAGGAGATAGCCTATATCACCGTTGGCAAATTTTAATTGGGCTTTTACCACCATTTCTTCAAACTTACCACCAGCTTCCAGGAAGCATTAGTATGAAGGGTGGCATGGAGGGAAATCTTTCAGTGACTGTGACCCATTTATTTCCAATGGATGGGAAAAGAGTTGGGGAAGAAGCAGACTTTGCCTTTGGGCTAAGAGTTCATACATGCCAGCCTTAGACTTCACATCTATCACTGTCAAACCTACTGCTGCTGGCACTGATACTAACTCGGTTAGAGACAAAATAAACTGCAGATATTGGTATCCAACATAGACAAGCAGGAGGCTGGAAGAACACAACAGGCCAGGCAGCATCAAGAGATGGAGAAGTCAATGTTTCAGATATAACCCTTCTTCAGAATGGAGGTAGGGATCAGGAAAGCTGCAGATAAGGGGGGGTTGGTGAGGGACAGGGGGAGGTGGGGGAAGGTCTTAAGTGAGAAAGGGGTGGAGTAGTGAGGCAGTGAAAGGTGAACACAGATGAATCCAGTTGGCAGCAGGAAGGAAGGGGGGGTCAGTGGATTGGAAGGGAGGGGGGAGTGGGAAAGGGAGTTGGAGGATGGGAAAGAAGGTTATTTGAAATTAAAGAACTCAATGTACAGTCAACTCATTAGGCTGAATTTTCCTGGCCCTGTCATGTTTAGGTTTGAAGCCAATGGCAGTAAGATAGATGGGAGCAGTGGTGGGATGGTTCCCTGACACTCTTCTAACTATGGGTAGGCTATCAATGGCTGGGCAGGGAGCCAGAATGGCTACTGCACCACCAAAGTGAGTAGCCAATAAAAGTGATCACTGACCCAATCGAGGGAAATTTTGTGGCATCTTACCACAGGTGAGCAGCTTCCCTTCACATGCAGAAACCACCAGCTCAGCGGGGCTGATCTCCCTGCAGTAGGCTGAGGGAGATTATCAGAGCCAGAAGCTCTCTACCTCGAAAAGTTGTGCGCCCCTCACCCCCCCCCAAAGCAATGCATCTGGAGTGTTTTCCCTCCAATTTAAGAGGCCTAATGACACCCCCTCCCCCCTCAAAAATCCTTCAATACGTTCAATCAAGATGCTCGAATGTACAGTCAACTCATTAGGCTGAATTTTCCTGGCCCTGTCATGTTTAGGTTTGAAGCCAATGGCAGTAAGATAGATGGGAGCAGTGGTGGGATGGTTCCCTGACACTCTTCTAACTATGGGTAGGCTATCAATGGCTGGGCAGGGAGCCAGAATGGCTACTGCACCACCAAAGTGAGTAGCCAATAAAAGTGATCACTGACCCAATCGAGGGAAATTTTGTGGCATCTTACCACAGGTGAGCAGCTTCCCTTCACATGCAGAAACCACCAGCTCAGCGGGGCTGATCTCCCTGCAGTAGGCTGAGGGAGATTATCAGAGCCAGAAGCTCTCTACCTCGAAAAGTTGTGCGCCCCCCACCCCCACCCCAAAGCAATGCATCTGGAGTGTTTTCCCTCCAATTTAAGAGGCCTAATGACACCCCCTCCCCCCTCAAAAATCCTTCAATACGTTCAATCAAGATGCTCGAATAGGTCCTGCATGCCTCAGCGGTGCCCCCCTCTCCCAGTAGAGCTGCCTAAACTCCAGAGCTGCTAACATTTCATTGGACAAGCATAGGAGACATCCATAAGTGGATACAGAGCCTGCACAAAGGAGTCTACCTTGAGGATGTTGCGCCTCGAGTTTGGGATCCCAACTTTTCAAAAGAATGCAGGTTGAGTCCACGTCAGTGCAGACTCTACCTGCGATTTGTTGAAAACCTGGGAGCCCCAAAATCCTTGGGAATATCCAGCCCACATTTTGTGCACAACTGTGCAACTTCCCATGAATCAGCCAATAATTCTGTATTTCTAGAAATCTGTGGGATCTCTCGTAATCTGTAGAATTTCTAAAATCTTCTTTGCCTCTCTAACTGAAGCTGCATTTTCCCAGGCAGAGAGTTTGAAAGAATGCTTCCCACAGCTGTAGGTTCAAGTACTCATAAGTCATGCAGACATGATGTGAGGTGTGGCTGAAAATACAACTTCAAAGCTCCACCTTCAGTAATGCAGACTATTGATTTTCTTTCTTCGGGGAAAGCAGATAATTAAACTCTATCTCCCTAATCTGTATTCACTTGCATCACAATTGGAGTTCTGACCTTGCCTGTCCTTTGTTCATTGTTACAAATCCATCTGTTTACTTGTCTAGTTACCTCATGCTGATACAATGTTTTCTTCAAAACAAATAAGAGCAAGTATAAACTTATACCATGTGTTACACTCACACGAAAAAAAAACTTGGGAACAATTATATAGATAGAGTCATAGAAATGTACAGCATGGAAACAGACCCTTCAGTCCGACCCGTCCACGTCGACCAGATATCCCAACCCAATCTAGTCCCAACTGCCAGCACCCGGCTCATATCCCTCTAAACCCTTCCTATTCATATACCCATCCAAATGCCTTTTAAATGTTGCAATTGTACCAGCCTCCACCACATCCTCTGGCAGCTCATTCCACACACGTACCACCCTATGCGTGAAAACGTTGACCCTTAGGTCTCTTTTATATCTTTCCCCTCTCGCCCTAAACCTACGCCCTCTAGTTCTGGACTCCCTGACCGCAGGGAAAAGACTTTGTCTATTTATCCTATCCATGCCCCTCATAATTTTGTAAACCTCTATAAGGTCACCCCTCAGCCTCCAATGCTCCAGGGAAAACAGCCCCAGCCTGTTCAGCCTCTCCATGTTGCTCAGATCTTCCAATCCTGGCAACATCCTTGTAAATCTTTTCTGAACCCTTTCAAGTTTCACAACAACTCTCCGATAGGAAGGAGACCAGAATTGCAAGCAATATTCCAACAGTGGCCCAACCAATGTCCTGTACAGCTGCAACATGGCCTCCCAACTCCTATACTCAATACTCTGACCAATAAAGGAAAGCATACCAAACGCCTTCTTCACTATCCTATCCACCTGCGACTCCACTTTCAAGGAGCTATGAACCTGCACTCCAATGTCTCTTTGTTCAGCAACACTCCCTAGGACCTTACTATTAAGTGTATAAGTCCTGCTAAGATTTGCTTTCCCAAAATGCAGCACCTCGCATTTATCTGAATTAAACTCCATCTGCCACTTCTCAGCCCATTGGCCCATCTGGTCCAGATCCTGTTGTAATCTGAGGTAACCCTTTTCGCTGTCCACTACACCTCCAATTTTGGTGTCATCTGCAAACTTACTAACTTACCTCTTATGCTCGCATCCAAATCATTTATGTAAATGACAAAAAGTAGAGGGCCCAGCACCAATCCTTGTGGCACTCCACTAGTCACAGGCCTCCAGTCTGAAAAACAACCCTCCACCACCACCCTCTGTCTTCTACCTTTGAGCCAGTTCTGTATCCAAATGGCTAGTTCTCCCTGTATTCCATGAGATCTAACCTTGCTAATTAGTCTCCCATGGGGAACCTTGTCGAACGCCTTACTGAAGTCCATATAGATCACAATTACTTCTCTGCCCTCATCAATCCTCTTTGTTACTTCTTCAAAAATTCAATCAAGTTTGTGAGACATGATTTCCCACGCACAAAGCCATGTTGACTATCCTGAATCAGTCCTTGCCTTTCCAAATACATGTACATCCTGTCCCTCAAGATTCCCTCCAACAACTTGCCCACCACCGAGGTCATGCTCACCGGTCTATAGTTCCCTAGCTTGTCTTTACCACCCTTCTTAAACAGTGGCACCATGTTTGCCAACCTCCAGTCTTCCGGCACCTCACCTGTGACTATCAATGATACAAATATCTCAGCAAGAGGCCCAGCAATCACTTCTCTAGCTTCCCACAGAGTTCTCTGGTTCACCTGATCAGGTCCTGGGGATTTATCCACCTTTAACCGTTTCAAGACATCAAGCACTTCGTCCTCTGTAATCTGGACATTTTGCAAGATGTCACCATCTATTTCCCTAGAGTCTATATCTTCCATATCCTTTGCCACAGTAACTACTGATGCAAAATATTCATTTAGTATCTCCCCCATTTTCTGTGGCTCCACACAAAGGCCGTCTTGCTGATCTTTGAGGGGCCCTATTCTCTCCCTAGTTACCCTTTTGTCCTTAATATATTTGTAAAAACCCTTTGGATTCTCCTTATTTCTATTTGCCAAAGCTATCTCATGTCCCCGTTTTGCACTTCTGATTTCCCTCTTAAGTATACTCCTACTTTGTTTATACTCTTCTAAGGATTCACTCGATCTATCCTGTCTATACCTGACATATACTTCCTTCTTTTTCTTAACCAAACCATCAATTTCTTTAGCTGAAAATGTGTTGCTGGAAAAGCGCAGCAGGTCAGGCAGCATCCAAGGGGCAGGAGAATCGACGTTTCGGGCATGAGCCCTTCTTCAGGAATGAGGAAAGTGTGCCAAGCAGGCTAAACATTATCTGGCTAGGTAACATCATCAGTGGCAACCTCCAAGTGAAGCGAAGTTGTTGTCTCCTGCTTTCTATTTATATATTTGTCCTGGATGGTGTTCCTGGGGTTTGTGGTGATGTCATTTCCTGTTCATTTTCTGAGGGGTTGATAGATGGTATCTAGATCTATGTGTTTGTTTATGGCGTTGTGGTTGGAGTGCCAGGCCTCTAGGAACTCTCTGGCATGTCTTTGCTTAGCCTGTCCCAGTATAGATGTGTTGTCCCAGTCGAAATGGTGTTTTTTTTCCTCCGTGTGGAGGTCTTAGAGGGAGAGAGGGTCGTGCCTTTTTGTAGCTAGCTGGTGTTCGTGTATCCTGGTGGCTAACTTTTTTCCTGTTTGTCCAATGTAGTGTTTGTGGCAGTCCTTGTATGGAATTTTTTAGATGACGTTGCTTTTGTCCATGGGTTGTACTGGGTCTTTTAAGTTTGTTAGTTTTTGTTTGAGAGTGTTACACAAACCCACCAACACTCTCAAACAAAAACTAACAAACTTAAAAGACCCAGTACAACCCATGGACAAAACCAACGTCGTCTACAAAATTCCATGCAAGGACTGCCACAAACACTACATAGGACAAACAAGAAAAAAGTTAGCCACCAGGATACACGAACACCAGCTAGCTACAAAAAGGCACGACCCTCTCTCCCTCTAAGACCTCCACACGGAGGAAAAAAAATCACCATTTCGACTGGGACTAGACACCTATCCTGGGACAGGCTAAGCAAAGACATGCCAGAGAATTATTAGAGGCCTGGCACTCCAACCACAATGCTATAAACAAACACATAGATCTAGATACCATCTATCAACCCCTCAGAAAACAAACAGGAAATTACATCACCACAAACCCCAGGAACCCCACCCAGGACAAATATATAAATAGAAAGCAGGAGACAACAGCTTCGCTTCACTTGGAGGGCGCCATTGATGATGTTACCTAGAAACGTCTGGATATCAAACCTACAGCTCAGCGAGCAAACCTACACCCTGTTCCCTATACCTACCAGCCTTCCCTTTCACCCTGACAGAAATATACTTTCTCTGGATTCTTGTTGTCTCATTTCTGAAGGCTTCCCATTTTCCTACCGTTCCTTTACCTGTGAACATCTACCTCCTATCAGCTTTCGAAAGTTCTTGCCTAATACCATCAAAATTGGCCTTTCTCCAGTTTAGAACTTCAACTTTCAGATCTGGTCTATCCTTTTCCATCACTATTTTAAAACAAATAGAATTATGGTCGCTGGCCCCAAAGTGCTCCCCCACTGACACCTCAGTCACCTGCCCTGCCTTATTTCCCAAGAGTAGGTCAAGGTTTGCACCTTCTCTAGTAGGTACATCCACATACTGAATCAGAAAATCGTCTTGTACACACTTAAGAAATTCCTCTCCATCTAAACCTTTAACACTATGGCAGTCCCAGTCTATGTTTGGAAAGTTAAAATCCCCTACCATAACTACTCTATTATTCCTACAGATAGCTGAGATCTCCTTACAATTTCTCAATTTCCCTCTGACTACTAGGGGGTCTATAATACAATCCTAATAAGGTGATCATCCGTTTCTTATTTCTCAGTTCCACTCAAATAACTTCCCTAGATGTATTTCCGGGAATATCTTCCCTCAGCCCAGCTGTAATGCTATCCCTTATCAAAAATGCTACTCCCCCTCCTCTCTTGCCTCCCTTTCTATCTTTCCTGTAGCATTTGTATCCTGGAATGTTAAGCTGCCAGTCCTGCCCATCCCTGAGCCATGTTTCTGTAATTGCTATGATATCCCAGTCCCATGTTCCTAACCATGCCCTGAGTTCATCTGTTGGGCCCCTTCTGTTTCTTCCCTGTTGGGCCCTTGCATTGATATAAATGCAGTTTAATTTATTAGTCCTACCTTGTCCCTGCCTGCCCTGACTGTTTGACTCACTTCTGTTCTCAGCTTTTTTTATCTTGAGCAACTTGTCCACTGTACTCCTGTCACCACCCACTCCCAACCAAGCTCCTGAATAAGTTCCTAATTCTACTCCACCTTCTACTCCACCTTGCTGTGGTCTTGCACCACTTGAACTGCAGTCATTCAAGAAGAGTGCTCACTACCGCCTTCTCTAGGACAAGCGGTTAGTGAATACTTGGCCAACCATTGACACCCACGTCAAAGAATAGCAGAAAAAGAATCGATCCTCATAATTGATTGGTCTGTATTGAGTTCCAATTTATTGACAAATGGTATGAGCTGTGTAAATTAAGATCTCCTGTTTCTGTTTCTTTCTAGACTCCAAGGCCTTTAAATATTATAAAGCAGAGTAATGGGGAGCAGATCATTCGTAGACGGACAAGGAAGCGTCTTAACCCTGAAGTGCTGCAGCCAGAACAGGTCAATAAACAGCAGAGAGTAAGCAATGAGGAGCAGCTGAATGACAGCTCACTAGAAAGGAAAACAGAGGAGCTCTCGTCTGAGGGTCAGCACCGGGAACAGCAACAGCAGCCTAATCTGAGCAAACTTGACATATATGGTTCAGTAAACAAGCCACATCAGGGACAGACCACATTGGTGGTTGGCCAGACTGTAGACCTTCATCGAAGAATGCAGCCCCTGCACGTTCAAGTCAAGAGCCCTCAGGAAAGCAGTGCAGACCCAGGAAATTGTTTGTCTGTTTCAGATGGGAAAGGAAGTTCAGAACGAGGAAGTCCTATTGAAAAATACCTTAGACCTACAAAGCATCCAAATTACTCACCTCCAGGAAGCCCTATTGAAAAATACCAGTATCCTTTGTTTGGATTTCAGTTTGTGCATAGTGATTTACAAAATGAAGCTGATTGGTTGAGGTTCTGGAGTAAATATAAATTGTCTGTCGCTGGGAATCCACACTATCATGTGTCTGGCCTACCAAATCCTTGCCAAAACTTTGTGCCTTATCCTGCCTTTAACCTGCCTCCGACTTTCTCATCCCTTGGGTCTGACAATGACATTCCTTTGGATCTGGCAACGAAACATTCCAGATCAGGACCAGCTGCAAATGGTGCTGCAAAGGACAAAGTTAATGCATCGGTCACCACGACGGAGGAGAGCGTGGAAAATGCGGTAAAAACTCCGGACAAAGTTGACCGAGGCACACAAGATGAATCACTGACAAAGTGTGTTCATTGCAGCATTCTGTTTATGGATGAAGTGATGTATGCATTGCATATGAGTTGTCATGGTGAAAGTGGACCTTTCCAGTGTAGCATATGCCAGCATTTCTGTACAGACAAGTATGACTTTATGACACACATTCAGAGGGGCCTGCATAGAAGTGTGCAATCTGATAAAAATTGCAAACCTAAAGAATAGAACTTTTAGTCCTGTAACACAATGAGTACATGTTGCATTTTAGAATTTGGGAGAACAATCAGAATATTATTTTTCTAAAAAAGAGTAAATGTAAAACATTTGAAAATGATGGTGCCTGACACATTGTATAATTTTTTCTATAAAGTATGCAACAAAAATATTGCATTATGCTTTAGAGTCAGAATGCTGATTCTTTTCTAGCTGTTTACATGTGCAAATGTAGCAAAAGAAGTAATGAAGCACCTATTTCTATTTCATTAGATTTTTTTTTCTTTCACTAGTAGCCCTGAATACCAACATGAAATAAATAAGGTTGTTGCTATTGCAAAGTATGGATGAAAAGTAGCTGAACATATTTTCATGCTTAAATAGGGGGAAAAGAGGGTAGCACTATGCATTCCACTTAATGAATATTAATGTACCTTGTGTTATCTATCAAAGCTCTTAATTCATATTGTTAAGCTTGAAAAGACTATATGCACATTTGTTAATTGCTTTTCAATATTATGTTTCAAGTGAAACAGTTTGAAAGTTCTTGGTTCTTATCAAGTGATGTTGGAATCGCTGTTTACTGTTGACTTAGTTTATTGCATTTTCCAGTAGCATCCTACATCAGTCTTATAATGAAAAACAATCTTGTTTCAGTGCAGAGGCAGTGTTTCCAGGAACTGTAAACAATTCAATATTTCTGAGAATCTGAAAATGAATCATAATTTTTACAGTTTCTTTCTGGTTTCCAAACCCCTCAATTGTTCGATTTCTTTTTTTTTAAAAAAGTCTCGACCCTGAGGAAAACAAAAGGAACCACTGCCTCAGTCTTTTAAACAATTGGGACGTGTCCCTGACTTTCATCATGCATGTAATTTTGTGATGTTTGTTTCTTTGTTTTATCACACCTACACATTCTTTCTGTATCTTCCATGAAAATTATTTCAGACAGAAATAAGGTTATTTACATCTAAACTTGAATAATAAAGTTTTACCAAAAGTATTAAGTGAAGTTTCCTGATACAGTGAAGAAGCTATTCCTGCCCTCCAACCCCCAAACCCTTTTATTATGTTTACAATTTTGCTTTGAGCTCTGACTGTAAGCAATCTACTGATTTATGTAGAAAATTTAAGTTTGGACACACTTACTTCAAAAATACAAACTCATTTCAGTGGATGGTTTAACCAATTAATCACCTTTAACTGAAATGTGTGTAATAGAAAAACTTATGATGTTCAGACCTTCAACTGCAATAAACTTCCAGTTTCAAGGTGCTATTGCAGTCAATACCCTATTAATTTTACAAACACTTTCATTTTCTCTGAAAGACTGCAGTAGGTGTTGAAGCAGGTTAGAACTTCACTGTTGCCTGGAGGCCTGCATTTATTATTATTCACTGCTGTCAATATTCTGGTTTAAACTAGTTAGCTTGGTAAACCACTTGTAACTAAGATTCAACACTTTATGATATGTGACTACCAAAGGTTTTGTGGCAGGAATAGGTCAGCAGCTTTTGAAAAGTCTCATTAGTACAGAGCAGAATCCATAGCAGCCACCATTTGCACTGCATGAAGAAAGATGCTGTTGACAAATAGCAGATTTACCAGCGATAGGCAAACTATCTGTCACTGGGTAACCAAACACTCACGAAAACTGCTGCTCACAAATTCTGGTACTAAAGGCTGTTACGATCCCCATTATGAGAATGTTGGACTAGTTGGATATTTGTAATAATATGGTTGATGGACCCTAATAATTTAAAGAATATAGTATGTGGAAAAACCAAGGGTAAGAAAATAATGACAGGGTTACAGGATTAAAATGTAACACCCATACAATTTTAATGACGCAAACTTGAGAAGAAAACAAAAGTAACTAAATGGGTAAACTAAACAAGTAGGATAATGGTTCTAAACAATATAGGTTTCTATCTTAAGATCAATTCAAAAGATGTGATCCAGTTTAATCATGGTACTCTGGATTTCAATCTGATAGGTTTATGTTTAACATACACTCTGGCAAGGCATTCTTTTTTATTCTGGGTCTGGCCGCACAGGTCACAGCTCCGGTCTATGGCATGTGTACAAATACAGCCTCTCAGTCCAAGTATAGGTGTCACTGACAGTCATACACCATAAGTCAGATGATACTCTCTTGGAACCTGTCCTTGAGCTTGACTTCCCTTTACAGAGTGACTTGTCCAAACCCAATTCTGTTCTTTTCTCTCCTTGAATACACAGAACTGACTTCTTTGCTTAAGTACAGAAGCCTCCATGTTAGATTTCTTTTCACTTAGTTATGTCTTTAAACACTTTAAAAACTGCTAGTTTTTATCTAGAGCACAGCCATCTCAGGGCTTTCTTGCATCAATGGCATTCAACTGGGTCAAAAGTACAAGAGTTATTATTAAATACAAAGGCATAGTAAAACAATTTCTAATTCACCTTAAACTGAAATTAAATCTGTACAGTTTTAGCACTTCATAAAAGCCATAGTAGGAATTCTAACAACAGTCTTTGCAACTGTTTAGTTTGCAAGATATTCTTTTTTATTTTTTGTTTACTTATTTCCTCTATAGCTGCCTGGTCCCTATGAAGTGAATTCTTTTCAGTGGTGAACACTGTAGAGACTATGTTGGTTCAATGGGATGTGAATCTCTACTGATTTGTCAGGTCCATCTTACAAGCAATAATATTTACATATATATTCAGGCACATGAAGATTCTTGTAGTGGTTGTCCTAAATTGAAATGTTTAGACATAATATAACTTACAGTTTGGAGTCTAATCCCACCATCCATTCCATAGGCAATAATATGACTGATTTGTGAAGTTTGGCAAAGTTAATTAATGAAAATATTGCTTTTTAATAAATTGATTTCGTTATTTGTTGAAACTTAGCCTGTTATAATGCCAAAAGTATTCTATTAAATATTTACTTATTTCTAAATTCCTTGTTCTGGTAAGCTATGTTGACTTGTGTTAGGAAGGTGGCACAATAACTTCAAAAGATGGGCAAACATTGACTCCTTAGTTCTTACTATGGCCAATGTGAAGATCTCATAATAGGCTTTCTGCCCAGCCTCAATTCATGGGAAATCTGTTAAAGCTGGTATTCAGATTTTGCCTTAGGAAAGTGTTAGCTGGAATTAAGTTAGGTTTATTCTAAATTATTTTTACAAGCAGTGCTTTAGGCATTAACATTTCTATTTAATTAAAAGTGTATGACAATCCTTCTGTCTCAAGATTGAGGGTTAATCTTAAAATCCTATAGTATAAATTTGTTAAAACTATTGCATCCACTGTTCTAAATACATTGGTGCTTCTCAATCCAAAAATTGCAGGTGTCAAACTATCCAAGCACTAGGGGCTTTATTACTTTTATATTTTTAATCTGTAATAGTACAATGTTGAACAAATTCTTGCTATTTTCAGAAGAAAAGATTGAAGGAAACCTAAAGAAGGGGGACCTATTTGGAGCTATTCACTTGTAAATAAAATGCAAGTGGACCAAACATTAATAATTAATATTAAATGCATAAAAATGCCACGCACTATTGTAAGTTAAAAATGGTCGATGCATTTACTCTTAATGAGTATGTTTAAGATGGAGTTAGCTAGGTTCTTGAGTATCAAGGATTATGGGAAGAACGCAGCAGAATAGAGTTGAGAAACTTACCAGCCAGACTCAATGGACTGAATGGCCTAATTTCTGCTCCTATGCCTTGTGGTCTTAATTAGTTTTTAAATGGCTAAGGATTGAAGTTGAAAGACAAATAGGAGAGTCACCCTATCTGATTAATTCAGTGCAGTACTCATCAAAGTCAACTGAATGTTAACTTATCTAAACAAAAACAATTGTGCATAATTCAGAGATCACGCTCCGCCTTTGATCAGACGCGACTTGAATACTATGTTCATTTCTGCTCAGAGAAATTAGGGAGATGGTCCATTTCAGAAGGCAAAACAGAAAAGAGCAACGAAGTTAAGGCCAAGTGTTGAGTCAAAGTTATAGATTATTATAATCAACCGGTTCAGATATGTCATACCTTTAAAGCAGGTGGGAATTGGACCTGAACCTTCTGATAGGAACACTATCACTGTGCCTTCAGGATCAAACTTATAAGTTAACACTAGATGGAGGGTTGGGCTTTGCAACCTGGAAGTCGTTGTCTAGAAAGTGTTCTTAATGTGATATATAAGACAGTAAATAGAATGGAAAAGGTACATCCAGAATACTACATTAAGAATGGCAGCAATAAAACAAAGAAATACAGGTTCAAATTAGCAAAAGGTAACTTGAGGGCTGCTGTCAGGCTGTTCATCTTCGCAAAGAACTAATTGATCAACATTTGGAATAAGTTTGCAGCAGAATGATGATGTTGAAAGGCAATGAAATGCAACAATGAGGCTGAATGCAGAATCCATCCAGGTGGAGGAATGAAGATGGGATAAATAGCTTTTAATACCCAGAAGAGGTTTATGAATGTATTCTCAAAGTGACAACATTTATCATTAGCTGTAAGGTTGTAATTATCAGGCAGCTAAGTACAAACTTCATGACCTATTTTAGTAATCACTCGGCTTTATATGACTGGTAAATGCTTGATTGTACACATCAGATTCTGGTTTACTGGTTACTGATGATTCAAACTGAGTCAGCAACATTCAAATATGTATCAGCAACCTTGAAATTATTTTCTGAGGTCTTCAATCAAAGCTGAATGTACAATCCTGTGAAGAGCTGACATTGTCATTTGCAAAATTTACTGTGTCCCAGAGTCCCTGGGCTAGTAGCTTTTTCAAACTGTGATTAATAATTTCAAGGACTTGCATGTTATCCAATATTTTTAAGACTGAACTTGAAGAGATTGAGAGTTTCTTGGAGTAGGTTCAAAAGTTTCTATAGGATGAAGTAATAGTCCGAGCTTGTGTATTGCAAACTCTATGTTATACAAGAAGATAAATGGTTTCCCATGACCTCAATTGATCCTCATTCTGAACAATTTGAAAATCCAGTTATGTTCCCATAATGCATATTACTTTTTGAACTGTGCTAATAAGCTGGTTTTGTCCTTAACACTGACAGTAATCTCTTTATCTCACCCTTACATTTGATCATTAATTTCCTGCAGACCTTCATTTATCACTATCTTTTTATGTATGGTGGAATTATTTGACTGCTCAGTGGAGCTTTTCATTTTGCATTAGTCCATTAGCTCAGGATCATATCTTCCTTAAATATAATATGAAATGGTTTTTTATAGAAGAAATAATTGTATGCAGATCTTGATTCATTTTCAGAGCTCTTAGTTCTGATGAAGCCATTCACTTTTCATTTAGAATCATCTGCTGTTGAAATTACAAAATTAGTTGGGGGGGGGTGGGGGGCCTGCTTTCTAGGTGACCTCACCTCTCTATGTTGAATATATATTGAGTGGAAAATACTTTCAGTTCAGTTACAGAAGAAAAAAATGAAATGTTCAATCGAGGCATGGTTTCATTAGTTTTAGTTCATTAAATGATATTAAAAAGAAAAACCAACAAATCCATTTTAAAACTTTGGATCCATAATAGTCATTCCCACAGCAATAACTGATTGCAAAAGGCTAACACCAGTCACTCCAAATGACAGTGTACAAATGAGTAGACAGTATGTATGCTAATTTCACTGAGTAAGTGTTGGTTGGGGGAAGAATTGTTCTTAGGAATCAGGAACTCATTTCTGAACTTTTAAACTGTGTCTTCTCATTTTCATCAAAAGTTTAATTTTGTTTTCACAAGCCGGCAGTCATTAGTTATTTTCATCCAGATAGAGGTTTCAACGAGCAACCATGGAATATCCCAGAGTAATGATTTGCAGTTTTGTTGTTATATTCACTGTAAGTATCGGAAATTCAACCAGATAATGTTTTCAGATGATGAAATGCAGTCATCTCAGACTCCAGCTGTTATAGTCTTCATCATTTCCAACAGATACATATCTTGTACTTGAAAGATAAGCCTTTATTAGTTATTATTTCATAATACAGAGAAAATGGAAATTGCACTGTAAAAGAAAATTTTGCTAACCAGAATATCCAAGTTCAGTATCAAGATGAGAATCATTTCAGCCGAATAAGAAAGTTCTTGACATTTTAAGCTTCGGTATTCAAGCTCTAAATAGGAATTTTATGTCAAGTTTCAGTTGCCTTGAGAAAATTAATAGGTTGCTCATCACATTAGCCAGTTCCGCAGTTGTACAATGAGACTGGATTTTGAAAGATGTTGTCAATATCCTGTAGCTTCGAATCCTGTTGGAGATTGGATGTGTTATTTAACTGTTCCTAGTAATTGCACAAGGAATTAAAATTTCCTTTTGCTTCAATATGCCTGTTTTTGGAGTTGCTCTGTTTAGCCAACCTGACTGTAATGAATAACCAGAGTAACTAGTCCACAGTGACTGCAATTAAATGGAATTCTATGATGTTTACCAGTATTTGGGGCTTATGTTATGAGGGTCTCTTTCCTATGGAAGTAGAAACCCACCAGTTTTTGACTGCACAAGGTCTATTACTTCATGGTGACTGAATAAGTACTACTCCATTTTTATTAACTTGGATTTAGGGATTTTTAAAAGGATTTTGCATTCTACCATGCCCTCAGTTTTCTTGTAAAAACCTGTGCTCCTGGCAATAAGCTTTAAAACCTGAATTACTCCCTTGATTCCTTGTGCAACATGCAGTCAGGCAATACTGAGAGTCATTTTGGGATGAGTAAAAGTGGGTGTAGAATGTCAATCAAAATTAACTTTAATGTTGCATGGATATGGAATTATATTTTTGTATTTAGCTTAGATTAGCCTTTGTGTGCATCATAGAGTTTTCAAGATTTGAATTTTGAAAAGCAGTTTATTTTCTTTTAACTGTCAATGAGTTACCTCTGCAGAAGGAATTCAAATCAATGTCTGTAAATTGCCAGAAGAGGCTTCAACTAATGAACCTGTAACTGCTAGAGAAAAGAAAAGTAGTTTCTGGGAATATTACACAGGCCTTTGGACTATCTGGTTACAAACAAAAATCAAATCTATGACAAAATAATTGTGCACTTCTCTTGTTTCACATCCCAAACCCCAAATATGCAAATCTTCACAAAGTAGTGAATACTCACTATGTTATAAATGAACAAAATTGGAGCATTGTGCTGTTTCGATTGTTAAAATAAATCAATGCCTTAACTATTGAAAGGATGATTTTATCTGTTTGTCTTTATTTGGAGTTTTTACTTTTTGGACAACAACGTACAAGAATGTGACTGTTCAAGGACTGCAAAACACCTTGAGCATTTCATATTTCAATTGCAGACGGACCTGAATTCTGTGTCAGATATATTTGCTGCAATACTTAACTGTATCATGCCCAATTTTGCATGATACTGGCTCATGCTGCCCTTGTACAATTACATGGTTTTCAGAGTTATTTACTGTTGCCAGAGCCAATTTTGACAAGTGGTGCAAAGCTTTTTCATGAATTCAAGGGTTTTGTGTAGAACCATTTGCACCCTCCCAGATATGGGTCCAGTTATTTGCATTCTTCTCATATTACAGTCTGATGGGAAGAATTAGTGAAAGTGACAAAGAGCAGGATTATCTGATTATTGAAGGAGAACGAGGGGTGAAAGGGCTTTCAGCAGTGGACCATATTAGATTAGATTCCCTACAGTGTAGAAGCAGGCCCTTTGGCCCAACAAGACCACACTGACCCTCTGAAGAGTAACCCACCCATGGCCATTTTCCTCTGACTAAAGCACCGAACACTATGGGCAATTTAACATGGCCAATTCACCTAATCTGCACATCTTTGGACTGTGGGAAGAAACCAGAGCACCTGGAGGAAACCCACGCAGACACAGAGAGAATGTACAAATTCCACACAGACATTTGCCCAAGGCTGGAATCGAACCTGGGTCCCTGGCGCTGTGAGGCAGCAGTGCTAACCAACTGAGCCTCCATGCTGCCCTATCTACTCCAGGGGATTAAGAAGTCATTTTGCTATCCAAAATTCTAAGAAGCAGTGTGTTAGGTGTCTTCACTATGGGTGTCCTCATTGAATTCTGCCATTTTGTGCTGGTAACTCAGAGCAGGGCAAGGATAGTATTGCCAAGGCTAATGAAGGTGATGCGAGCATTGTACATTTATTAATTTGGTTCTTTCTAGACCACAGTAGTAAATGTTAGTAGCATCTCCCATTTTGGCAATCGTTAAGTGCATAAGGGAGGCCATTGACTCTTAGCATTTCTTGAGGGCTGAGTATGTTTCATTGACAAGCATAAATAACACCTCTGTCACCTAAACCACACTGTTGATGAGCTGCAATATGTGAAAAAGTGGGTGTCAAGATTCATCTGTTTGTGCATGCCGCACAACCTTACCATCATGAAGATGTATCCTTGTTACCAGCTGTACAATGATCACCTAAGGAGTAGGAAGGAAAGTCACCCTATGTTGCCTGTTTCTAATTAGGTTGTCTATGATTGATTCGTCAATATCAATGTTACAACTGAATTCCCCATTCAGCAGTTCACCCAACTTATCTTCCCTCGGTCACTGATTATCACGATGTCTAATTGAACACAATACAAAATAGAAGGACAAATTCTAAACCAAATATGTATTGATCAACTAACTGCGCTTATCTATTCTCCCATCTGCTCCTTGTCATTGGCCAACTTAGTGTTTCCTGGCAGTGTGGCTGTAGCATGGCTGTTGACCTTTCATGGAGGAGACTGCAGATAGCTTTGAAGAATGACCTCGACCAGTTCAGAACTAGAAGGCAAACTTGCTAGTTTGCAATGTCTGGATTTACTGGCTGTCTGATCAACTTTTAGAACACCTTTGGTAGAAGGAAGCAGATTGTTGGATTGATGTGATGTCCTGGAATCTCTTTTGTTCACTACCATTCGCAACTATGATAGTCTGTGTGGCATAAAGCTGGGCCTGCATGTTTCTAGGCTGAATTTCCCCCATGAGCACTCAGATTTTGGGTTGTTTGTTGGATTATTTGGTTTGTTTGGATTGTAATGGAAGCTGAGACATCCAACGTCAGAAGCTTTGCCATGTTTGAGTCTTGTCAGTGTCCTGGAAAGAAAGAACTCCCCGCAGAGCCCTGTGCAAGTCTGTGAAGAAAAATACACCAAGGTAGGGTTTTGGAAACAGGGTAAAACAAGAACAACATACTGATATCATCTGCAACCTGTAGGTCAGAAGAGACAGTGGAATGATGGCTAAGTGGAATGTGGATAGTGGGATTAGAGTTGAATTAGCTTTATTGTCATGTACTCAAATGAGTACAATGAAAAGTTTACAAGTCACCCTATTAAGGTGCCATCTTAATAGGTACAAAGGTATGATAAAAAGATAAGGCTCTGACCTCAGTCAAGGCCACTCCAACGATGGTGAGCATCATTTTCTCACCTCGGATATTACTAGTTGGTTTCTGCTGCTGCCAGTTATGCCTCACCTTCTCCAGCAAGAAAGAGGGAAGGGTGGTTGTGATTAATGCTGTATGCGGGCTATAACTCCACAGTTGTGTAGCTGTCAATGTCTGAGAGCTCAATGTCTGAGTGTGAGGGTTGCAGGAGTATGAAGTATGAGCATGAAATGAAGCTGTGAATATGAATTATAAGGTTGATTTATGGAGATTGTTGGTAAGTCAGTGATAGTAGTGGTACATTGAGCAGTGTGTAAGTCCAGTCATGGGAAATCGATTCACTGACCTTGATCGTCCCTGTGAAGTTATTGAACTCCTTGCATATGCATCAAGGTCATGAGGGATCTCCTGGCTTTGAGCACCACGGCTATTAGTTTGACTACCTTCAGAATTGTTTCTTTCTGGAGGATCAGCTGAGTCCCTGCACAGAGAAAGTATCTGTCCTTCTCTCCACCTCCTGCACTGAGGTCTTCAATGCAGGGAAGAATATTTCCAGTATGCTTTCCATTTAGCTGCGTCATCCTTGTGTTCTTCCAATGTCAAAATCTCATTTTGAATGATTTCCAACACTTGTTCCAGCCATAATGTGTTTCACTTTTAAGAGCTGCAGCCTGGTTTTCAGCAATGTGGACTAGCCCGGACCCATTGCTAACCTCGAACAATTGTGTCCCTTATGGTCGGGTGTGCAACCACTCAACAAGATTAAAGCTGGCAACACACTGCAATTGTTTAAATTTGTAAAGAGCAGTAAGTTTGAGTGCTGCCTACATGGAAAACAATGGACATAAGTTAATTGTGCACCACAAACTCTGTGTCTGCTTGCTGGAGTGGCAGCAGTGTGGTATCGAACTGCACGGTCTGTACATTTTGACCTCTTTATTTGAACTTTAAATTTACCAAATGCGCCAAAACTTTGCTTCTACACTGCTAAGTATAGCTTATTGTTAAATTAACTTTCTACCCCCCCCACCCCTCAATTGATTACATAATAGTATATTTCACACCTCTTGTTCTAATATGTAATGTACACCCATAATTGGTCAGATCAGTAAAAATGTTTAATGGATTTAGAGTAAGTAGTTATGTCTGGGAGTTGGAATATCACAGCTATTAGTTTGTACGTCATCGTCTAGGAATGAACTACCTTGCACTTTGTAATTAGATGTGGGTGGCTGTTAGTCAAGATTTTGACAAATTTATTTCATTTCAGTTTAACCAAATATATAATCTTTTCACAAGAGTGCAATATAACAAAACGGCTCACACCCTGATTTGCCTGATTAGAGTAGGTGCAGCAAAGATGGTTTCCCTAGCTAGGCTGTCTACAGTCTGAAAACATAGTCTCAGGTTATGGATAAGGCATTGAGGACTGAGATGAGGAGGAATTTCTTCACTCAGAGGGTGACAAATCTTTAAGATTTTCTATTTCAGAGGGCTGTACAAACTCATTTATTAGGTATGTTCAACATTCCAGGATATTAACGGAAATCAAAAGATGTGGAGACAGTGCAGGATAGTGGTATTGAGCCATGATCTAGGTGATTGATGGAGCAGGCTGAATGGTCAACTTCTGTCCATATTTCCTATATTCCTAATTGCATATGTTTCATAGTAGATACTGGCATCAAGAAAATAAGTAATCAAACTTGAGTAATTAATTTAAACATTTAATTCTATATTCTAACCAAACATTCTCTATTTTGAGATGCTGCCAGACCTGATGAGTTTTTCCAGCAATTGCTGTATTTATTTTAAGAATGACATTTATTAAGAACTTTTCACAAATGGGGAAAATAAATTATTTCTGCTATGAGGCAATATGCGTATCCACCATAGAGACCCTTTATATTTTTAATAACTGGAAGTTGTCTATATAAATTCTGTGAACATTGCAGTAGAGCTGAGACAAAGCAGTCAATAAAGCAGGGGCTCAGGTGTTTCAAGAATCTAATGGATGTCTGGGGCTATTTTGTTTCTGATTATCTATGCTTTGTCTATATTATGGATGTGGATGCTTGCTGCACTCAAAGGGATCTTGAACTGGATGTAGAACTTTTCTGGATCTTGAACTTGAACTCTTTTACTAGTGAACCTTCCAGCTGTACTTCCCCAGAACCAAACAATTCACAGCTCACCGCTGGGTTTGCCAATTAAGTCGAGGCATAGAAGAGCCGTCTAATATAGCATGGCAATTTCTATTTAGAGGGACCTCAGCAGCTTTCAGTAACACAGTGTATGATAGAATTCACTCAATGTAAAGCAGAAAATAGGAGCAAAACAAATGAAAAAGGTGGAATGTCTGCGCTCCCTGCTCATGGAAATATCCCTAAGTATAGTAGATGCGTAAAGAAGACTTTTTGTAAGCAGAAGATCAGCTAGACTCAACAAATCAGCTTGACTTAAGGCTGCACAGCCGGTGAGCAGCTGAGTGTGATTCCAATAATCTAAATCCTGTGCCATAATGATTTCAAAGACGATCTGAAATCCAACAAAGTAGTGTGCTGCAATTCTTAGCTTGCGCTCTCACTTTGCCAGCGGTTTGCTGAACTACACGAGGCGACTGCACAGATTCCTTTCACCCCAGACACTTTGTCAATTCTCATAGACTTTGCTAACATGCGCCCTGAATGTGCTGACCTCACATTTCCAATCCCACTCCCATGGCCCCTCCTGCTTCAATTGGCTGATCTCCATAGTTTTACCACACTGCTATTTCTCATGGAGGGGAGTAGAATCTATGACTGCTGGGTCAGGAAGAAAAGTTTGGATTTGGATTTATAGTTCATCCTGATCAGAATGGAGGAAGATGTCCTGAATGTTGGTAGGTTGGCACTGGTACTGGCTGGCGTTGCCAGATACAGATCTATATTAGATACCACACTGGCACCTGGTACTGACTTGTCACTCATGTTGAACCATTATCTCCATTGCATTAACTGTCTCAATCTGCAATATGTGAACTTGGAACCCTGTCTCAACGATGGTTAATTCAAACACACATCTTTCACTGATCCAAATGCTGCATTGCACTGGGAGATGAGGGAAGAGCCTGAAATTACTCAGAATAGGAGCAACTTACAAAAATGTACTGTCACATATCTCCAGCATGCCTGTCCACCAGTGCAGATATATGCAACTCTATGGATTCAGCTTCTCAAACAGAGGGGAAGGTTGGGGAGGCATAATGAGTTATACATATAAGAAAGAGCAAGTACTGGACACGGGGACAACAGGGAAGGCACCATCAAAGAGTACAGGACACTTCAAGTCTGCTCTGTCGGATAGGTACTAAGTCTTGGGAAGTCATAAACTAAATAGGTACTTGTAAAGAAACAACAGGAACGGCAAAGACATATGTTAAAACTTCTAGAGGCAGTGCACACTGTTACGTAGGAGTCCATCTTGAGCATGAGTGTCGTGATGTCTCAGCTTTTTGTGCATGTAACCAGTTCTGTTGAAAGATGGGCCAATTTGGAGGGTGTGGCAAATCACCACATGGATGAAGCCCCACAACAATGGCCTGCACACAATGGTGATGACTTGGCAAAACATTGATCAACAAAATTAATAGGTGGCTGAGTCCATCGTTAACTGCGGTCAAATGGTCTCCTGCTCCTGGTCAACTGCGAACTATAGCTGGACTGTGGATCTGATTGAGACGTATAAGATTATGAAAGGATTGGACACTCTGGCAGCAGGAAACATGTTTCTGCTGATGGGTGAGTGCCGAACCAGAGGACGGGGTAGACCATTTAGGACAGAGATGAGGAGAAACTTCTTCACCCAGAGAGTGGTGGCTGTGTGGAATGCTCTGCCCCGGAGGGCAGTGGAGGCCCAGTCTCTGGATTCATTTAAGAAAGTGTTGGATAGAGCTCTCAAGGATAGTGGAATCAAGGGTTATGGAGATAAGGCAGGAACAGGATACTGATTAGGAATGATCAGCCATGATCATGTTGAATGGTGGTGCAGGCTCGAAGGTCTGAATGGCCTACTCCTGCACCGATTGTCTATTGTCTATTGGAGGGGAAGGCACCAGACGGGGATGGTGACAGTGTAACTTCTTCTCAAGGCACACCCAGCTGACGTCGCTTGTCTGAGACCCTTCGGGTGGTGCTACACATGTTGCCTCTTTCCCCAGTGACTGTGTCTGCATGGAGGGTTATGGACCAAACACAGACAAGTGGGACTAATTTAGTTTGGGAAACTTGGACAAGTTGGACAGAAGGCTGTACGATTCTGTAGGATACTGGGGCCTTCGCAAGCCCCAATATCAAGAGGACATCTTCCAGAGGCATCTCACCTTTCAGAGCATCTGAACAAGCACCTTGCTGAAGTCACAGGAGTAGCATCGTGTCAAAAGTATAGAGAGAGGAGATGGAAACCATTGTAACTGAACAAAGGAAGACACTTGGCTGCTTATTTCTGTCAAATCTGTTATATTTCTTTTAATGACAGCATGTAATTGTGTCATTTGATGATTCTCGTATTCTCATTTGTGCTCCTCACCAGTGGGCAGCTATAGGCCAGTCAATGGTATGAGACTCATGGTAATTATGTGAGACTGAAGGTAATGGGTGAGCAGGTTTGGTTTTAGCTGCAAGTGCTTGTTTCCATAGGGGTAAGTGAATTAGGATTAGATTTTGTGGTCACGTGTACTCAAGTACAGAAATGCAAGAGTACAGTGAAAAGTGCACAGAGTCAACATTCTCTGGTGCCATCTTGGTTACAAAAGCAGATTTAAAAAAAAGAAAAAAAAAACAAAGCCAAAACGAAAGAAAAAAATGTCCAGATCTTCTTAAAGTTCCATTTCGATAAAAGGGATGTAGAATGCTGTGAACCTGGCATTGATTCACTGGGAGGAGCAACATTCATGCCGCCATTGTCACCACTACCTTCACTGGGAGGAGCCTTGCCGCCATTACCGTCGCCGACCCTGATCGCTGGGAGGAGTCGTGACCTTGCTGCCATTGGCACTGTGGCCGTCACCTCCATTTGCTGAGATGTGCCTGGATAAGGGTGTTGTCTTGGACACAGAATTCTGGGTGTTTTGTTGCCTCCTTCTTCTTTGCCGTCTCCTCCTAACCAAGCTCCACCATGCTCTGGTGCCAGTCCACTTCTTGAAGTTCCATGTTGTTTTTGGTCAAGCACAGCACCACTATCCAGGAGACCCAATACTGACCTGCATTGAAGGGGCTGTTCGGATCAGCTAAGGTGAGATAACCTTATTTTTAGCAAGTTAATGCTGTTGGCTTTTTGTGGTTGGCTTTCTTGCTGGACTCAATAGCCTGGTTTTTGAGGTGGTATCATCTGTATCCCAGGAGCTAATCACAAAGGCTGACTGTTGGAGAGAAAGCTTGCAGAATTTGAGACTGGCAAAAGATGAATGCTTCATACACATTCTATGGAAAAAAAAAATTGATGCAGACTTAAATTATCTTTTTCCAGTGGTCACATGCCAGCCATTCTTATTGTTCCTTCCCAGGAATGTAGGCATTGCTGGCAAGGCTATCATTTGCTACCCATCCCTAACTGCCATTGAATGGACTGACTTATGTGGCCATTTCACAAAGCACATATCTGAAGTCACATGCAGACCAGGCAAGGTCAGACTGAAAAATATCCTTCTATGGACATCAGTGATTCAGATGGGTTTTTACAACAATCAATGATAGTGTCATGGTAATCTTAGCTATGGTGAGATCTGAACCCATGGCTCCAAAGCATTAATCTGGGCCTCAGGATTGTTATCCAGTGGCATTATCGCTACACTACCATCACCTCATTGATCACTGCAGCTTTGATAGATATTGCATAATCTCCGGACTCACTCTGATGTCTGATACGGATCAACTTAGAGTATTTCTGCACTCAGTTGGCAGCAATGCCATGGCATTCTGTTACAGGGAACTGAAGAAGAAACCACCAAACATGACGATATTAAGACCTTAATACTTATTTGACACATGCGTATTTATGGCACAGTTCTCAAGCAGACCAGGTAAAGTTCAATCTGGGCAGCCAGGAGCCGGGGAGCTGCTGGATTCCTTTAGAAATCACTTGTACCATATTTCTGATAATCCTGAACATGGAAAATTGTGAGGTATTGTTAGCACATAATAGCGGCAGTGGTAGATGAAGCCTTATCAGATGTTTTGGAGCCCAAAGAAGACCTTATAATTGATTTTTAAAAAGTGCAACATGCCGGTCATTGGATCATCTCAGTCAAGACACTTTTTATTCAAAAAAACCTCCTACCATTGATTCCTCTTCAATACAGTTTGTTAGTCAGAGGGCTGCCAATGTACCAATAGGACGGAAGAAACAATGGGAAGATACCAGTCACCATGATTGCTTCATGTTCATAGCATTTCAGGAAAATTCCATATCTCTCTGCCAAAGCTGCCCAGCCATTAACATTGAAAAACTGCCGTGTCATTGTAAGATGGTTTCCTTGAGCAGAAGCAGAACACTAGCATCTGGAGGGAAAAAAATAAAACCAGACTATTCCAATTTGCAACCGATCAAGATGTAGATGAAACTTATGAATAAAATAGATTTGTCTTAAGGGAAGAGGTAGACCCACAAAATGATTTCTCGTTTGAAGATTTTATGATTAATGACAAGAAAAATAATTTTAAATTGGATACAGTAGCAGGCTTGCCCTTTATTTCAGATGTCTCACAGTGGTCGAAGCCTGAATTTCTCTGACTACTTTCCATTGTACTTCAGACAGCTGGAGGTCTACCAAGAAGAGTGTGATGGCAGGCTCTTACTGTAGTCTGCCACATGGGTGAAGGATTATCCGCACATAATCAGCAGTGTTCTTTATTAAACAGAGATCTTTAAATCTTGTTTATTGAGAAGCTGCAGTAGAAATTGAATTGAACTCTTAACACAGTGAATCAGTTTTCATTGAAGAAACTCCAGCCTTGGGACCACAGAAGGATATTGTAAATCTGTAATTTCTCTTTGAGGAGAGGTGAGAAGAAATGGGAAAATGATTCACTGAAAATGACCAGCTGCAAGATGACATTCTGGAGCTTGCACACTCTTTCAGCCAAGAGTAGAAGAGAATGAAAATGATTTGTTGCAGGAAGAGATCCTGAACCTTGCTTTACACTTTGAAGACAGTGGAAATGGAAACATTGATCACAGCTTTGAATCAAAATAAACAGAAAGTCCTGGAAAAGCTCAGTAGGTCTGGCAATAACTGTGGAGAGAGAGAGAGAGAGAGAGAGAAAGAGAGAGGATTAACATTTTGAGTAATTTTTTTTGGAACTGAAAAGAAGTTGAAACAAGGGGAGGGGCATAGCAAGAAAACTCAGAGAAAGATTAAACGATCAAAGAGTCATGGTGCAAAAGACAAAAGGAATAAAAATTGTTGTGCAGAAAATAAGGCACAGATCCAGTGTAAATGCAAGTGACAGAATGAGGATGAGGCTTGCTTGAAAGGAAAACCATGAAAATAAGATACAGATATATTGGGAAAGGGTGGATGAAGTTCATGGTCTAAGCTGTAAATCTTAATGTTGAGTCTAAAAGGCTGTAAATTGCCGAGATGGAAAATGAATTGCTGTTCCCCATGCTTGCGTTAAGCTTCACTGAACGCTGCAGCAAGCCAAGGACAGAAATGTGAACATGACAGCAGAGTGGTATGTTGGAAGGTTAAGGTATTGGAATGCTAGAGGAGTAAACCAGGATTTCATGGACGGGATGCTCCTTATGGAATGCTGATAGGGGAGGGGAGGAATAGATATGTTCGGAAGTGGCATTATGTTGGAAGTGATGCGATAACAAAGGATGATCTCTTGAATGTGGAGACTAATGAATTGGAACATGGCAAGAAGAGGAACCAAATTACATTTCTGGGAGGGCAGAAGTGCAGGAATTGGTTAAATACTATTCAAGGTTCTTTCAATCATTCTGAGAGGAATTCCACATTTAAGGAAAAAATGTCAGAAGCACGATTATAGAAGTTAGCATCATCAGAACAGATGCAACAGAATTGGAGAAACTGAGGGAATAGAACCAAGAATGGAACAGAACATGGAACCTGACTCTACTGGCACCTTTGTGGAGAATCAGTGTTTTGAGAAACAAGGTGAGAAAAGGGTGTTTTTTTTCTATTGATTCAGAGAAGACATCAATATCATGTGACAACCACAATCTGATACAAAATCCTTTTAAAGTGACTAAGTACTGAATTTAAAATTATTTTCTATTACCAATATAGTTTTAGAACAGGAAATACCGCAAGGCTGTGTTCAATCTTCTGAGTTTTCAACAAAGTGTGCAGATTATAATGAAAGCAGTCATATCAGACTCAAAACGTTAACATTGTTTCTGTATCCAAAGATGCTACGAGAACTATTGAGTTTCTCCAGCATTTTGCTTTTTTTTTTAATGAAGATTATAATAGAAAGGAAGAGCTTCCTACAAGTTCCACAACTGATCTGGATGTCCAAGAAGATTTATTCTATGGTTGCTGATATGAAATTCTCCTTTTGCTGGAGTTCACAGAATGCCATTGTCGCCAGAGGAGCAGCCTCAGAAGAGACTGTAGACATTGTGGTCGACATACAGAAAGATAGTAGGGAAATAATTATCCTATTGTCTTCCGAATGGCCTTCGAAGTGTTCTTTGTTATTTTGTATCTGTTCATGTGATTCATTCCTGATAAGACCTTGAATACTTCTTTCACTGCACAGTAATGGTAGCTGATACAGCTGAAAAGTTTTTGATAGGAGCTGAAAATACTTCATTTCTTTCAAGCTGGTGCATTACCCTTTTCCCAGTGCGCAATGGAGATGGGTGAAAACAAAAATATGGTGACGAAAAGAAGAATTTTACTTCATTGGCTTCCTTTTTTTGTGGTTTAATGATTCAAGTCCTGAAGAATTTTCCCTTGAATGAGTTCTTCTTTAATGAGTTCCTCACTGCTTTTGCCGTCAAGTCATCATTAGTGTCACAGTCCAGGTACCCACTAATGTGAGAAGGTGACTAGCGAGTTTACTAATGGATCTATACTCCAAGGAAAACAACGTAGTGAAACATGTATGTCCCTCATAGCTAAAGCAAAAGGCAGGACAGTGAAGTTGATGATCATCAGATCAGCCATGATATCATTGTATAGCTGAGTGATCTCAATGGGCCAAATGACCTACTCCTACTTATATATCTTATGTTCTCATCTCCCTCAAAATGAACCACGAACACTGTTGTAGATTGATGTCTTCGGCAAAAGATATTTTCAGAGGGTTGGGAGGAGGGAAACAGAAGTAGGAGTAGGATGAAAATGCTAGCAGTTTAATAGTTTATGACCTAAACAATTTTGGGGTACAGCCAATATGGTATAATATTCTCTAGTATATATTTATCCAACACCCCCATTTCCCACCCTAACCCCACCTCCCCCCAGCAAAGTAAACCTACCCAGTCAATCTGATTGTCCGCTTAACAATCCAACTAAGCAGAATTTCAGAACTTTGTAGGAACTTAGCTTTACCAGCAGAGTCTGTGCCAGGATAACTCCCTCCAACACCTGACTTCCAAGATGAAGGAGCCCCTATTGGAAAGCTAAATATTTCAGTGGGAACGGGCGGGTGCATCTCATGAGATTGGTATCATGGTGAGAGGGGTTTGGGAGGTAGGAAGCGGCTGTCAACTTCCACCTTCACCCAAGGTCCAGTCCCTTGATTGAGTAAAGGTTGATGCAGATTGAGGGAATGCTTCACACAAACTGACAGAGTTAATCAGTCAGTTACCTTGACAGCTTTGTACCTCTCTTCCCTTATAGTGCTACTTAAAAACTTATCCCGGTGACATAGCTTTTGGTCATTCACCATAAATTCAAGTAGCTCAGAGTCCATTTGAGCAGTATAATACTCCAGGGAATGTTATTATGTTAAATTAAAGAAAAAATAATTGTTCGTGTTGAAGTGTTGGTGCAATTGATAACTTTATATTTTTCTGTTTATCAAGTCTCAATTGAATATTGTTCAACAGTTTATGTTTGTATCTATTATAAATTGTGCAATTTCTATCCTTTTAAATCTTCCTGCAATGTACAACATTCACTGGCAGAAGTAGAAACTGGAGAACTTGCTCCTGAACACATTTCAATGGTGTTGTTTGACCCAGGCCTGAGCACAGAAATCGTTCAGGAAAGCTGTCCATCTCTACCCTTACAGTGAGGAAATGTCTCACCTTTGCTCAGTTCTTCCCTGACTAAACAGTCAAAACTGCTAGATTGTCATTTGGAGAATTGAGAGAATATGAGGACTGCAGATGCTGGAGATCAGAGTTGAGGGTGTGGTGCTGGAAAAGCACAACTGGTCAGGCAGCATCCGAAGAGCTGGAGAATCAACATTTCGAGCAGAAGCTCTTCTTCAGGAATATTGAGGCATGTGCCCAGATACCAGTTAATAGATTAGCATATTTGGTACATATGTGTAATATTAAAATACAACTGTTTAAATGTTGTGGTTTGTTCATGAATAATCATTTTAAATTCTATTTTTAAAACAAAGTACTAATTAACCTTGGTATATAACTATTCATTTCCTTTGCTCATCTTGTTTTAATTGATTTCTGTTCAGTCTTAAAAATTATCCAGTTTATGATTGCTTCTGAATAATTTTCATAGATTGAGACATATGCTTTGGTTTTCTTCATTGCTTCCCTTTAGAAGATGAATTTTAGTCTGTCAGATTATCGTTCCCTTAGTTGCGGCTACACAATTCTTGCCTGATTAATCATCAATGAAATTACGCATGAGAAATACAGCTGTCAGAATGGAAAACTGTCATTTTAGATGAGTAACATCAGCTGCAATACAAAAAGTGGGAAAAGATTCTGTCAACGACCACATCTGATTATTCAGTGTCCCACAATTTCCAGGAGTACAGAAAAGAGAGTTTTGTTATGAATTGTGGCCTAAATTATGTATTCTCAGGAAATAAGTATATAGTAGGTATATTTAGGTATATTGGGGGGAAATGGATTCCTATAGCACTATTTTAATTAGGGTAATGCTGATTTCCCAGGAAACATTTCAGGTCATGCAACAGTTTTTAATGATATCATGAGGAAACCATATGGATCATGAAGTTGAAGGCTCACAGTCTTTAGAAAATCAAATTTTACTGTGTTGTGTGCTGCAAAATCAAATTTTTCCCCCATTGAGTTGGGATGAAAAGTCATAAAACTGCTTCATTAACCTGCTTACCTCTTAGATCTGCTGAGAGTTAAAACATTTTTCTCTTTTTCTTTCAGATTTATTGTATAAATTTTAATATTAGAATGATACTGGGAAGAGAATGGTGTTGTGGTAATGCCACTAGACAGTTGCCCAGAGGAATATTCAGAGGGACATGGGTTCAGATTTCACCATGGTAGCTTGTAGAATTCAATGTCAATTAGTGAGTCTAGAACATAAAGCTAGTCTCAGGAACTGTACCATCAAACTGTAATCAATTACTGTAAAGATACATCTCTTTTACTAATGTTTGTGGGAAAGGAAATCAGTCATATGTACCTGACCTGACCCACATGCCACATTAGAACCAAATGGATTTGGTTGATTTTCTCTGTTCTCACTCTGGATGAGTGTTTCAATGATGAAGGAATGTATTCCATATTAGAATTCATGACTGTGCCTGGCTAAAAACTTTTCAAAAATAGCAAGATAAATCTACTCGCAGACAAAAAGAAATAAGTTTTATTGTTATCTAGCATATATGTGGTGTGCATCATCAACATGTTGTAGTTAAATATACAAAAAAATTATTAATTACAGTATACTTTAATTAATTACATGCCTCTATGAATAGGCAATCTTGGCATTCTGCATTAGTCCCTTATGAACATGCTTCACTGACAATGCATGATATGTGCTATATTCTTAACATACTATTTTATCTTGACAGCAGTTGGTATAAAGTAATGGAAATAATAAGTTTGCATTTTTAATATAGTGCTTGGGCCAAGCTTCTTTTACAGGAGTTTTCACACCAAAAGCAAAAGCAATCAGTCTGGATATTTCAGAAAGCATTTTGTGTAACTTCAATACGATCACACTGAATGAATGTTGCTGCTTAAGATAATGGCAGTATGACATTTAAGAACAGAACAGTCCATTCAACTGAGCATTGATGTATAGAGTAAAAACAAATCCTGCTTTAATATTTTGGTAAAAAAGCAGCAAAAGTTTTGAAATATTGCCATTTCTTCAAATACAGGCTGTATAGTTGTTTTTGATCCAAACATCTGTTTAGCTGAAGAATACACAAGGGTTAGTATAAATTTGAGAATTCTGGCTGGTAGTGGAAATAGTGCGGTGCCATTACAGTTTATCTCCATGTTCTCTGACCAGCAATGAATGTGAAGCCTCTTGTGACCTTTTTAACATTGACTCCAACTCTGATAATTACACTTTATGATCAATTTGTGTGTAAGTGATGGGGTGGGAGAGGACATAACTGGAACAGATTGTCATTGAACAGCTAAGAAGCAGTGTAGAACATGAACCATCTTAGACTTCTTCATTTTTGTTTTCTGTCTGCCCAGTATCCACAGGCATATCTTGGGCAATTCCCAAGATATTCAAAATCAGCATTTGTACAGTATGCCGCAGCCAAAGTAAATCCCTTGAAGTGTAGCCCATTCATGTGGTAGAGGGAACGACAGTGCCAATATTGCCTACAGTGAGATCCCACAAACATCAACGAGATAAATGATGAAACTTTGAAATTCTTTAGCCCAAAGCCTTCTGAATAGTCATTATTGATTAAATTCAAAACAGACTTCATTAAATTCTTAGGCAACACAAGAATTAAGGAATTTGATGTTAAGATGAGTAACTAATGTTGATGTGCAAGTTTAACCACATTCTTATTGAAAGACAAAGCGACATTGAGAGACCTAATGGTTTACTCCAGTTCCTATTCGTAATGTTCTTCAGGCAATGTATCTGAGTGATGTTGGCTTTGTGATTCATTTTAACTGGGGCATCACAGAGAACTCCCTGATCTTCTTGTAAGAGTACCGTATGATCTTTTGAAACCTTAATCTGAGAACCTTACCTCAGTAAGTGTCACCTTACATGATATGCTCAATATCTGAAATAGGCCATATAACCTCAGCTAGATGTTACCACTGAACTAAAACTGACACTTCCCATATATGTTGAGAAAATAGCTCCCATCTGGGGCTTTCTTAACACCCCAAAAGGGTTACAACCCAATTTTGTTTTGGCCATTTCTTTTTCAGCCTGAGAAGGAACTCTAGTCCTTGGTTTTCTGCCAGTCACTCAGAAGGATTCTGGGTCATCATTTTCTGAGGTGATGAGCATTTTCCCATAACGTAAAGTGTGCCTACTTCTAGACTTTGAATCTAGGTCTGAAGCAGACCATTATCAATTTAACTAGTGTTAACAGAAGGATTCATCATCTAAACATTAGGCCGAACATTTATCCTCTTCTAAGTACATTCTATCTTCTATATCTGTAGCTGTACTATTTAGAAATCTCAACTGTAAATGATAAGGTAAATTGTTTAAGCCCTTAGATACAGTAGTCCGCAGGCTGTGAATGTTTTCAGCTCACACACTGGAATAATGACAAAAAGAACAATTCCTCACTGTAGTAAAGCTATTGAAATACTATGAGTGCTTTATTATTACCATTAAAATAAGCTATTAGAAAATGTATTCTTTAAAAATATTTCCAGTAGGAATCATTTTAACACTTTAGTTCCACATTGCTTCGTGTTTACTGCACCACTCCAATTCTCTATTTTCTCTTGTTCTAGTCCTTAAAATACAGCACTATTTTTTGTTTTATTCCCAATCTAAATTTTTACACTGGATGTATTAAAATTATTTTTGCTTTTAAAAAATTATTTCAGCTTTTTCTCTTTTACAAATTGCAAGCAGCAGTTGGTTTGTGTTGCTTAATCTTAACTTTTAAACATTTTTCTTCAAGTTAACTAAAATACAAAAGTGTGAAGACTGGTCAGCTGATTAATCAAGGTTGACTTCAAACGTGACCATATCAATCAGTTTGAGGTTCCAAAATTCCAACCATTAAATGTTTAGGCTTTCAGCTAAAAATACATGATGATGCTTGACTGACAGCCCAGATCTCCATTAGATTCTGGAAACTTGAGCCCCTGCTCGATTGACTGCTTTAATCACATCTCTACTGCAATTTTCACAAGATTTATACAGCTAGTGTCCAATAATTGAGCATTTAAAGGGTATGTATGGTTGGCACTCTTATTGCCATATAGTAGAAATGTTTTTTTTTACATCCATTGTGAAAAATTCTCAATAATTCACATTTTTAAAATAAAATCAGAAATTGTTAGAGAAACTCAGCATGTCTGGCAGTATCCGTAGAATGAAAGCATAGCTAATGTTTAGGGCCCATTGACAAATGGTGTGAATAAGGGTCACTGGCCTGAAATGTTTACTTTGTTTTCGCTCCACCAATGCTGCCAGACCAGTTGAGTTTCTCCAGAAAGTAGTTTTAGATTTAAAGTATCCACAGTTATTTTTGTTTTAGTATTTGACCTTTTTTAAAAGTTTTGTTTGGACAAACTATTGTCACCATATGGTTGATTGCTATTCTACAATGTACGGTAGGTGAATGGGTGTGAATGGAAGGGGAGGCATTCCTGGAGCGTGGAGAGTGTGTAAATGTGGGAAAGATGAGGACTGGACTGTCTTTTTGTTTTTATTCTCATGAAGAGAAAATACCATAGCACTGAAGTTGGCCTTGTTAACAAGCCACTTTTAAACTTGGCAGACCCTAAAGGTACCTGCAAGCTTTTCCCTTGTCAGCACTTCCACCCCAGAATACATTTTCCACCTTTCTGCAAGACAGATGGCCCAAACCTGGAATTTTCCTAACTCACATTATTTGCCTTGACGATGAAAATTTAGGTCATGGTGTCTTAACCCATTGCCTTGCTTGTTAATGTCATGAATGCTAAACTGCACAAGATAATTATATTTTTGAAGTGTAGCTTTTACTCAACGTAGAGATCCAAATTCTGTGGGAAAAGGAACTCAGTGAGATGACAGGACAGCTTTAATTCCTTTTCACATTATCTCACAGAAAGAGGCCAATTGTTATTTAAGAGCTAAGAATCGGTGCTGTGTCCTCTACTTTTTGTCATTTACATAAATGATTTGGATGTGAGTATAAGAGGTACAGTTAGTAAGTTTGCAGATGACAGCAAAATTGGAGGTGTAGTGGACAGCGAAGAAGGTTACCTCAGATAACAACAGTATCTTGATCAGATGGGCCAATGGGCTGAGAAATGGCAGATGGAGTTTAATTCAGATAAATGTGAGGTGCTGCATTTTGGGAAAGCAAATCTTAGCCAAACTTATACAGGCAAAAGTGAGGACTGCAGATGCTGGAAATCAGAGTCTAAATCAGAGTGGTGCTGGAAAAGCACAGCAGGTCAGCAGCATCCGAGGATAGGAAAATCAGCATTTCAGGCAAAAACCCTTCATCAGGACTTATACACTTAATGGTATGGTCCAAGGGAGTGTTGCTGAACAAAGAGACCTTGGAGTGTAGGTTCATAGCTCCTTGAAAGTGAAGTCGCAGGTAGATAGAATAGTGAAGAAGGTGTTTGATATGCTTTCTTTTATTGGTCAGAGTATTGGGTACAGGTCAGGCAGGTGATTGGGTTGGGATATCTGGTCGGCATGTACGGGTTGGACTGAAGGGTCTGTTTCCATGCTGTACATCTCTATGACTTTAATAAAAGAGCTATTGCAGTGGAGAAAACACTGGGGAGAGCTGTAATGTGTTAACAACAAAGCAGGATGCTTATGAGAGTTTAGTTCTGTTCAAAAAGGAAGGAAAAGATAGGGCCCTCAAACATGTAAGATATTTCAAAGTGCTGAGGTTGTTTTGCTGGTGATAATTGGATCTGAAAAATTCAAATGACAAGTGGAACCATTGTCAAAGAATAACTGGAAATTTATGGCATAACAGGGAGAAGTACATTGGATCTGGGAATGACTAAGAACTGTTCCTTTAATGTTATGTATCTGCCAGATTCATAGTAGCCAGTGAAAGGACTTGATAGTGCTTATTCAAGGTTGTATTAGTTAATGTGAATATACATTTCCGTAGTTTGATGTATTGGTTGCCTGTTAATTAATGCTTGACTGATGTTGATTGTAGTTTGTTTGTTGCAACAAAAATCTTTTTAAAATGGAATCTTTTTCTAAGGTTCTTTCCACTGCTCACTGGATTTTGTTTTTCCTTTCTATGAAGGTGATTGCATTCTGTGGGATCATAACATTATGATGAGGATACTAATGGTATTCCTTTTTTAAAAACATTTTTTAAAAGTAAGTTTTCATAAGACACTTGCATGTAAATTCAGTGGACCCACAAGTACATCTCTGCTGTAAAATAAGTGCCTAACTTTCCAATTTTCTTGGTTGAGGTGCATGAGCTAATTGTGAACTGGAAGTGACCCATGATTTCCACATTTGTAAAGTCAGAATAAAGGCTGCCTAGGCTGGGACCTCTTGTGGCACAGGGGTCGGAGCCCTATCTCTGGCCCCGGAGGTTTTTGCTCCAAATGTGTATAATAACATCTCTGAACAAGTTGATTCGAAAAGATATCCAAGGAGTTTTGCAATGAAAATGAGATATCCAATGTCTGTTTGAGGATCTTATTGCTAAATTAGTCTCAGGAAAACATGGTTCATGGTTGGCCTGAGCAACCAACCCTTAAAGTGACGTTTAGAAACTGTGATAAGAAAGAGCTTTTTTTAAGAGATGATGGCTGAACTTGCTCACAGTAGCAGCAAATTTACTCTTTCTGGTCTAATGCACTGCCTTCGAGGGTATATAGTTATTCTCCAAGCCAATTAACCCTGTCATCCCCCTTCCGGAAACTAATTATTTGCAACACAAATATCAGAGCTGAAATTATCTTTACTGGCATGATACATGGGACTGTCAGCAGGCACCTGGAGAACACTGGTCACATATAAATGTCTTTTCCTCACAAAAATATACTTTATTCATAAAATTTATAAAAATACATTTCATGACCAAAGTTGACATTATGTAAAGTCAAGCCAAATCAGTTTATTCCAATTCTGTATGGAGCTTACTACTTTTACAGTTCATATTTTTGATATTCATTACAGTCAAACATACAATCATTATTGCTACAGTCCTATCATTGGAACTGCATAGCTGCTTGTCATTATTCAAAAGCCCCTTCTAATCCTGAATTATTTGACTTGTCACTGTGATGAACAAATTATATAGTAATACTGAGCTGTATTTGTGCATGAAGAAGGGATTGGTTTGAATAAATTGTCCATTTCTGAAATAATATAGCACTTGATCTGAGAAGGCAGGTGTGCAAACTCATTAACCCTGAACTCTGTAAACAAATGAAATGAATAATTGTCTTTTATGTATTTCAATTATACAGGGCTACACAATAAGTGATGCCTTGGTCGGAACTCGAGCTTTCAATAGTAACTCTACATTTCAAGAAATTAACAGACCTTGCAAAGCAAAGAAGGAATCCCATTATCAAAAGAGAATTATGATATAGACACATTATCGAACTGATTTCAAGATAGTCCTGTCATCTCTACAGGTACTGCTGAATTCAGTATTAAATTTAGTATAGCCCATTGAGCCACCAATAAACAGTTTTGTGGAAACTCTGAGAATGCTTGAACAGAAAGTGAATGAATTTTAAAGACTTTAATGGAAAATTGTCAAACAATTTTGGGTTTTGCTAAATATTCAACCCGATAACATAAACTGTGTTTAAAACCAACTTTTATATTTTTTGCACATGATGTGACAAACATTTAATTACAGGTAACAAAGACTATTTACAAAGTAAAGAATAACAGCTAGGGTGGTTAAGTTATAGGTGTTAGTTTTTATCTGTGTGATTTATGTTTTAATAATATCTAGTTATATATGATACATGTTCATTATTGCTACTTATCTCAACTAATTGAGTTAACTAATTGCTATTATGTGAGAAAAGAGAAGCCTGTGTGCTGACCTAATAAAGGCCGGTACAATTATGAAGGGGTTCAATGGAATAGATGTGAGGTATGTTGTTTGAAAACACTTGAAAAGGTTTTTTTTTCACAATTTTTCATAAAAGCAATAAAAAATCAAACTGTCCACACAGGGGGAAATAATTATTTGTATCTTCACGAATGGGGCTTCAGCTGTTGAGAAGCCATTAACATCAGATGCAGCAGCATCACAGCCTGGACACCTCCACCCCACCCCCTGACCTACCAACCGCACCCCCCCACCCCCACCCTTCATTCACACACATAAAAAACCTTGTTGTTTGGTCTTGTCGTTTTCTAGAAAAATATGGAAGGTGAGGATAGACAACACTTTTTATGGCAAGTTGGAAGGGAGAGGAGGAAGACAGTAAAATAATTGACGCAACACTGACTATGATATGGATCACTCCCTTGTGTGCACCAGCATTAAAATGCAATTCTTGAAGTCTTTTTTTCCATTCAAAGCAGAAATGCTGTCCTCATATCAATATCAGTCATGCTATCTGCTCAGATTTAAAAAGAAACAGTTTCTCAACTTGATTGACCAGGTACTGACTTGTATTTCCACACTGAGTGCAGAAATGAAATTCAGGGCATAATTTACAATACTGCACCCTCAACATATGGAAAGCGAGGGAACAAAAGTGCTGACGGATTTCAAACCTTCATTGCTGTAATGGAAGCTCCGTGATCCACTGTCATTAATTACAAGAGAGATCTGAGCAAGATAACTTAGAGTGTATTCACACTTGCTGCAAGTCCAGCAGACTGCTAGGCACTGTGCCAGTGACTACTGATTATAACTTTACCAGGATCTCCAGATGTCCTTCAGGATAGGAACTGCTATCAGCATGTAGAAGGGATAAAAAAAGACAACAGGTCCATCAGTAATGAAAACAGCCCAATTGAAAACAAAGCCAGAAGACATTATCAGTGATTTCAGCAAACAGTTGGAGACATGGGTAGAACAGAACCTTCAGTTGCTCTTTAGGGGGAGCATGGTACCTGAGCAAAATATGAGTACCATAGAAAGCCTGTTGTCATGGGAGAGTTGTTACAACCCACAATGGAGAAGCCTAACAAAGCTATTGCCTCATATTTAACCTTTGTTGTGTGATTTACTTTTGGTACACTCATTGTAAGGCAAAGCAATTACATAACAAAAGAGAAATTATGGACCCCAAAATTCTAACATCAATGCAAAGAGAACAATAAATGATGAGCTTGCTGGACAAGGGTTGTCAACCAAGTTGTCCAATATGAAAAAAACAACCTAGCAAAACGTTTTGAATATAGATGACAAATGTGATCCTCTTAATGTCTGAAAATGAGTTTAAAAAAGGTAAGGGTCGAATAAATATCTTGGCCTTTGATTCCATTTCCATGAAGGATTATAGGAAGCCCAAGATGATAGCAGAGGAGTAGCAATGCTGCAGTTGAGCTCCTGGTCTGGGGCTCATCCATCTCCATGTACTTCCTTTTTTTTGTCTTTTTTTCTTTTTCTTTTGAAGTGGTGGCAGCGGCGAGAATGGGCCAGTAGTATTGAAGAGAGAAAATGAGGGTTCAATAGCAGCAGGGGAGGGTGAGAACTGGAGGCGGGGAGGAGAGAGACTGGGCACTGGCATGGTAGGCCCATCCGTTCCAGGCTGGCTGCATTCTTTACCTTCTCTCCTCATCTTTTTTTTAAACTTATCTTCTGGAGTACCAGAGAGAGAGGTAGCAGCAGCAGTGATGGCATCGTGAGGAGCATAGCAGTGGCCATGATTTCGGCTGGAAGTCCCTAGCAGAGGCATGACTGTGGGCTTGAGCCCAATGTGGTTAGAGCGACCTCCAAGTGTTGGTGAGGGGGGTCCCCCGGGTTTCTGTGGCATCGAGAGCAGGAAGCCAGAGGTTTTCCCAGATACTGGGCCAAAATGGAGGACACCGAACCCTTGTAGCGAGTGCACTTAAAATAGACTGTTGAACTTTTACCTTTATTCCTTTATGTTTCCAATTAATACTATGAAAGACTGTAAATGTTAACATATAACTTTATTTTTTGTTTTTCTACTGATACTAAGAGTAATGGTAATGCTTTACTTTTAACTTTGTCTCTTTACATGACTACTTGTACCAAGGTTTTGTATCGAGGTACTGTTATATATAAGATGGAGCCATGTATGGTGACATTGTACACTTTTCACTGTACTCCTGTTCTTCTGTGCAAGTGACAGTAAAGCTTAAAATGAAATCAAATCAAGATTCCACCATCAGGTCCGGTTCATCACAATCTCTTTAGCTTCAGCTCAGGCAGTGTCCCATTCTTGAAGGTTCTCCTTCAGAGTATTTTGTCAAGTCTTATTTGGTTAGCCCTATATTCTGTTGCCATCTTTTGGTACCATTCTTCTGCTGTCCAAGTAGGGTGTATCTCTGGGAGATGAGATAAGCATTCTTTCACTCTCAGTCATCTCTATGTCATTTGCTGTAAGCAACTCTGCACAGTCCTGTGTAGCCCTTCTTTATTGCTGATATTGTTTTACCAAGTGATGCCCAAAATCTTAAATAGGCAACAATGGTGGAAAAGTTTCACCATATGTGAAACCTTTGCAGTTCTCTTCCATGTCTCATTGGCATGGAGTTGCATTTGGTACAACAATGGACATGTAGATTCCAAGGCTTAAGTTGTGTTGATGAAGTTAGATATCCAGACCATGTAGAGTTGTTGAAATACTGATGCAGATTTACTGAATCTTGTACGTACTATTATCCTTATATCACCCTGCTCTACAGTGTTATTTTCTAGGTAGAGGAGGTAACCTATTGCCTGAGTGTTCTGATGTTGGAGGGTGATGAGGTGTGGGAATGGGATTGGGTGGGTGCTTGCACTTTGTTGTTGTCCAATCATCATTGACTTGACCTTCTCATTGCTGATGCCTAAACCAACTTTGATGCTACAACTGTGAAGTCTGGTGGTCATGAATTGTAGTGCATGCAGTTCTTTAGCCAGCTAAGCAATGTTGTCTGCAAAATCTTCTGCAACCCCATGTATGATGTAAGAGTTGTTTGTGTAGTAACGAGGTGGTTGTGTGCAAAGAATTTTAGTGTCTTTTGAACTGTGAGCAAAGATGTCAATGAAGACCATTTAATAGTTAAAGAATGCTAAGCTCTCTGAATCTACACAGCTGTTTGAACAATACCTGGCTAGCCAAAACTTACCTTGCTGTCAGGGAACTTGAAATAGCCACAGTGTCAATTTGATTTTGATTTTTGACTAGGGTTCAAAATGGGGCAATATTGCTTTAATTTCTGATGTTGCTGTGAGAGCCTAGTCTTTTTTAAATTCTGTTACTATATTTGTCCCTGATTTCATGATGCATTTACATGTTTAACTCTACACAAATGAGGAACCATTACATTTGGAATCACATCTGAATCTGTTGTAACTTTCCCTTTTTGAATTGGTATTTTCAGCATTCATCTGAAATCACAATGGGAATTTAGCCCAGTTGAGGAATCCAGTGTGAAGAAACCATGCCTCAATTCTTACCCCTCCATCTACTGCCATCAAAAAGTAAGGAAAGGTTTAAGATGTAAACTGAGATGTTTCAGTCATTGTCCTGAGGTATCCAACCTGAAAGTAATTGCAGAAATAAGAACATCTAAAAATTCTTTCTGGCCAATCAAGGACTTCTGAAGTGTCAAAATGAAGAAAACATGGCAGCCAACATTTGGAAAGCAAGCTACCAGAAACATCAATGAGTTAATAATAAGCTACGTCATTGTGTTGGTTAAGGGATGCATATTGACCAAGTCACGGAGAAGAGGTCCCATGTTTTAAAAAATATTACTATGAGATATTTGACATCCTGCTCAAAAGGCCGATCAAACTAGTTTCTTTATAGTGCATCTCTCCCTCAGTATTTACTTGAATGTAAGCCTATATTTTGTGGTTGTCTCGGGAAATTGATGTAGTACTATGTGTCCATTGCTCAATGTTGCTGGTGATATGGCATAGACCAAGCATTTATTAACTGAGACAATACCATAAAATTTGACTTGCATGAATATTTAAAATAAACAGTAATTGAAAACCTGTGTAACCAGTTAAGCTGACTGGCTTCTGGCCTAATGTTGCTAAGAGCACCAGCATTTAATTTACTTTGGCTAATGTATTTAAAAAGGTCACACATTTCATTTTAATGAAACATACCTATAATGAAATATAGTTGCAAATGATCTGGAAAAGCACAAGATTTTTGACGAGAGAGCAATCTATATGAGTGGGAAGAATGTTAATCAGTGAGAGGAAAGAAAATAAGAGTCACTTTTTATATCAAAATTGATAATTTCGAGGGATACATATCATTTCATATTATAATTTGTGCATTTTTCATTTTAGATATACTAATTGGTTCCAAGAAATATATATTTGACAGAACAGGACTGGTCAGATAAATATCAGCTTAGCTCAGATGGCAGGATTCACTTTTGAAACACTGGTTTATGTCAGCAATCATTTCAATCACAGGATGCATTTTATTTTGTCTGTTGTTACTACCTGCCATCCATACTCTCACCCCTCATTTCCTACACCCATACCCAAATATTTTGCACGTGATCCCCATGCTAAGCTAGGTTGAAAGTTATTTTCAGCTGTCCTTTGAGACACAGCTCTAGTATGCATTTTATGGGGATTTTACTTGTTGGAGCCCAATCACTGCAGATCTAGAACATCACTGCAAGCATGAGGGAAGGAATGTTAGTCTATTCAATAGGTACATCCATGTCCATCCCTCTGTAACAAGTTCAGAACTGGACAGCTCCAAATGATTTCCGCATTCAGCTCTATCCACATTTCCTGTGATAATGAAACAATTGATGACAATTTAGTTAGAGCCAGGGTGACAACCAGGTTTGAATTGGCTAGTCATGAGAAAGCACGAAGCAGCAACTGATGGTTGAAGGGTGATGTGACGGGAAACCTGTGCCCAGTGGGATTCCACAAGGATCCATGTTAGGGTCTTTGGTTTTTGTGGTATATGTCACGACTTAGACTTGAATGTAGGAGGGTTGATCAGTAAATTTGCAGATGATATGAAAATTGGTGTGGTGGTAAATAGTGAGGAGGATAGCCTTAGATGTCAGGAAGATTTAGATGGGCTGATCAGTGGCAAATGAAACTCAATCTGGATAATTGTGAGGAGATGCACTTGGGCAGGCCAAAAATAGCGATGGAATATATAATGAACAGTAGGAAACTGGGGCAAAGCACTCAGGATCACAGGGACTTTAATGTGCACGTCCACTGGTCCCTTAAGGTAGCAGGGGAGGTCAACAAAGTGATTAAAAAGACATATGGATTATTTGTCTTTATGAACTGAGGCATAGAGTTTAAGAGTAGAGAGGCTAAACTGGAACTGTAAGCAAATTTGGTTAGGCCACAGTTAGAGTACTGAGTATGATTTTGGAATCCATATTAGAGCAGGGATGTGATTGCACTGGAGAGGGAATTAGTAAGATGTTGCCTGGGCTGGAGGATTTAAGTTTTGAGGAGAGATTGGACAAACTGGGATAGACTCGTTTTAGGAGATTGAGATGGAACATGGTCCTGTTGAATAAATTTTGAAGGAGATAGTTAAGATAGACAGGAAGAAACGTTTCTCCTTGGTGGTGTTGCCAATGACCAGTGGGCTTAGATTTAGCACAAGAAACAGGAGGTTTACTTGAAATTTGGGAACCAATAGCTAGGTTCCCAAATTTCAAGTAAATAAAGATCCAGGAAGGTACACAAAAAATCACAAGAATCATCAGGATCACAGAGGTCATGAGGTTCCATTGAACTGAATTCAAAGATCTCTCTGGCAACATGTGTACTTTCTTATCAATGCACAATTAAGGAAAATAAAGCATTTTGTTTTTAGAGTGATGATTAATCTTCTGAAGAGTAGGCTTTTTTTTGCCATTGATTGTGCAATAAAATGGCAATTATGCCTTTCATTACTTTCTGACGACCAAGAGTAGACAGATAGGGTGGTAATTGTCTAGATTGGATTTGTATAGTTTTTTGAGCAGAGACCCTCTTTGGTAATTTTCTGTATTGTTAGGTAAGTGTAACTGTCATGGAACAACTTCGTTAGGGGTGTGGCTAGTTCTGGAGAACATGTCTTCAGGGCCGTCACCTGAACATTGTCAGATAACATCCAACGGCACAAATGAGTCTTTTTCAGGCAAGCAGGATGTCACAATTAGTGCACTATGGAAGTTTGTACTCAACTCCTTACACTTTATATAACTTATTTGGATGAAAGGATTAAAAGTATGGTAACTAAATTTGCTAATGACACAAACAAAAGTTGGAATATTTGTGATGAAGAGATTACAAAGGAATGTAGATAGGTTACATGACTAGACCATGATCTGGCAAATGCAGGAAAATATAATATTGTCCATTTTGACAGGAAGAATAAAAGAATAGCACAATGTTTAAATGGTGAGAGGTTGCAGAGCTCTGAGATGCAGAGAGGCCTGGGTGTCTTAGTACAAGGATCACTTATTTAGTACATAGATACAACAAAGAATCAGGAAATCAAATAGAATGTTATGATTTATTGAGAGGGGAATTGAATTAATACCTGGAATAAGAAGATTGCCTTATGGTGAAAGGCTAGACAGGATCAGCCTATAGACTCTGGAATTTGGAAGGGAGTCAGAGGTGATTTAACAGAAACATATAAGATCCTGAGTGAACTTGACGAGATGGATGTTAAAGAATGTTTCCTCTTGTGGCAATATCTAGAAAAGGGGTCACAGTTTAAAAATAAAGAGTCACCCATGTAAGATAAAAATGAGAAAGCTTATCTCTCTTGCAGAGGGTTGTACATCCTTGGAATTCCATTCCTCAAAAAATAGTGGGTGCAGGATCTTTAAATATCTTTAAGGCAGAAGTTGATATGGTCTTAATTACCAAAGGATTGAAAGATTATCAAGGATATGCAGGCATGTAGATTTGACATTAAAGTCAGATCAGCCGTGATCTTATTGAATGGTGAAGCAGTTCATATATTCACATACATTTTAAACCTCAGGAAAAGGTCAAGATGGATAATCCATTCACTACTTCTGGATGACTATGAATGAAAATACTTCAGGCTTCTCTTTTGCACTGATTTATTGGGTTCCCTCATTGTTGCGAGTGGGGATGCATTTGGATCATCCAATCCTGTTATCATTTAATTGTCCAGTGTCAATCATAGCTGAATGTTCCAGGACTATATGTTTTAGATCTGATTTGTTGGTTATGGGATCATGTAGCCCTGTCTATTGCATACTGCTTCTGTTGTTTGTCATGCAAGTAGTCCAATGTTGTAGCTTCACCAGGTTGACACGTCATTTTTATATATCCCTGGTGCTGTACCTAGTGTACCCTTTTTATTGAAGCAAGCTTGATCTCCTAGATTGGTTGAAATGCTGTGCCATGAGGCTACCGATTGGTTGAATATAATTTTGATGTCCCACAACCCCTCCTGGATGCCTAATGTTGAATTGCTTCATCTGTTTGAAGTCTGCCCATTTAATATGGTGGTAATGCCACACAGCATGATCAAAGGTGTCCTTGATGTGTAAGTGGGACTTCATCTCCAGAAGAATTGTGTGCTGGTCACTCATACTGATACCATCATAGATATATTCGTGTGACTCTGGTATACTAGAGAGGATGTGGTGAAATAGACTTTTCCCTCTTGTTGATTCCTTCACCATATGTTGCAGACCCAGTCAAAAAGCTACATCCTTTAAGAATTGGCTTGCTCGATCAGTATTGTTATTGTCTTTAAGAGGGGGAGTAGTAGATGGTAACAGGAGGAGGTTTTCTTGGCCATATTTATCTTGGTGAGATTTCAGTGTCTCAAATCACTGTTGAGGACTCCAAGGCAAACTCTTTTCTAACTGTAAACCACTGAGCCCCCAACTTTGGTCAGTCTGACCTAGTGGTGGGACAGGTTATATCTAGGGATGGTGATGGTGATATTTAGTACATTGTACGGTATGAATCCATGGGAATGACTGTATCAGGATATTTCTTGATCAGTCTGTGGCACAACTCTCTCAGTTTTGGCACAAGTTCCCAGATGTTGGTGCAGAGAACTTTGCAGGGCAAGGCTGTGTTTGCTGTTATTGTTTCTGGTCCATCGGCCAATTGTGTCTAGTTCCATTCCTTTCTTTAGGCTATTTAGTGGTTTAATAGAACCAAATGGCTTACTAGACCATTTCAGACCATTAATAAGAGTCAACTACATTGCTGTACATCTGTAGTCATGTATGGGCCAAACTAAGTAAGTTTGGCAGATTTTCTTCTCTAATGAGCATTTGTGAACTGGATGAGTGTTCACAACAATTGACAATGGTTTAATGGTTATTATTTGGCTAGCTTTTATTTTCAAATTCTAGCATTTTATTGAATGCAAATTTCATCAATTGCCAGAATGGGGTTTGAACCCATGACCCCAGAACATCAGCCTGGGGTTCTGAGTTACTGGTCTAGGGAAATTGCTATTACATTATTGCCTCCCCTAAACTTCAAGTTACAGTCAATTTGATGTAATAGGCTTTAAGGTGCAACTGTGTCCTGATTATTGTCCTCATTTTAGGTAAGTCAAACATTCTTAGCATTATTAGATTATATTAGTCTCAATGTTGGTTGTGGTTTGTAATTATCTTGAATCAGAAAGGTCCTGTTAATTGAATACTCTAAATCATAGTTCATTAAAAGTTATGGTCCAGATCATCTGGTCTCCAGATTACTGGAGACCAATCAATGACCCAAGATGCATATTAAGAAGCTATGGAAGTGCACTTGCATTGACCTCAGTGGGAATTGGCAAAGAATTTTGACATTCTGATGACAAGCCTCTTGTCCCCAGGACCCTCTGTGAAAGTCTTAACTGGAGCTGAAGACTTTGGACTTTTCTGAGGTATTAAAATGATTAGTTACCTAGAACTGTTAGACAGAAAACAAAACCTCGTCTAACCTTTGGGTAACTACCGAACTTGGTGTTAGCGGTGCTGTTAGTGGGGTTAGATCTGTAGTTACCCAAAGATTAGATTAGGTTTTGTTTTCTGTCTCAATAATCCCAGTACCGCCCAACTCAACCTGACTTCCTTCCATTGTTGTGTTATAGTGTAGGTCTGAGAGCAGACAAGTAGCATGGCTCTCAGGCAGTTAAATTGCATCACAACACACACAATATTCTAATATAAAGGAATCTGTCTTACTTCAGTAGCAAGAATAATAGTAATAGTGTGCTTGCAGTTCCTGCATTTTGCCCCTGACTTTAATACTCCTTCCTATCGATTAACACTCACATACTCACCTACCCTCTACCCCCTACCTCACCCAACCAACCCCATTCACATATTCATCCACTCAGCCAATCAGCTATTCACTAGCATTTACACCAAACTTTTAAACTTACTATACTGCAGCTAGTGCTGTTGGCTCTCCTGCACAGGTCTTTGCATGCATTCCTGCACTGAAGAAGTTATTTAGGATGCTGCATCGGAAGTCAGACTACTTTAAACATGAGCAATTGTGCAGTTTTCTGACTAGCAACATTCAATGCAACAAATCCAACAGTGGTCGAAAGATTTGAGACAACAATTTGCAAAATGCTTTTCTATCTATTTGTAAAGGCATTTCAATACATTTCTTTTAAATGGAACTTTAAAACTATAAATTTTAAAACTTTAAACTTGTAGAACTGTAAAAGAGTCCACTAACTACTTAATGGAAATTCATTTAATATTCACAGTCCTGTTAGCCATTTTAGAGACAGCACTCCTCATATGCAAGTTATAACAAAAAATGGAGTAAATCATGGAAATTCTCTTCCGTGGTGTAATAGGGTGAGGTATACTGAATGTGCCCATTTTTTTCTTAATTTTGGCAGAAGGGGTACTCTAACTTTTGGCAGCATGTTATTAAAAACATCATGAGTTTTATTTTTGAAGGCTATAGTATGAAGGATGAATGTTGACAGATCTATTTGCAGTCCCAAATTGTCCTGCAGGCAATGTACATACTTTAAATATGCTTCCCAATCTTGGCAATCTAAGGCTCTCTTTAATTCAATTATCCAATCTCTTCTTCATTATGAAATTATTTATTAAGTTGAACTGATAAGTTGAACTGATAATTAAACGTGGTTCCTGGCTCAACAATTGATTTATTCACAAATATTGCTTACTCGGAATGACAAATACAACTTCTCTTTCTAAACACAGCAAGCCGCTACCTGTGAGCCTAAATAGGTTTCTTTTCTGAAGGGATTCCAAACGGATATCAGATCATGGTCACAAATGTGACACTAGTTATGATGAAGCAATTATTATAGGTAACATTATTTATGTTACGTGACAATATCAGGTATATTCGTAAAGTGGTGCTTGAAATGTAAATTTGTACAGCTTGCTTAGACACCTCTTAGTTTTATGAGTGTTCCAATTTACAAATTACCAGCAGAAAAGCTTTAGTCATATCCAAAATTAACTGTTATTATTTGACCTCAGTTGCTGAAAGATACTAAGTTAAAGATGAAAATTGTGATCTAAAACACAGACACAAAAATTAAAAGTAAGCACTGAGAAAATATACCTTAAAAGAATAAAGAAGCATCTATTATTAATGTAGGCCGAGCACATTTCAAATTCTCTTTTTGAGGTGAAAGTGTTGAAATCCTGAAGTCAGAACAAAGCAACTGTAATGGTTTCAGTTGTCAAATAGATAGAGGTGAATGAGGCACAGCAGACATTGGGTTGGCATGACGCTTCCTTATTTCTCTTGATAGAACTTCAGTTTGTGAACCTTGGTAGCAAGATTTAGTACAGCAGTTCTCCAACTCACATACCATCCTGCAACTCCATACTGAAAATCCTCTTTCTCTGTCTTAGGCTTCTTCTTGAAGTCCTGACAGAATGGTGTCTCACAGCTTATCTAATCCCTTGCTGAGGTATTTGTATCATCGATAGTCACAGGTGAGGTGCCGGAAGACTGGAGGTTGGCAAATGTGGTGCCACTGTTTAAGAAGGGCGGTAAAGACAAGCTAGGGAACTATAGACTGGTGAGCCTGACCTCGGTGGTGGGCAAGTTGTTGGAGGTAATCTTGAGGGACAGGATGTACATGTATTTGGAAAGGCAAGGACTGATTCGGGATAGTCAACATGGCTTTGTGCATGCAAAATCATGTCTCACAAACTTGATTGAGTTTTTGGAAGAAGTAACAAAGAAGATTGATGAGGGCAGAGCGGCAGATGTGATCTAAATGAACTTAAGTAAGGCGTTCGACAAGGTTCCCTATGGGAGACTGATTAGCAAGGTTAGATCTCATGGAATACAGGGAGAACTAGCCATTTGGATACAGAACTGGCTCAATGGTAGAAGACAGAGGGTGGTGGTGGAGGGTTGTTTTTCAGACTGGAGGCCTGTGACCAGTGGAGTGCCACAAGGATTGGTGCTGGGCCCTCTACATTTTCTCATTTACATAAATGATTTGGATGCGAGCATAAGAGGTACAATTAGTAAGTTTGCAGATGACACCAAAATTGGAGGTGTAGTGGACAGCGAAGAGGGTTATCTCAGATTACAACAGGATCTGGACCAGATGGGCCAATGGGCTGAGAAGTGGCAGATGGAGTTTAATTCCGATAAATGCGAGGTGCTGCATTTTGGGAAAGCAAATCTTCGCAGGACGTATACAGTTAGTGGTAAGGTCCTAGGGAGTGTTGCTGAACAAAGAGACCTTGGAGTGCAGGTTCATAGCTCCTTGAAAGTGGAGTCGCAGGTAGATAGGATAGTGAAGAAGGTGTTTGGTGTGCTTTCCTTTATTGGTCAGAGTACTGAGTACAGGAGTTGGGAGGTCATGTTGCGGCTGTACAGGACATTGGTTAGGCCACTGTTGAAATATTGCTTGCAATTCTGGTCTCCTTCCTATCGGAAAGATGTTGTGAAACTTGAAAGAGTTCAAAAAGATTTACAAAGATGTTGCCAGGGTTGGAGGATCTGAGCTATAGGTAGAGGCTGAACAGGCTGGGGCTGTTTTCCCTGGAGCGTCAGAGGCTGAGGGGTGACCTTATAGAGGTTTACAAAATTATGAGGGGTATGTATAGGATAAATAGGCAAAGTCTTTTCCCTGGGGTCGGGGAGTCCGGAACTAGAGGGCATAAGTTTATGGTGAGAGGGGAAAGATAATAAAAGAGACCTAAGGGGCAACTTTTTCATGCAGAGGGTGGTACGTGTATGGAATGAGCTGCCAGAGGATGTGGTGGAGGCTGGTACAATTGCAACATTTAAAAGGCATTTGGATGGGTATATGAATAGGAAGGGTTTGGAGTGATATGGGCCGGGTGCTGGCAGGTGGAACTAGATTGGGTTGGGACTTCTGCTCAGCATGGACGGGTTGGACCGAAGGGTCTGTTTCCATGCTGTGCATCGCTATGACTCTATAACTAAAAATAAAATGACTGCTGTGTTAATTTTGATGACTCATTATTTCAGGAAGAAAAGTCCATGATGTTGGAAATTCCTGGGCTATCAGTTCAGTCCACAGTTCTCTCAGAAGCTTGAATTCCCACACCTTTAGAATGAACCATTGTGTTATCCAAGGGTGAATCAAACTCTAAAAGTCTCACCATTTGATTAATGTGGATACAATAGTTTATTTGTTTTCCCTGGCTGTCTGTGCTTCAACAAGGGCAGTCATGTGAATTTTGGGAGGCATTTTTTAGGCTCCTGTGCTCATTTTTAACAGACAAGTTAGCCTTATACACAAAACATATAACATTAAAATTCCACAGCTTTAAATATATTAATAATCATTGCTGCACAGCCACCAAGGCTTATACTGTATCCCTCTCACAGTTACATGCAGCATCTTCCCTCACAATCTTACCACCCATTCCCCCCACAGTAAATCTGCATGATTTCTGAGCTGTCTATTGATGCACTTGGGATACTGCACCACCATTCTCCTACCTGTAACAGCCAAAGGGATGAGCCATCCACTTTCACCTTATCCAACCCCTCCCTGTTACCTCCCTGACACAAGTCTCTGTTACCTATTTGTTAGCTAATTCACTATCCATGTGAACAGCACAACCTCTAATCTTACATTGTATCTTTTTTTCTAGACCTTCATTGGATTATTTGGCTATCCAAATACACTACATCTAGTGGGTTTTTTTATTTACCCTGTCAGTTATATCCTCAGAAACCTCTTCTAAACCTGTCAAACACAATTTCCCCTTTACAAAATCATGTTGACTGTGCCTGATTGTATTATGACTAAAAACCTTGCAACTGATTACCAATAATTCCTCTGCCAACCCAACGGTCTGATTGGTGTACTGATGATGTTTGTGGCATTGACATCCAGTTCTTGAAATCAGTACCACGTATTGGACCTCGGAGATTTGCACAGAAAATAAAATTAACAGGAATGCGGCTTACTACCTGTTTGATAATTAACTTGTTCAAGGATGTTATTACACAACTGGCTCATTCATAAAGTCAGGAAGTATGGGATACAGGAAGATTTGGCTATCTGGATTCAGAATTGGCTGGCTGACAGAAGGCTGAGAGTGGTTGTAGATGGAAAACATTCTGCCTGGAGGTCAGTGTTGAATGGGGTCCTTCAGGGCTCTGTTCTTGGGCCTCTGCTCTTTATAGTTTTTATAAATGACTTGGATGAGGTGGTTGAGGGGTGGGTTAGTAAATTTGCAAATGACACAAAGTTTGGAGGTGTCGTTGATAGTATAGAGGGCTACTGCAGTCTGCACCGTGATATAGACAGGATGCAGAGCTGGGCTAAGAAATGGCAGATGGAGTTCAACCTGGATAAATGCGAAGTGATGCATTTTGGAATGTTGAACTCGAATGCTGAATATAGGATTAAAGACAGGATTCTTGGCAGTGTGGAGGAACAGAGGGATCTGGGTGTGCAAGTACATAGATCCCTCAAAGTTGCCACCCAAGTGGATAAGGTTGTTAAGAAAGCTTATGGTGTTTTGGCTTTCATTAACAGGGGCATCAAATTTAAGAGCCGCAAGGTTTTGATACAGCTCTACATGTCCCTGGTGAGACCGCACTTGGAATATTGTGTCCCTACCATAGGAAAGATGCAGAGGCTTTGGAGAAGATGCAAAGAAGGTTTACCAGGATGCTGCCTGGACTGGAGGGCTTGCCTTATGAAGAAAGGTTGAATAAGCTCGGACTTTTCTCTCTGGAGAGAAGGAGGAAGAGAGGAGTCCTGATCGAGGTGTACAAGATAATGAGTGGAATAGATAGAGTCAATAGCCAGAGACTTTTCCCCAGGGCAGGATTGACTGGTACAAGGAGTTATAGTTTGAAGATATTAGGAGGAAGGTATAATGAAGACGTCAAAGGTAGGTTCTTTACGCAGAGAGTTGTAAATGCATGGAGTGCGTTGTCAGTTGTGGTAGTGGAAGCAGAGTCATTGGGGACATTTAAGAGACTGCTGGACATGCACATGGATAGCAGTGAGTTGAGGGGTGCGTAGGCTAAGTTACTATATTTTACATTAGGATTAAATCTCGGCACAACATCATGGGCCAAAGGGCCAGTACTGTGCTGTACTTTTTATGTTCCATGTTGTACCTCTGGAGGAGGTGAGATTTGAACCCAGTCTCTTGGTCCCGGGGTAGAGCCATTATTATTACATCACAAGAGAGCCCAGCCATTTCCGTTTTCATTATGCCTGAAATTACTCATTGCAGGTGTCTGTTAATTTTGAATGTAATAGAGTCTTTGACATGGAACTGTATTACCTTCAATAGGTTTGCTCCTTTTCTTTCTATTATACCCAGATGAAAGCATGCTTCTATTCTTCCCAATCAGTGACAAAACCAGAAAGGCAATATGCCCTTTCCAAAATGCTGCCTGAATGTGTTCCTTTCACTGACAACTGGGACATCTTGCACTTCAATAAGGACTTAAATTCAGAAGAAATGAGAGAACTGCTGTAATGATGCAAATTATGTCTCCCAAAGATATCTCACTGTGCTTAATACAATAAATTAACTCAAAATGCTATGACTATTCTGCAAGCAAATGCAGTATTCAGTTTCTAGACAGAAAAACCTCACAAATAACAATAGATTATAAATGAAATTTATTTGTTTTTAGCTGGGCAAAGATTGTTTGGCCTAAACCTAGTAATTTCATAAATAATGTCGAGCAGAGAATCTTTATAAGATCTTTATATGGATGCACTAAAACTCTAGCAACCTATCAAAGTTTATCTGGTGCTTCTTTCCTTCTTTCTCCCCCTCTTTATCTCTCTCTAGTTCAGTTTACGTATGTACCCTCTGGGTGCTGCAATCAACTTCATATTTTCAAATGGTCAATGGATTCTATGCTAGCATCATACTTTGACTTGCTATATTTCATCTTACTTCAGTGATTAATATACCAAGAGTTAAATCTGACTCAAGTGTGATCACTTACAGGACCTCTTGCAGTTTCATGTCCTGTAGACAACCATAACTGCACTGTTCACCCCGCCAGTATAGAGATGTAACAAAGCTGTCTGCAGATTTGTTTTCTTCCTGTTTTCATTGATTCAATTTATGCCCTTCAAAAGTCTGGTTTCTATCTACTGAAAAGTTCCATTCTGTGTAGCATTGTTTTATCATTTCCTGGGTCATTCTCAAACAGTCCTAATGATCACCAAATGTTCTCCATTTCCTCACTCATCAAAAAAAAAGTGTTCATCAGCTTCATCTTTATGGAAACCTGAATCAACGCTAAATCTTGTAAATTGTTTTGTCTATCCTTGTCATACTTTATCCGAATGAAATTACATATCTGGTTTGCAAAAGTGGAAGAAAAGTATGTTACTGAACCTGCCAACTTCCTTTTCTTATGAATTGCATGGATTCATTTGCAATCTCTCCATTTCCCATTCTTGTTTTTTATAAACAAAGAAACATTGGCGCTACCATCATATTATACATTCTATTAGATTAGATCCAAACAAAAAATGTTTACAGCAACAAGATATTTCATTTTGGAGCAATTGCTTTGACAGTTTCCACTTATTTCTGCAACTAGGTTGCTTTCTCAACCATTCCATGTCCCCAAATACTCTGCCTCAGTTTGCATGATGTTAATGCTCAGCACTTCACATCTACTCTTTTCTTACCTTACAGACAATTAATTTCTAGACTTGTGTCATAACAAAATAACTGTACAGCTCCTGATGAAGTTAAGTTACTGTCCTGATACAAACCTGCAGTTTTTCTATTGGTATATTGGCCATTATATTGCCAAAACCAGACAAATGCTCCTTAAGAGCCGTGATTTACCATTGCAATTAGAATCTTGGTTTCAATAAGATTTTCAGTAATCGTAACAAGTGTCTAGGTATGTTTCCCTCCTCTAAATTGTTACTTGGAATAAACAATGTTATGAAAATGGACTTCAAACAATCTAATATGTAAACCATTGTATGATTGTTAATATTAGAAGCATCCAAATGTATGTTTATGTCTTGAATATTAAATATTGTATATTTGACTGCTTTTCTGCATGCATTTTAAAAGTTTAGTTTTTTAAAAATAATTTCTGAATCAATCTGTTCAGAGACTTAAATTCCAGCCTCCTGTTCCAGAGAATGGGACAGTACTATTGCACAAAAAGAGCCCTCAAATGATAAGTACTATTGTTTTAAATGTAATAAAATACAATCCTACACTTCAATGAATATTCACTGTAAAGTTGAAAACGAATGTTTTGACCTTGACCTGCTTTATTTTCCAATTTTATTGTATGTATCCTTAAAACGAAATGATCTGCATGAAATATCTCAATCAATGTGAAGTTGCAGGTCATAAAACCCTTGGTGTCACTTCCAATCCATTGGCATTATTTTGTTCAAGGTAACAGAGCCCCTGCCTCAGTGTATGAACTTTGAGATTTTCTGAGGAGTAATCATTTCTTGTAGATTACCACTCAGCTCCTTTGTTTTTATGTCACAAAAGAGCTCTGCATTTCTGACAGGGGTTTCTGATCACTTCTTATACTTTCATTCTGACAGTTCCCTTGTCATGCAGAATTGCTGAAGAAGTGCCAATTTGGAGCCCCTTTTTCACAGCAGTCAGCTGCCGTATTCTGAAATTTAAGTCACACACAGCCATGTTGATAGTCATTATCAAAAGGCAAGTACATAAGGTATGGGCGAGATTAGGAATTTGAGCGGGTAAGGTGCCCGCTCCTGGTGGATAGAGAGTTAGGGTTCCAGGTGCTGTTATAGGGTGCCAAACATGTCGGTGACCAGGCAGGTAAAAGGATGATAATCAGTTTTAGTTGAGGGGAAGGGCAATATTGGGTCCTGGAATGGGTGCTTGGGTCCCAGCATGGAGTGTGGAGGGTCTGATCAGAGAGGGTGAATGGGCAAGGAGGTGGGGATAAGGCAGGGCAAGGGAAAGGAAGGGGCTCCACTCCTGGGAGTTGGATTCAGCGGTGGGGTTTTGTTGGGTCTGATCGTGGCTGAGTGTTGGTTCATGAACATGTGAGGGGTAGTGCGTGGCAGGATCTGATGAGTCTGGTAGTGAGAACATGTAGGATTCTTCTGGAGGAGCCAATTTGTGGCAACAGCCCTGTTTCCAGTTGAGTGTGGAGAGCTGGAGGCAGACTAGAATATTGGCTCCACTGGCCATTAACTATTTGAATTGCCTTGGCATTGGATGATTATTTGGATAAAAGTAAGTGCATGGGTATGAGAAAGAAGGAGGAGATTGGCATGAGGTTATCATATGATTAAATGAATAGCCTCCTTTGGCACTGCAACACCTCTGTGATTCTTATTAGCCCCTGATGTGTCCCTATCCTCCCCATGCCAGCAGGTCAGTTGTGGCATAAAATTCCACATCTGCTACCTTTCATGCTTGACATTTTTGATTATAAACATTCAGTCCCCAACTCCTGAAAGAATTATTTTAGTTTTTAAACATTTCAGTCCTATAACATTAAGCTGTAGTTTATTCAAACTCAGCAGATGCTCTTTAATTGAAATGTTTGCCTTCGAATTCTGAGACAATGCATAAATCTACAGGTTCGCAAATTATTTCCATTTAATCCTGACAAAAGTTATATGTTCATAATTGTACAAACTCATCAGCAATTTGATGCAAGCAAAAGTACAAAGAAATCCTTCTTATTGGATGGGTATCCAACTTTGAGAAAGCAATTCTCGGACTCACATTCTTGGCACTTGACTTTGCAAGTAACATGTCTCAAATGACAATCATCATTTCCTGTGTCCTTCACCATCTTGGGTTGCTCAATAAAATGTAGAGGAGCCCCTTAATAAGGGGTGACTAAGATTCTGTACCTACAGACCTTTGTACTGAAAATGGCACCGTAAGTGGCAACTTGTAAACCTTTTCTGTATTCGTGTAAGAGCATATGAAAATAAACCTAATTCTAATCCTACTCATATTTTCATTCCATCCATCAAGATATATAGACCTAAAACTAAATGATTCTGGCTTGCTGTCATAGCTGCTAAAATAAAATTCTGGTCTATTGGCAAACAAATAAACTGCAATTTCAAGCTTGAAATAGAGTTGCATGTCCCACATTTCCATCATTTTGTCCTCTTTAAATATAGACAAAGAATTTGGATGCTGGTGACCAATTGACTGAGGTTGAGACTTTAAGGCTATTTGTGGGAATGCTTTTTTTTTCATCTAAGAAACTATCAACAATGTAACTTCCACTGAATGGCTTTGAAAAGCCCATGTGATTTTAGATTTAGTTTTAACTGTTGAAAGGAGCTGCACAAATAAGTAACAGATTCAGGAAGCTCTTTCTATCTGCTAAACATTTTGGTCTCATGTATAATTTTCCCACCACTCATGATGCAGTCTCCTGAAAAAAGGAAAGCAGAGAAAAAAACCCCGTGATCAATTTGCAAAATAAATCTCTGTTGCCTCCAAGTACATTCAATACAGCTAACCAACTGATAAGAGACTAACAATTGCATCAAAATGTAACTAATTAACTACCCTATAACTGTTTATCAAGGTGGAGGGGGTGAATGTTGATGGTGTGCTGACCAAGTTGTTTCTTTGTTCCAGATGATGTTGAGCTTTTTGATTGTTCTTAGACAAGTGGGGAGTATTCTATCACACTCCTGACTTGTGCTTTGTAGATGATGGATAGACACTGGAGAGTCAGGGCTATATTAGAATTTGAGAAAGGTAACACATGATTTAATGAGGAAGAGATATGAGTGCCAAGATGGTCTGGAAGACCTGCCTTGAGCTTTCAGCACTGGTCCAGCAATGTTTTAAAAAAAGAAAACATAAAACATTGCTCACCACTCAGACCTCTCAACTCCTTACATGTTCCTGGTGGTGTACCAGTGCTAAACTATGCCATATACTTAGCCCATGGTCATTATAGTGTTACCAATTCATGTCCCAGCACACCTTTTGTTCTTACGTCTATCATTCCAAACAACCCACGATCTACCACTGGCAAGCTTAATTGTTGTGCAGTGTCGATAGGAGTCGCACATTCATTTTCAGACCCCTACTGTACTACTTGTACACCCACAACTGTGTAGCCAAATTCCGAATGGATGCCATCTACAAGTTTGCTGAGCACACCACTGTGGTAGGATGGATATCAAACAATGATTCGTCAGAATACAGAAAGGAGATAGAGGGTGTGGTGTTGTGGTGCAATGATAATAACCTCTCTCTTAGTGTTGGCAAAACAAAAGAGCTGATCATTGATTTCAGAAAGAAAGGAGGAGGTCATGCTCCCATCTACATTAACGGAGTGGAGGTTGAGAGGGTTGAGAGTATCAATTTTCTAGGAGTGATGATAACAGACAACCTGTCCTGGACTTCCTACGTAGATGTGACAGTCAAGGAGGCATACAACACCTCTATCTCTTCAGGCAGCTTAGGAAATTCGGCATGTCCATAAGGACCCTCACTAACGTTTATAGTTGCACCATAGAACGCATACTGTCTGGGTGCATAGTGGCCTGGTATGGCAACTGCTCTGCCCAAGACCATAAGAATCTGCAAAAATAGCATGCATAGCCCAGACCATAACAAAAGCCAATCTTCCATCCATGGACTCCATTTATACTACTTGTTGCTGCAGAAAGGCTGCCAGCATCATCAAAGATCTCTGCCATCTGGTAATCCTCTCTTACAACCGTTTCTATCAGGCAGAAGATACAAAAGCTTGAACACACGCATCAATAGGTTCAAGAACAGCTTCTTCTCTGCAGTTATTAGACTGATGAATGGCCTCTAACTTCAAATGACTGCCATTCCCACCAATAATTAGCTTTCATCCACTTACCTGCTGCCATTCCCACTTTCCATCCTACTCTTTACTTAACTCACCTCATACCGTTTCTTTTTCCCAATTAACTCACTCACCACACTAATTCGCTAGAAATCATGAAATAACAGAATGTTAAAAAATACTATCACACTTGGAATCATCATTGAATGACAAAACATCAAATCTTAGAGTATTTAAAATCCATTATCCTTTAAATTCGTCACTAAAAAAATCAATAGAAGTTTGTGAAGAACACGAAAATAATAAGCAGCTATGTAAAAACCTTTATTGCTTTTAGCTTTCGGTGTTGATCTACAAAATGTTTTCTGCTGTCCTTTAGGAGCAATCCCAGGTTCTCTGGTTTAATGGGGTGCGTGGTCGCATTTCCTTTGGGCAGCTAGACAGCAATCTGCAATAGAGATATCAGGGAGTGGCCATACTCTGAAGTCTAGTCACAAAGCACATGGAAAGGCATTTGATCATTTTTTGATCTATTTGCCATTGAACAGATCATTTCCAATGGCAATTGGTACTTTTGGTCCGATACTTTGTACAAGTACCGTACACAATTCCTTACAATAACATACATTGAAAGAGCTTATAACCACTTATAAATTTTAAAATGAAATTGTAGACACCCTACTGTAATAATGAATGGTTGTTAAATTCAGTATTAAAAATCTTTGGACTGAGCTTTAAATATCTTGATTGTTTGATAATTCCCATTGACAGATCCCCTTAGTAACCTTGACAACTAATTTTAATGGGACTATTGGAGTTGCAATTAACTTAATAGATAATGCAGTTGAGTACTCCTTATGCCCATTTATAACTATTCTTAATTCCAAAGAATACCTTACCTGCTGCAAGGGCTACCTAACTGCCCCAAGGGAGTCGCAGAGACATTATTCAAATTGGACTTCAAAAAGGTGCTCTGACTATCAATACAAAGTTCACAGCAAGTCTTAGAATTAGAATTAGGATCCCTACTGTAATTAGAATTAGAATCCCTACTGTGTGAAGACAAGCCCTTCAGCACAACAAGTTCATACCGACCCTCCAAAACTTTTTTCCCACCCAGACTCATTCCTCTATATTTACCCCTGACACATGCACCTAACTTACACATCGCTGAACACTTTGGGCAATTTAACATGGCCAATTTACCTAACCTGTACATCTTTGGATTGTGGGAGGAAACTGGAGCACCCGGAGGAAACTCATGCAGGCACGGGGAGAATGTGCAAACTCCACACAGACAGTCACCCAAGGCTGGAATCGAACCCAGGTCGATTTTTGAGGCGGCAGTGCTGATTACTGTGTCACCGTGCCCCCCCCCCCCCACTGTACTTCTCCACACAATTATTGATTCTGGATTTGAAGCTACTAAAATACAACTTGATGGAGATAGCTGATGAATGAAATAAGTAGCTGCCTCAGTGAACTACATAGACATGAGAAATGACTCATTTCCATAAAAATTGAAAGTGTCATGTTTCTTCTTCACCAATTTCATCACAAGGAGAGGGTCTGCATTTTTTATGTTTAGGTTTATTTTTGTTTTTTTTTAACTCATTTGTGGGATGTGGGCTACACTGGCTAGCCAACCTTTGTTGCCCATCCTTAGTTACCTTGAAGAGGTTAGTGGCTCCAGTCACCTGCTGTGGGTTGATCCACAATGCTATTAGGAGGGAATTCCAGGATTTTGACCCAGCAACAGTGAGGAATGGTGATATATTTCCAAATCAGGATGTTGAGTAGTTTGGAGGGGAACTTGAGATGGTGATGTTTCTATACATTTGTTACCCTTGTTCTTCTGGATGGAAGTGGTTTTGAGTCTGGAAGATGCTATCTGAAGATCTTTGGGTGAATTTCTGCAGTGCATTGTGTGGATAGTTTATACTACTGCTCCTGCTTGTGGATGTAGTGCCAGTCAAGTGGGCTGCATTGTCCTGGATGATGTCAAGCTTGTTGAGTGTTGTTGGAGCTGCACTCATCCAGGCAAGTGGGGAATATTCCACCACACTTCTGACTTGTGCCTTGTTAATGATGGACAAGCTTTGGGGAGTCAGGAGGTGTGTTACTCGCTGCAGTATTCCTAGCCTTTGATTTGCTCTGTAGCCATTATGTTTATGTGGTAACTAAAATTGAGTTTCTGGTCAATGATAACCCCCAGGATGTTGAAAGTGGGGGATTCAGTGAAGGTAACACCATTGAATGTCAAGGGGTGATGGATAGTTTGTCTCTTAATGGGGGATGGTCATAGCCTGGCATTTGTGTGGTGCAAGTATGACTTACTTGTTTATTAGAATCATAGAGATGTACAGCATGGAAACAGACCCTTCGGTCCAACCCATCCATGCCGACCAGATATCCCAATCCAAAATGCTGAACCTCGCATTTATCTGAATTAAACTCCATCTGCCACTTCTCAGCCCATTGGCCCATCTGGTCCAGATCCTGTTGTAATCTGAGGTAATCCTCTTCGCTGTCCACTACACCTCCAATTTTGGTGTCATCTGCAAACTTACTAACTGTACCTCTTATGCTCGCATCCAAATCATTTACGTAAATGACAAAAGGTAGAGGGCCCAGCACCGATCCTTGTGGCACTCCACTGGTCACAGGCCTCCAGTCTGAAAAACAACCCTCCACCACCACCCTCTGTCTTCTATCTTTGAGCCAGTTCTGTATCCAAATGGCTAGTTCTCCCTGTATTCCATGAGATCTAACCTTGCTAATCAGTCTCCCATGGGGAACCTTGTCAAACGCCTTACTGAAGTCCATAAAGATCACATCCACTGCTCTGAATTCCACCAACTGCTGTGGTGGAATTTGAACCCAGATTTCTGGAGCATTAGTCTGAGCCCACTGAATTACTAGTCAGGTGACATGACCATGCCACCACCTCCATGAATCCTGGAGTTACAACAGTTCTGCTCTCTTTGAAAAACCCATGAAGTCTCTTTGACTCCGCACAAACCCAAAGCCAGAGTCATAATATATCATGGAAATCTGTCACAGCAACCATCGATTGTCTGTGAAAGTAAATGCTTTTTGGCATTTAGCCTCATTCTTTGTCTACAGATTTTACAAGTATGATCTCTGTTGCTACTGTTCTCATCCATTTCCATGAAACTGCCAATATACAATCATTTTAATTGCTAAAACAGCAGACTGTAAGACCGCCATAATAAAACTTAATAGTGCTTGGATCAGACCGTAGCTTAAGAGTTGTTCATTCCAGGTCACTGAGATGGAAGAGACACATTCGGGTTTCAGAGGCAATATAAACAAGACTGATCACTGGTGTCAGTAGACTAAGTGATGAAACAAGACAGGAGAGACTTGAGCTTTTTGCCCTGAGAAGTGACCTTTAAGCAATATCCAAGTAAGTAAATGATAGAGTAAAGGTAATTCTGGAAAATTAAATGATATACATGTACTCGTCCATCCAATTGAATATAAATCAGCTTGCCAAGCTGCCAATGTGCTCCTTGCTGCAAAACTCCCGCACATATTTTGTTAATCAGTGAATTGAGGAATGGTAGTTGTTTAAATTATTAATCAAAACGATCAACTGGAATGAATACTGAGCTCTGAGGTACTCTGCTTATAACTGAGCTGCATTCAAGCCCACCACCATTAATAACAACATTCAGCTTGTGTGATTTTCAAGCAGCTGGCTTTCCCTCGCGTTAACTGATCAGTAATCCTGTGGAATCTATTTTTTTCTCTAATAGACATCTCTCAGGAATTCCATTAATTTTTTTTTGGAAATCAAGATAAGTATCATGGAGCAGATTGTCCTCATTCATAATTATGAATATTTTCTCAAAGAAGCTCAATCAGGTCAGTGAGGCAGGACCCATTACCTCCTAAAGCCAAGTTATTAACTGCCACACTCTCCCAGTGATCATTTATCACGTTGCACAAAATGCTTTCTCAACTATTGAAATTGAGCTCAGAGGCCTATAATTTTTCAGGGTCAATTCTTCCCTTTCCTAAATAATGAAACATGAACTAACATCCAATCCTCTGAAACCAATCTGGACATCAATGTGCTTTTGAATATATAAGCCAGTGAATCACAACCAGCCTCTTCTATTTCTCTAAGCACTGAGATAAATGGCATTAAATCTTGTAGCAGCACCAGCAATCAACTCAGGCCTGCCTGCATTCTGTTCTGCAATAGTGTTTGGGAACATGATTCTTACAATTGGAGGATCATAGCACTTGCATCAATATTAATATACCATTCTGATGACTGTTCTTTTTAGACCATGACTGTTTGTCTGGTTGGCAGCTACTTGAAAATATGAAGAATTTTATTACTAAATAAACACTAATGGATTTGCAATAATATCTATTTATTTTCCGTGTCATGGAATGATCATGATTTTTGTTTTTTTAAAAAAGCTATTTTAATTAATGACTGAGGGCTAATATATGTATTCATTCATTGTAATATTTCCCTTCATGTTAGTGTATGACTCATAAGCTCCGTCTTCCATTCCTGCTGTCTGGCCTCTGCTAATGTACCTCATAAGGAAATTTCCCAATTTCATCTATGTCTATGTACACAATGAAGTATTCAATTTTTCCTTATCATATTTCTACTGATTTTATTTGATTTATTGGTGTCACATGTACCGAGATATAGTGAAAAGCATTGTAAAACAGAGTGTACCATACTAAGTGCTTCATGGTAGCTGAACTGAGTGCAGAATACAGTGTTACAGATGCAGAGACGGTGCAGAGAGAGAGAGAGATCAATACTAGCATTTGAGAGGTCCATACAACAGCCTGATAACAGTGGGGAGAAAGCTGTTCTTTAATCTTTTTGTGCATGTAATCAAACAGAAGAGGGTGGATGAGAGTATAACCAGGGTGGGAGAGGTCTTTGATGATGTTGGTTGCTTTGCCGGGGCAGAAGGAAGTATAGATGGAGTCAGTGGATGGAAGGCTGGTTTGCCTGATGGATTGGGCAGTGTTCATGATTCCCTGTCATTTTTTGCAGTTTTGGGAAGAGCAGTTGCCATACCATGCTGCAATGTGTCCAGATAGGATGTTTTCCAAGGTGGACATACTGAGTTTGCTTAGCCTTCTGAGGAACTAGAGGTGTAGTTCTGCTTTCTTTACCACCATGTCAACATGGGTGGATCAGGACAGATCATCACTCCCAGGAGCTTCATGCTCTCAACCATCTTCACCTCAGCACCATTGATGTAGACAGGGACATGCCCTCCATTCTGTTTCCTAAAGTCAATGACCAGCCCCTTCATTTTTCTGACTCATTGGAGAGATTATTGCTTTCTATTTATATGTTTGGGTTACTTTGGGTTGGTGATGTCATTTCTTGTAGAAAGCAGGACTTATCAGCAGTGTTTCGCCTGAGGCCCTCTGAAGATGTTAGCTAGTAGGGTGTTGAAATGTTTGGAAATGAACTTTCCAGTCAGTGAGCAAACCTACATCCAGAATGTCAACCTGAGCTACAAATCTTCTCAAAACTCACTAATTATTGTCTTTACATCATACTGCTAAGCACACACCATTTCTTTCCTGTTGCCTGTCTTGTCATTATTTGAGATTCGACCTGTACTGGTGGTATTGCCAATAAACTTGTTAATGGAGTTTAGGGCTAATTTAGCCACACATCTTTCAGCATATATGGAGTAGAGTAGGGGGCAGAGTAGGGAACCTTGAGGGGCATCAGTTTTGAGGATTATCATGGAGGAGGTGTTGTTGTCTATTCTTACTGACTGCGGTCAGTGAGCCATTAAATTGAGGATCCAATTAAATAAGATGAGGAAGTGAAGTCAAAAGGGAAAAACAGCCAAAAGTCTCAAAGTGAAGCAAGCTAAAGCAGGGAAATTGAAAGAACTAGCCCTCCATCATGATATTACAGATTATATTGCAGGTACGGAGAGAAAAGATTGTCAAAGTCGTAAATTTGTTGATGTGTAAATGATGGATGCAAACAATGAAAGTGATTTATCCACGGGCACCAAATCGAATGCCTCCCCTACCTGTGTAAAAAGCCAAAACAGCTGCATTGGCAGTCTTTCATATGTTTTGGTAGGGAATTGCTTTATTGCAATCTTTTTAACATCAATGTTGCTGTTCTACCTCTTCAACTCTTGCTTAGTGTTGTTCCTTCAGATCAGAATCTTTAATAAACTGAGCTTTGTTTGGTTGAGAAAAAGCTTTAGAGTTAGTTTTTAACCAAAGATTAGCGTGAGCCTGATATGCAGAATGGAAATAAATGGAAGAACTACAGATGCTGGAAACCTGAAACAAAAACAGAAACTGCTGGAAAAACCAGTAGGCGTGTAGGCAGCATCTGTGGAGAGAAAGCAATGTCAGCATTTTGGTTCCAGTGACCCTTCATTCGAATGGAAGGTGAGGCCTTGGAGGCAAAGAAAAGTAGGTCACTAAAAGCTTTTAAAGTTAGTACAGTTGTAAATACAAAAAAGAAAAGAATGGTGGCAAAGGGAAAATGGTGAAATCACTTCTCATTTTTAAATAATAGGAATAAAACGACTGACACTTGAGCAATTTTGTAACTGTATTATAAATATCTGTTTTATTGATGTGATGTATGAGTTAGGAGCTGAACAAAAAAATAATCATCTCAATGATTTAGAAATTCATTGAACTGCTACCAATCTGAGGATTACTTTTGTTGTTACATGAGATTGTAGAACTAAAATTAAAGTTTAGATTTCAATTTAGCTTGCTACATCTAATAACATGGTAAAACTGAAATGTTCTCTCTTCATTTTCTGATACTGCCATTTTCATAGAACCCTGAAAGTGTGAAAACAGGCCATTCAGCCCATCAAGTTCACACTGACCCACCGCAGAGCATCTCTTCCAGGCAGATCCCTCTTCCCAATGCCCGTAACCCTGCATTTCCCATGGCCAACCCACGCATCCGTGATTATTATGGACAATTTAGCATGGCTATTCCACCTAAACTGCACATCCTTGGACTATGGGAAGAAACAGAGCACCTGGAGGAAACACACACAGACACGGGAAGAATGTGCAAACTCCACACAGACAGTTGCCTGAAGGTTGAATCGAACACAGAATCCTGATCTTGTAAGGGAGCAGTGCTAACCACTGAGCCACATTGCCACCCTGAACAGTGCAATGAAGGCTAATACAACATAGGGACCTATTCACTCTCTTCACCTTCCACACTGCTAAAAGAATTCAAATCCCAATATGAAATGCAGTTTCACATAATTAACCCACCATCAAGTTGGTATGAGAGCCCTGTCAATTCACTGAACCTGCTTCCTTGTATTCTGATTGTCAATACTGGATTAGTCAGAAGAAACATTATCAATTCTCGATTGCTATCACTAGAAGAAGAAAATATTACACCTTTTAAAAGGGTGTAATTAGCTAAAAGGAAACAGGAAAACAAGTGACAGTGTCTGAAGGAACAGAGACCTCATCAGAGGGTGGAGGACCTAGGGAAGGCAGATTGTCAGCAACAAGAAGGACTCCTGGATGATCTATGATACTTTGCTGGATAAATCAGAGGTAAAAATACATGGCTGTTGAATATTGAGGGCTGAAAGGCTCATTATTACTGCTTCGAGCCTGTGTGGATGGACATTGCAGAAACACTTACTCAAAGGACTGCCAAAGATCAGGAAGAAGTTCAAAATCTTCAATTGTGTGGCCAGGATTATGGGGAAAAGGCAGGAGATTGGCACAGAGTCAAAAATAATCAGAGCTAGGGCAGACCCAATGGTCCAAATGACATCTGTTTGCACTGTAATAATTCTGTAGTTTGGTGACTCTGCCTGACCCCCTTGCTACATTCAAGCCAAATTTAAGCTGATGGCCTCATTGGTGCTACAATGAGATTTTTGTGAAGGCTGAGTAGGAGATCTGCCCTATGTCAAAGTTGATCGGGGGGATGTAGGAAGAGACCAAGATCAGAAAAAAAATGTATGATTATTTGGAGGGTCATGAAAAAATCCTTGTGTCTCTTGTCTTGGCTTTTCCCTCCCTCTTCCAAACAGCACTTCCCTTATGATGGTCCTCATTTTCTTACTTTTTGGGCAGTGGTTATCTCCATCCTCAATCCCAGTGTGGCCCTTGTGTAATCAAATGGGGCTTGGTAATGCCTCTACATTCCTGGTATGCCCCATGGGCTTCCTTCTAAGATAGGGACCAGAATATTCACTCAGTTTACAACTCATCCTCACTTCCACAAGGAACCCTGCAGTTAGCAAACAATGCAGATATACATTTACTTGTAGACCATAGGCATGCAGAGTGGGGAAAACAAGTGCTCATTTATTTCATTAACATTGTAGAGTGTCCCTGCACAATCACAAGTTCAAATACAGAAGGAACACCAAAGCTGAAAATCCTGAGTTTGCGTGAAAGCAAGTATGTAAATGGTAGGCAGGGAGGTAAAAGAGACAATGATTCACAATAAATTTGGAGATATGGGAGGAAATAGGATAAGGTTGGTCATATATTGCAATAATTCCATCTGCTTACTTCCCATTTGTAATATTCTTAAACTCAGCTGTACAAGAGCAATGCCACTGTGCACGCAACTTCACATAATGGGGTTTTGGAGGTTGCATGTGCAATGTTTTTTGAAGGAATAAGTTAAGATATTTCTTGAATGCCCAGAGAATTTCAGGTCCACAGTTTCTGTCATCTCCAGATCTACAATGCTGGCCCTGTCCTTCCCGACTTCCACATCAGCTCAAGGTTTTCATTGAGGCTGAAAACAATAGCTTCAGTTACCCAATATTTTATTGAAGGAAGTTTCTGCTCCTCCGCTGATGAATTTTGAATGAGCAGGATGATCATTTCACCAGTCCGGAAGGGAGAGATATGGTTCTCAGCTCAATTGGGTGTAATCACATGTAGAAAACTGTTATTGCGCCTTTGAATTATTTCAGTAATTCTTTCTTGAAGATAAGAAATAGGGGACCAAGGATAGATCTTTGGGAGACTTCAACGTAACAACGTGGAAGCAGGAAGAGAATGTAATTCAAGCTTTTACCAAGACATAAATAAATAGATAAAAAGAGCAATTCACTGAATGATGGTGGAGTGGAAATGGCAGAGAATAATATGGTCAATTGTGTCAAAAACTGCAGACAGAGCCGTCTTATGTTGGCAGCAATTCAAAAGAAATTCTCCCCCATGATTTGATAAATAAATTGGTGAAATAAAGCATAAATTTTGTTAAAGCATTATTTACTGGTCTTACCCACCTATCCACAAGCTTCACTTGTCAGCTCTATATCGTCAGTTGTCAGTGATTCTGTTTATAATCTTCCTTGTCAGAAAATGTTCAGTTTATTACTCTGTACATCATCTTGGGATTTACTTCCCTCCTTCCCACAGCATGATTTCTTCCTCTGTTTTCTTCCACTTCCCTTTGTTTTCCGTTCTCTTATCAACTCACTGTTACTCTTATTTGAGCAGGCAATGATGAAACCTGCCTCTAACCACCTGCTGCACGTGCGCTGAATCCTTTCAACCTGTGACACAGTTCATAATTAATGATCAGCTAATTATTTTTCAAAATACAGTTTAACAATGGTGCAGCCATTACCCTTGTTGAAAAGTAATAATTTTCTAAGCCTTGAGATAAAATGAAGAACAACTATAAAGGACAGTTGGCAAAATAATCGAGTTCTATAGAAAATGGAGGGAGTCAGAAAAAAGATGAATTATAAGGGGTTAAGTGTTTCATTATCTGTTCACATAGGTGTGTTATGCTATAATGAGAAAACAGGAATATTTAAAACTGGTTAACATCAGACAATGCCGAAGCAATTATCCCAACATCCACAAATGAAGCTGCATTAGAACACTATTTCAACGAGCCACCACACACTGCAGCACAGAGGAACTACGCAGAGCAAAGGAAAATCACCTATCTCGTGTATTCAAAAAGAACAGGTACAGAATAATTTCTCAGCAACAAATCCCACCAAGCAGACAAAATGTGTCCAGAACCCTTGCCACTCTCCCCTACATCAAAGACATCTTGGAAATGACTGCCAGCTTACTCAGACCCCTTGGCATCATGGTAGCCCACAAACCCACCAACACACTAAAACAGCAGCTAATGAACTGTCTCCTATACAGACAACAAACAAAACTCATGTCATTTACAAAATACCTTGGAAAAACTGTAACAAATACAACATTGGATAAACGGGCAGAAAACTAGCCACCGGGATACATGAACATCAGCTAGCCACAAAAATACATGACCCACTCTCTCTAGTATTCTTACATATAGATGAGGAAGGACATCACTTCAACTGGGGCAACACATCCATCCTAGGGCAAGCCAAACAGAGACACACATGAGAATTCCTAGAAGCATGGCATTCTAACTGGAACTCTATCAACAAGCACATTGACTTGGATCCCATTTACCACCCCCTGAGAAAAAGAACAGGAAATAACATCACAGAGAATGACATCACTCACCCAAGGAAACCTAAACACATAAATAAAAAGTGGGCCATACCACCAGTGCTTCACCGGAGGCTCACTGGTGATGTTACCTGGTATGGTGATGAAACGTCTGAAAACATATCTTCCAGCACAGTGAGCAAACTTACATCCAGTCATGGAAACATATAGATTAGAAACAGACTCTATGGTCCAACTAGTCCAAGCTAATCATATTCCCAAACTAGTTCCACCTGCCTGGGCATAGTCGATATCCTGCCAAATCTTTCCTAATCATGTACTTACCCAAATGCCATTTCAATATTGCAATTGTACCTGTATCCATCACTTTCTCTGAAAGTTCATTCCACACATGAACCATTCTCTATGTAAAAAGTTTGCCCCTCGGGTCCTTTTTAAATATATCTCCTCTCACCTTAAAAATATGCCCTCTTGTTTTGAACTCCTCCTCCCCATGGAAACGAGTCATTCACCTTATCTATACCCCTCATGATTTTATCAACCTCAATAAGGTCACATCTCAACCTCCTACGCTCCAGTGAAAAAAGTCCCAGCCTAACCAGTATTACTCAAGACTCTCCACTCCTAGTGACATCCTGGTAAATTTTTTCTAAACTCTCTCCAATTGAATAATATCCTTCCTGTAATGGGGTGACTAGTACTCCACAAGAGGCTTCACCAATGTCCTGTACAATCTCAACATAATGTCCCAACTCCTATTCTCAAAGGTCTGAGAAATTAGGGAAAGTATGTTAAATGCCTTGTTAACTAGCTTGTCTACCTGTGCTGCAAATTTCAAAAAATTATGCGCCTGAACCCCTAGGTCTCTCTGTTCTACAATATAACTCAGGACCCTACCGTTAATTGTATAGGTCACCTGGCAGCAGGTCAATTTAAATTAAGTGATCAATCATAAAATTAATATCTAAGATTTCTTTAACAGAGCTCTCAAAATTTGTGTATGCTTCAATGAATTAGATGTGACATTTTGGACATGATTTTAAATATTGCAGCAATTTATATTTTGTGATTTTATTTACATATACACAAAATGCTCAGCAGCAGTAAACTTTGAAACAAGTGATTAAATCCATTAATCAGTCTTAAAGTCATGTCAAAGTAAACTCTAGAGTAATTTTCTCTGCAAAAGACATTCTGGGAAGGTGTGCTTTCTGAGATAAATGTAGATTGTACTCGACAGTTTGGAGACAGCAGAGCTGTATATCTGTCCCGTGAATATCAGTATTTTCTATCGTTGAATATATTGCATTTTAATGAGACTGACAATGGAATGATTTTAAGACCAAAATAAAGTTCAAAAATAATTTAAACAGGGAAGGTTCTCATGAAGTTAGTAAGGGTCTTTTGTGACTCCCTATATGGGAATCAAAATTTATAATCAAAAGCTGGTCCAAAATAGTTTTCCAGTCTCCATAAAAAAATATTTTGTATTATTGTTACCAGAGTGTCCTGTAACATAATACCTCTTAGAGCATCCTGTAATTTGCCTAATTATAGCGTTCTAACATTCTTAGTATTACATATTTTCAAAATGTTTCAGAAAACAAAGAGGTGAAAGTTGCTTATTTTAATCAATCCAGCGCACAGCGCTTTCACATATTAACCCTGTATGTCCTGAAATTGAATAGATCTATTTTGCATCTTGCTGCTAATCTTGCAAAAACTTTTATTGAAAGCAGCTGAATGGAGAGACGAGAATATTTGAAGTGTCTGTAATATGATTGTGCATGCCTTTCACATCATATGGACATGGATTCCACCTCTAACAGTTGAGTTAGCAAATGGTAGCTTCCTTCTTTTATTTCAAGTTTATCTGTGATTGATGTTTGTTGTGCAATGAATGGAAATCAATTTACATTGCAGCTAACTAATAAGCATTGGATTCGGATCTCCAGTAGCAGGTCAGATTGGCTGTGCAGTCACAAATGGTCTTTAGACATCGTGAGGTTTCAAAAACTTCTCTGTAAAACCAGCTTGCATAAGGGTCCAAGAATTTTGGACATAATTAGTAAAGAGGGAGCCTTTAATAATGCATTCAGAATGAAAACCAGCCACATTTACAACACTGTCTTGACAGACTTCGCCTAGAGTTTGCCTAAGAATTGCAATGTGTGGTCCGTATGTGTATTGACCAAATAAGCAAAATCACTCTGAGTCCCAAGCTGCATGAAATACATGATCAATTCTTTTACCAACACTAAAAATGTACACTTGAAATGTGCTTCCATAATTTGTAAATAATGGAAGGCATCCTGAGGGGGCGTCATAGAAATGGTCCAGAATTTGTAATATTAATAATGGTGAGGCTGTCAGCCGTCATTTATTATCGTGTTTGACATTAACATCGAACAGTAAGAGTCGAGAGTATGGTGCTGGAAAAGCACAGCAGGTCAGGCAGCATCCAAGGAGCAGGAGAGTCGAAGTTTTGGGCAAAAGCCCATTTCCAGCACCACATTATCGACTCTAATCTCCAGCATCTGTAGTCCTCACTTTCACCATATCTGACAGCAACCCTGTTCTTCCACAGAACACAGTGTTGCTGATTAAATTTAAATATAAATGACTGATTTATGATAAAGATCAATTATTTATCCAGTATTTTGTTTGTAAGCATCAGTGGAAAAGTTACTTATTATTCAATTAGAAGCAACTGTGGATGCAGTAGTGTAATGGTTACCAATCCAGAAACCTGGTCAATAATCTGGAGGCATGGTATTTGCAAATTGATTTTGGGTAATTAAATATTTCTGAAATAACAGGATTGTAATGATGAGCTTAAAACTGTCAGATTATTCCAAAAAGGACAACTTGCAAAAGTATCAATTTAACAGGAGAGAGTGCGGACTGCAATAGCACCTCCTCCTACTGCCCCCTTGACCATGACCCCACCTCCCACAACCAAACCATCATCTCCCAGACCATCCATAACCTCATCACCTCAGGGGATCTCCCAACCACTGCCTCCAACCTCATAGTCCCACAACCCCGCACCACCCGTTTCTACCTCCTGCCCAAAATCCACAAACCTGACTGCCCCGGCCGACCCATTGTCTCAGCCTGCTCCTGCCCCACCGAAATCATCTCTGCATACCTCGACACGGTCCTGTCCCCCTTAGTCCAAGAACTCCCCACCTACGTTTGGGACACCACCCACACCCTCCACCTCCTCCATGGTTTTCGCTTCCCCGGTCCCCAATGCCTTATCTTCATCATGGACATCCAGTCCCTGTACACCTCCATCCCCCATCACGAAGGACTCAAAGCCCTCCGCTTCTTCCTTTCCCGCCATACCAACCAGTACCCTTCCACTGATACCCTCCTTCGACTGACTGAACTGGTCCTCACCCTGAATAACTTCTCTTTCCAATCCTCCCACTTCCTCCAAACCAAAGGAGTAGCCATGGGCACCCGCATGGGCCCCAGCTATGCCTGCCTTTTCGTCGGATATGTGGAACAGACCATCTTCCGCAGCTACACTGGCATCTTTTCCTCCGCTACATCGATGACTGTATCGGCGCTGCCTCGTGCTCCCACGAGGAGGTTGAACAGTTCATCCACTTTACCAACACCTTCCACCCCAACCGCAAATTCACCTGGACCATCTCAGAGTCCTCCCTCCCCTTCCTAGACCTTTCCATTTCTATCTCGGGCGACCGAATCAACACGGACATTTACTATAGACCGACCGACTCCCACAGCTACCTAGTCTACACCTCCTCCCACCCTGACCCCTGTAAAAATGCCATCCCATATTCCCAATTCCTTTGTCTCCGCCGCATTTGCTCCCAGGAGGACCAGTTCCAATACCGTACAACCCAGATGGCCTCCTTCTTCAAAGACCACAATTTCCCCCCAGACATGATCGACGATGCCCTCCACCGCATCTCCTCCACTTCTCGCTCCTCTGCCTTTGAGCCCCGCCCCTTCAACCGCCACCAGGACAGAACCCCACTGGCCCTCACCTACCACCCCCCCAACCTCCATATACAGCGTATCATCCGCCGTCATTTCCGCCACCTCCAAACGGACCCCACCACCAGGGATATATTTCCCTCCCCTCCCCTATCAGCGTTCCGAAAAGACCACTCCCTCCGTGACTCCCTCTTCCGGTCCACACCCCCCCCCCACCAACACAACCTCCACTCCCGGCACCTTCCCCTGCAATCGCAAGAAATGCAAAACTTGCGCCCACACCTCCCCCCTTACTTTCCTCCAAGGCCCCAAGGGATCCCTCCATATCTGCCATAAATTCACCTGCACCTCCACATACATCATTTATTGCATCTGCTGCACCCGATGTGCCCTCCTCTACATTGGGGAGATAGGCCGCCTACTTGCGGAACGTTTCAGAGAACACCTCTGGGACACCCAGACCAACCAACCCAACCACCCCGTGGCTCAACACTTCAACTCCCCCTCCCACTCTAACAAGGACATGCAGGTCCTTGGACTTCTCCATCGCCAGACCATAGCAACACGACGGTTGGAGAAAGAACGCCTCATCTTCTGCCCAGGAACCCTCCAACCACAAGGAATGAACTCAGATTTCTCCACTTTCCTCATTTCCCCTCCCCCCACCTTGTCTCAGTCAAATCCCTTGAACTCAGCACCGCCTTCCTAACCTGCAATCTTTTTCCTGACCTCTCCGTCCCCACCCCCACTCTGGCCTATCACCCTCACCTTGATCTCTTTCCACCTATCGCATTTCCAACGCCCCTCCCCTAAGTCCCTCAGTGTGCCACACTGTGATTCCAATTGAAAATATCAAGTGTGATTCGGTAATTGGGCAGAATTTGCAGAATAATTCTGAATGTTTGAAGAACCATGCAGACAACCAATTTGTTACTGTTGTAACAAAATTAAGCTCATTTTCATAATACACATTTATATGCAAAACACCCTAAAGTTTCTTAAAGCAGAGAACTAGAGCTAGTCCTTCAGCCACTGAAACCCTTACATTGAAGGAGGATGCCATAGAAATCAGCAGGGTGGTGCAGACACTGTGCATTAGCAGTGGAAAAGTGCGTTGAGCCAGAGTTGACAGATTCCAACTCGGCACCGCCCTCTTGACCTGTCCCACCTGTCCATCTTTCTTCCCACCTATCCGCTCCACCCTCCCCACTGAACTATCATAATTAGTCCCCACCTGCATCCACCTATCACCTTCCCAGCTACCTTCCCCCTGCCCTGCCCCACCCCATCTCCTACTTATCTCCCAGTCCCCTTCCCCCTCATATTCCTGATGAAGGGTTTATGCCTGAAATATTGACTCTCTTGTTCCTCGGATGCTGCCTGGCTTGCTATGCTTTTCCAGTGCCATACTTTTCGATTGTCAGACATGCTTTGACCAGTTCCTTTCCCTTTGAGAGTGGTTTCAGTTTCACTATTTCCGAGCCTGTCAGTTTCACTGAACTGTCCTGTCTGTGTGTACTAGGCTGGCTCACCCTGGAGAGGTTCAGATGCTTCAATGAAAGTCACATGCTAGTAGTAAAATCCAGAATGCTGCACTAAATTCAAAGTTAATCATTTAGTTGTATATTGTATGTACCTGACAGCTGTGCAAAGGTTGCCTGCTTGCTTGCAAAGTTGTCTAAATCAAAGCTGAAGGTGGTAGGACATGTTATGTTCCTGACCTGTTGCCACTTTTCCAGAGAATTAACAGGAACTTCTTGTTCCCCTTAGCACTCCATTGCCTACATCCGTACCCGCTTTGCTGGTTAAAATTCTGCCTTTAGAATTTACTACAATCCTGGAAAATGAACAGTAAAGAAAACTTTCTCAAGGTTGTCAGAATACTTTTGTTAGGTTTTAGATATTTTTGAGCACAGAATCAAATAGCACTTGCAGGATACACTTCTGTGGTGATTGAGGAATGATATATTACTGCCTTCGCTGTTTTGACTGTATTTGAAATTAGTGCTAATGAAGTCTTGTAAATTTGTAAAACAAACCTTACCATTACACATTATCTTATAAACTTAATATCACTTTTATGTGCTTGTCCGGTTTATTTTAATGTTTGCTGTCTAGTCCAAAATTTCATTGGCAGTCTCAGAGGTATGAGTAAGGATAAGCGAGTCTTTGTTTTCTGATTCATCGGATGTGATTATGGCTGCGCTGTAGACCTGGGAGTTAGAAAATGTGACATTTCAAATAATGGGAATGAATGACACAGTCAAACAAAAAATAGGTACACTATTACTGTCCACACCCAGTGTCTCACAAGGAGATCAAAATTAAACCTTTTGCCAGAAATTTGAAATCTTAAGGTATATTACATGTAATTATGCATTATTAATGTTAGGTTAGTTTTACTTTGACAGTCAGTTGCTCCTGCAATGCACTTTATCATCAGGCTTATAACAGAGAGGCCAGGGCCTGGTGCGATGTGCACCTGCATTGCTCAATAACCCAATATATGAAGGAAAAAGAAACATGTATTTAGATATCTTTTCATGCCCTTGGAATTTCCGACAGCAGCTAAGAGCTAACAATTGAGATTCAGAGGTAAAGCTGCGGTTATGAAAGAAATCTGGAAGCCGATTTGTGAATGTGAATAGTTTTGACTGAGGAATGTTGGCCTGGAGAGCATCTTGATTTTTCTTGAATATTCATATGGACAAGGACGATTTTTACATTCATCAGAAAAAAACAAAAGAAGCATTGATTTTGTGTCTCATTCAAAAGTCAGCACCTTCAACATTGCAGTACTCTTTCAGTACCTCATTCAATTATCAACCTGGATTATATGCACACATTCTGAAATGATAGTCTGAAGAAGTGATAAACACAATTAATTGAGATGATTTATTTTGAATTAAATGTTCACAACTCATTTTCTGATGTGGAGTTTTTCCCTGCACACACCCTGCTGTCTGCACAGTAAGGCCTCATCTTCAGTTTGTGAGGAACACCACAAGAGATATATTATATAAGTAACTAATTAAAAAGTTCTTGGTTTCCATATGGTCAAGCTGTATTCATTAATTGAAAAAATCTTTTCAATCAGCCCTCATTTTGGCACTGTGCACGTGTTATTTTCTGTTTTGTCAGTAAACTATCGAAATCTAACAATTATTAAATAATAAATTCAGATCGATAATGGAGATATAGATTTAGAGATAATAGTTGACAGTTTAAAAAAAAATTCTTAATGCAAAGTTTCTATAGAATATGTTGCCAGCAAAAAATTTTCCATGTGAGATGGTGTGTTTTCAGCCTTTAGTTTCCCTTTTCAGCTCCTTGGGATAGTCCATCAGTACCTGCCCACCATAGCAAAGCTTCAAACAATATGCCGTGTTGATATACACCAGCCCATGATGCACTGTGCTCTCTACAAGTGACTACATCAGACAGAATGTAAAAGAAAAGCTGGAAGGCAGCCAATTAAATTAAAAAAAAGATCAGAGATGTTGGACAACATCATGCCTACAATGCCCAAAAGAATATCAATCCTCTACAAAACAGTAGATTATTTCACAGTGAAAACCTCTCTCTGTCAGGAGATGTCATGTTATTCTTCACTTAAGGATGTAATAGCACCTGTCTTCCTGTTAGGTGATGTGACATTTTATTAAAGGTGGAAGGCACAAATCTCCGATAATGTAAACTACCAACATCTCAAACATTAAAGAACAGTATGTATTTAAGAAGCTGCTTGGGTGTGTGACACATTTCCTACATACTATCCTGAAAGTTCTGAAGCACCTTTTTCGAGCGTACCAATGAAAGAAATGTTCTGAATTACCAATTTTAATTTGAGTCCAATTTGTTTGTACAAATTTTCTTTCATTATAATGGACACAGTTACTTGTACAGAATTGTATAGAACCAGTCAATGGGAAGAGGCCACCAATGTACAAATTGTAAAAATTAGGGGAGGTCATGCCTTGTGGTATTATTGCTCACAATTAATGGAAACACTTAGGTAATGATCTGGGGACGTGGGTTTGAATCCAGCAAAGGTGTTGTTATTCTTTTAAAAAACCTTGATTTACTAATATCCTACAGGGAAGTAACTGTCTTCCCTGCTAGGTCTGGCCGATATGTGACCTGTGATGATGACATGGTTTTCACGAGGTTATTTTTGTCCATTTTTTTGAAGAGAGGTTGTAAGGGATTTGAGCTGTAGTGAGAGGTTGAATGGGCTGCAGCTGCTTTCCCTGGAATGTTAGAGGCTGAGGGGTAACCTTATAGAGGTTTATAATATCATGAGGGGCATGGCTAGGATAAATAGACAAAGTCTTTTCCCTGGGGTGGGGGAGTCCAGAACTCCAGGACATAGATTTAGGGTGAGAGGGGAAAGATATAAAAACGACCTAAGGGGCAACGTTTTCACGCAGAGGGTAGTATGTGTGTAGAATGAGTGCCAGAGGAAGTCGTGGAGGCTGGTATAATTGCAACATTTAAAAGGCATCTGGATGAATAAGAAAGGTTTGGAGGGATGTGGGCCGTGTACTGGCAGGTGGAACTAGATTGAGTTGGGATATTTGGTCGGCATGGACGAGTCGGACTGAAGGGTCTATTTCCGTGCTGTACATCTCTCTGACTCTGACTCCATGACTCTAAACAGCTTGTGAAGCCTTGGGGGATTTTTGAAGTGATGTGGTTGACTCTTAAGTGTTCTCTGAGCAAATAGGGATGGGTAATAAATCTGGCCCAGCTAAAGAAACATGCATCCAATAAATGAATTTTTAAAAATTATAAACTGATATATAATGGAAAAGCTTGTTTATTATTTTTAACTAGATTTATGCAATGCTAAAGATGAGCATATGATTTTGTTCCATTTATATTTGAGGCATGACTGTAATTTACTAAAGTTGCAGATCCAATTGCAGTGTTGAATCACAATTGAATAAGAATGAGACACATAAGGTTGTTGTGACAGTTTGGAGACCCTAAACATCCTTTTAAACTATTTTGATCTGTATAATCTAGATTACCTGAATAGGGAAATATTTAAATGGGAAAACAATCTTTTATTTTTATATGCGAAAAGACTCCTGATTGATTGATAAGTGGGCTCTGATTGGTAGATCTATTGCCCCATGGAGAATGTATCAGATAAGTGATGACTGACAGTCAACTGCCAATCTTTTTTTAAATTTCAACCAGGCAGGTTGACTCTGATTGGTCAAGGCATTGTGCATACCACATTAAAATATTATTTTCCCTTTACATTGGTACTTTGTGCAAAGTGTCCTTATGTGTGCAAGTCAAAAATATTTTAGCAAAATGTATCTTTTCCAGCAATAATCAAGGAAATATTTTGTATTAAGATTAAATATTGGCAATTTAATTTATGGAAGAACTTAATATTCTGATGATCATTGCATCATTATTACATCCAGAACTCTTTGTTTATACAAAAAGAAAGCTTTATACTAAAACTGACTAGCTCACAAAGAGGTCAGAGGGTTAAAGCACTCATTATCTACCTATAGCTCAGCATATATAATTAAAGACATTTCTCCAACAGCTGCATATTTACATTCATTCTGAGTTTGCAGCTGTTTTACGTTAAATTACTATTGCGCATGATTCAATTATTTATCTGCATTCTCCTGTGGAGTACAAAGCCATAAAAAGTCCCGGTGCCACTTGAAGTTGGCAACATATGAATGTGATTCAACTCAGATTGGTAGTAACAGATTGATTTGAGTTCGCGGTCAGTTTCTGCCTTGAGGATAATCACAGTGCATCTCCTGGGTCGGTGTAATTTAATATGGTCTGGCACACAAACAACGTCTGGGCAGAGAGCTGTATAAATATTGATATTGTATTCACTTCAGCTCTACTCAATGTGATCTTCATTTTTGTAAATAAAGATTAGGAAACACGACAGTTTTGAATGTAAATTAATTAATTGATGGTCATGTACTACCTGGGCTTTGGAGATTAGATGTGAGATGAAAGATAAATTGAACAAGAAAAGCACTTGTGAAGCCAAAACTTTAGTAAATATTGAAATTTGGATAAAAGGAATTGCTGGTCATGAATTTTCTTATTGTGTTTACCATTTATATTGCTTTCATTAATGACTACTTACTTATTATTATTGTGTTGAGTGTACAGTTCCTAAACATTTTTAATGATATAACTCTTGTATTTCCTTGAGTTTAAAAGGTTGAGGGACAATGTAATTGTGATGTTTAAAATAATAAACGGATATAGTAGGACTTGTAGAGAGATATCAATTTCTCTACTGTAGAAATCAAAACAAGATGCCATAAAATAAAATAGATCAGGTATCCTTTATCTGCGCGTCCAAAAATCGAAAAGATCTACAACTGAACGCTGTTTTATGAAAATGAACCTGAACTGACCCAAATAAACTGTTTTAGTGCTAACTTTGAGCTCCTTGGCAAAAATAAACTTCACTTGGCCCAAACACACCTAAAGGCAAAGTTTTATTCTCCCAAAGACATGAACTCAGTGTATCCACAGATCTGTTTGGATCCGTTCAAGTCTTTTGGAAAGAAAAGCTTCCTTTTTAGTTCCATTTGGGGCAGATAAAGATTCTTTCATACTTTGAAAATGATTCAGATGGACCTATAGATAGTTGGCCTCATCAAACACCAAAAATATCCCTTCTATGGCTGAAATCTGGTATCCAGTTTTTGGATAAAGGATAACTGATCGGTATTAATGCCATGCCATCTAGGAATGAAAGCAAAAGCACCTTTTCATACTATTGCACTGTAAAACTGAAACTTATTTCCTTAAAAGGTTAGTAAAGTTTGGTCAGTTGAAATTTTAGGATTGCATTTGACAGATTTATAGCACAAGATATGCATCAAATGCAGATAAATGGAGTTAGACATAGATCAACAATGATCTAATTGAATAGTGGAATAGATTTAAAGGGCTGATACTCCCACCTTCAATCTTATGCAGATTGTGCAAAATGGTGGAAAATGATAATCCATGAACTAGAATGTCATAGGACGAATGAGGGGATGAATGGCTCACTCTTCATCCTGGGTTTCTATGAATGGCTTACCTTTCCCACTTCTCAGTACACTAGGGCTTAGTTACATAGCTGCACTGTTCATGAACATTGTAGTTTCTTGGATTTGCCAGTAATTGTTATACCGAAATACCTCAAAACAAGTGGCCTAACTGATCCCATAAAGCATCTCAGCCAACGTTAAATTGAAGAGCAGTGATTTGAAGAGAACATCAACTTCATTTAATGCCTGATCTTTGTTGGGGATGAATGTCTAAATAAATCACTCAATACCTGGAGTCCATTTCCAGCATCAAACTGTTTATTGATGAATTTACAGGGAGTCAAGAAGCCTCTTCACTGAACAAAGGCAAGACATATAGTTTTATTTTATCCCACCTTTAACAATTACAGACAAATCATATTATTAATTAATTAAATACACACCCAATAAAATTAATCATGTGACTGTATGGTCAGTGAAAGACAACCTTATGAACAACCCCAGTGTTTACTAGACATCCCTATCTTTATCCCTGGGCCTACATGGTGCATTTTATTCAAACCATATTTCACTGTCTGCTGATTTCTGCATCTGTTATTCCATTCTCCATACAAGCAGTGTGAAGACCTTTCCTTACTGTTTAAGGCTGTCTGTCCATAAGAATTAAGTGGAATCTCTTTAATGCTTTTTTTAAAAAGAAAAATAGGTATATGTGTGTATATTCAAAATCTATGATTATCTGGAAATCTTAACTTAAAGTAAATAGACTTTTCTTTCTATTTGTGATGGTTCTTAGACCTTTAATCAGCTTGGAATGGAAATCTTCTATGAGCACACTGAAGGGTGTCCTTATCCAGCTGTCTCTGCATAAACAACTGCAGCTGCATACTGTCAACAGGACCCTTTGAATAATATCTTAATCTTGCTATCTTGGATATATTCTGTCTACAAAGCTGTAATTGTTCTAACTTATTGTTTACTTCAATACATACTACACTAAACAAACTATTACTTCAGCCGAAAATCCTCTCAGCCATTTTATGTCAACTGAGAATCATGTTCAGCCATTTTATGCTGATTTCAGCCATGGGTAACCCCAACAGCTGACCAAATACACCATTTACAGACCCATCGCAGCACTTATAAAGAACAAAACATGACTTATTATGAGTTTAAGAGATTAAGTATTATGTTTGTGAGGATTAAGTTGTGAGTTAAGGCTTAAGGGGTAACATTGTAATGTGTGAAGTAATGAGAATAATATGTGAGAATGTTCGGGGAAGGTGTTTTCATGGGAAATGTGGTATGCCAGGTGACTCAATTAGGCAAGATAGGAAAACTTGATCCGTCAGGCGAATTGTGATGCAAAGATTCAGTCAGTGTTGATCTGTCACCATGGTTTATAATCAAATACTGAACTATTTGATTATAAACAGTAGCACATTTTTATCAGCCATGCTTGAAGTATGAAGTCTGAGATCTTGACACCGACAGATCATGTGTATAATACAGCAATGCTATCATGAGCCTTTCTGTAAAAGGTATACTAAAAAAGTGAGACATAACACAATAAGCAAAATATCTTTTTTGTGATAGGCTTCATCCATTTCTGTGTTGGGTTGAATTTGTAAGATAATTTGCATGCTACAAACTTGCTTAACAGCCCCCAACTTTTTTTTTAGATTAGATTACTTACAGTGTGGAAACAGGCCCTTCGGCCCAACAAGTCCACACCGACCCGCCGAAGTGCAACCCACCCAGACCCATTCCCCTACATTTACCTCTTCACCTAAAACTACGGGCAATTTAATTTGGCCAATTCACCTCACCTGCACATTTTTGGATTGTGGGAGGAAACTGGAGCACCCGGAGGAAACCCACGCAGACACGGGGAGAACGTGCAAACTCCACACAGAGAGTCGCCTGAGGTGGGAATTGAACCTGTGTCTCTGGTGCTGTAAGGCAGCAGTGCTAACCACTGTGCCACCGTGCCGTCACCATTTAAACCTTTCAAGGTAAAGTCAGTGACATTAAGGACAATGTGGTGCCTGGTTCACGTTTGATTAATAGCAGGATGTAGTATTTGGCTATCTGCAGTTTCACCTGAGGTTAGTGTTTGAACATTGTGGCACAGGGATGGTAGTGGGACAGTAACAGCATGCTGGAGGCTGGGAACTGGCAAGGATCTGTCGGGGATATTGTGGGTGTAGTGTGGATGGCATTCAGGGGTATGGAGCAATGGAAAAGGGATCCAAAGGTGGGCAGAGAATAGGGTCAGTGGCATGGAGGAGTGGAGTGGGAATGGCATGGTGTACTAGATATGGATGGCTGGCCAGGAGTTTGTAGTGGGATTATCAATTAGGGTAAAAAATGAGGGGCCTAAGAAAAATAATTGTTTCCTCAATAATGAAGGAGATGTCTCTTATGTCCATCCAATCATCAAAACATGTCAACTATGAGGATGCTGCGTATGGAAGGTTTGAGTTATGAAGAAAAGCTGGCTAGGCTGGGATGTTTTTCACTGGAATGAAGGAGGATGAGAGGAGACCTTATAGAATTTTGTAAAGTAATGAGGGGTATAGATCGGGTTAATGGTAGTTGTTTTTTCCCGAGGATGGGAGTTTCAAGACTAGGGAGGACATTTTTAAGGTGAGAGGAGAGGGTTTTAAAAAAAAGGAGACTGTTTTTATACAGAGGATGGTTTGCGTGTAGAATAAATGTCCTGAGAAGGTGGTGGGTACAATTATAAAATTTAAAAGACATTTGGATAAGTGTGTGATTAAGAAAGGATTGGAAGGATATGGGCCAGGAGCAGACAGGTGGGACTGGTTTTGTTTGGGATTCTTTTTGGCATGATTGGTTAGACTGAAGGGTTCATTTCCATGCTGCATTACTCTATGATTCTATATGGCATGCCAGTATACTGAGCACTCTGACCATCATGAAAAAATAATGAAGGTACAAACATGAAAGATATAAAATCCCAACATAATCGGATATATTTACAAGGTAAATTAAATTTATAAAATACCAGTGACACCTTTGAGCTCTCAATAAATCCTAAGCAATGGAGGTGGACAGGAAAGTTGTAGTTGTCATGTAAAGTCACTCTACTTGTCCAAAAGGCTCTATTATAGCCTGACTATGCCTCACATGACAGTGGGTTTCACCAATGAAATCTTCCCCCACCACAGGGCAGCGTTGTTTTCCATGCACGCTGCTGCAGTTCCTTGGAATTGTACGGTGAATGGGAAAGAAAGAGAATGAGGAAGTACGCCCACTTTGGAGCTACCATTGGGATGGTGTGCTGCAGTTAATATTCCACCTTTGATGGGTGTTATGGGAACTGTATTCAGTCTTATGCAGAGGTTAGTGTGAAGGGTTAGTATTATGAATGCTGCTTTAAGAGGGTGAACCAATTGGTAGTACTCAGGGCAAACGTGAGAAATCAAAGAGTGTGGTGATCTGCATCTCTTGCAGGGAAGTTTTATTTTTTCCTTGTTGTTGATAAGTTCTGGATTTGTGAGATTATAAGTGAATGCCATTGCCAGCTCACTGCCCGGTACCACAGCATATGGCCCTGTGAAAGCAAGATACAGGAGTCTGAGGATTCTGTACCTCAAATAGGGTCTCATAATCTTCATTATCGAAAACAGATATTCTTCCTGGTCCTACCAGTCCAGTGGACACAACTGGCACCAAGTAAGCATGCTGACCACAAACTGGATTGATGCTGAAAATGAGAGATTAATTTAGTGAAAATTTCCAATGAAATCACTTGTTGGCTACTTGCCTTGCTGTGAGACAGGACTGAACTACAACTGGGTATCTTGAGAATGCTTTTAGAGAGCTACACTTCATCCTGTGAGAATTATTATGCTGGGTCTGTCAGGATCTTACGCAGTTACTGCACTCAACTTACAATGTCAATTCAATTTAACTTGTATTTGGAAACTTGGGGAACTGGGGTAAGTTAGTTCAGTTGGCTAGATGCCTAATGTGGATCAAATTATTTCCTGGTCTGACGTTAGGAATATAGCCTGCCTTCTCACTGTACCCAGAGTAAAAATAAAATCACAGCACTTCTGAAGAAAGAAATCTATTTGCTGGAGAATGACATGATTTTCCTACCTGTCTAGAATCACAGAATCTCAGCAGCACAGAAGCAGTCTATGCAGTCCTTCTAATGAGCATCCCATCCAGACCCACTACATCCCTGTAACCCTTCATTTTCCATGGCTAATCCACCTAGTGTGCACATCCCTGGACACTATAGCATCACCAACCCACCTAACCTGCACATCTTTGGACTGCTGGAGCACCCAAAGGAAACCCATGCAGACATGGGGACAAACTGCAAACTCCACACAGAAGGTGGAATTGAGCCTTCATCCCATGGCGCTGTGAGGCAGCAGTGCTAACCACTGAGCCACCATGCCACCCCTGTAATGAGGGAGTACAAGAACAGAGCAAGATAAAATTAAAATTATTTCTGCAGGGGTCCTCACACTAAGCTGCCATCACTTCAACAAGAAAAGCTGAAGAAACTGATTCAGCATCATCCTGGATGACAAACATTCTGTTTCTAAATTGTCACTTGCCTGCGTAAACTACTTGCCCTATTCCTCCAAATTCTGTTCTCACAAGGGATATAAGAATCTCATGGGTTTCTTTAATTTTAATTAGACACCATGCAGTAAAATTTGAATTCTTCATTCAGCATGAAACTGCAACTAAATGATTAGTTGAAAAATTATTCTTAATTCTTCATCTATCTCTACTACTTCTCCCTAATTCATTGTTCTATTAAGAAAAACTAGTTTCCAACTCTCAATCTAATCTATTCTCGAGAACCTTGTTTCTCTCAAATTCCTCTCTCACCTCCCCTGATGCTCTGTCCAAATTCATATTGTTCATGACACCCATCCTGTGATCCCTCAATGCCGATACCAGCCAGCTTCTCATACCAGCTGACAAGTGTGAATTGTTCCTCAGGAACTTTTCCACTCCCCCTAAAAGTCATCATTATCTCATTTATACAAAAAATAAAACACAGATACACCTTTATTCTCACAAAATATTACTCCATCTCTAACCTCTTTTTGAAATGACCTTGAGCATTTTGACCCAGTCAGTAGCACTGTTGGGGTGCATGCTGATGATTGCGTGGATAATTAGACCCCAATATCTTTCCATCATTGCTGATAGATCTTCCTGTCCCAGCTGCAGCAGCAATGCCTTGGCATAACCACCCAGAAACAACAATATTGCAATTGCAGTAATGTGGGCAGTTGAGTTGGGCCAAAATTAGAATTCCTCCAGAATAGGCTTAGCTAAGAGTTATATAGTTGGGCTGTGAAGGTCAGGGGTGTAAATCATTGGGAACTGGTTTGTGGGGTTTGTTTGTCTACAGGGTAGAATGGTCTCAATTTGAAATCACTAAATAGTGTTAGAAATTGACAGCTGAACAATACAAAGTAAGTATCTAGATAGTATTGGATAGCTGACCCAAGCCTCTCAATCTAAGGTCAGAGTTGGAGTCACCATCAGAGGTCTCAGATAGTGCAATGCTGCCCATTGCACATTTAAACTTCCTGGTCAAGTTTTGCATGTGGCATAGGTTAGAATTTTAGAAGGGTCTCAATACAAAGCAGCAAATATCTCAACAAGATCCAAAACATTGTCTTCTGGTTTTGTACCCAGCTTTCCTGCATCTCCCTGTTTAAGTTCTTACAATCAGGTTTACAACTATTCTGAAGTGTCCTTAACCAAAACCAAACAAGTTGACTTTGCCACAACCTGTACAACCTCTTTCACTGCTCCAACTACCCTTTCCCAAACCCTCCATTTGTCTGATCACAGTCACTTCCATCCAACATTGCGTTATCTACTCCAAAAACGTTCCACATAAAGTGTCTGACTGTTGATCGTACGGAGCTGTATCATTAAAATGATGAGAAAAGCATAATCATAGCACGATTGGTGCCTCGTTCCTCTTAATATCACTCACCACACCGATGTTGGCATAGGCTACTACTGCTTTCACTTCACTGGATGATAAGCATCTTAATAATGACTACCTCAGTTATTAAATCCATAATCCTCCATATTGATCTCCACATGGAAGAAACGCAGAAGATAGCAAGGGCACAGAATGTATAGGGGACTTCAATGTAAAACATAGACAGCCACTCAGTATCACTGTTACTGATTGAACTGGCTGAGTCCTAAACGATATGGCTGCAAGATTGGGCTAATATCTGGTGGTGAGAGAACCAACAGGCAGGAGAGATCCTACTTGACTTCACCCTCACTGACCTGTGATAAGTGTATCTATCCATGACTGTATTGATAAAAGTGACCACCACAACTGACCACTTGTAGAGACTATTCCAATTTTTCACCAGAATTATGATTCTTCTTGCCCTGCTCACATGATCCTCAATATCATAAATTGTCTTCAGCCAGTTTGATTTTCTTCTCCTAATATCAAGATATGACTGTGTGTACTGTATATAACAAAGACTATAGGGTTGGTTAACATCCTGGCTGTAGCACTGAAGACATGGGTGTCACAATTAGCCGTGTTCTTAGCTGATCTATTCTGCTATAGCTATAGTACTGGCATCTACTTGATAATTGAATAAATATTCAGGTATAGATTGTCCATAAAAATCAGAAGAAGGCCAATCTGGACAGTTACTGCTCAGTCAGTCTCCTGTCTACCATTTAGCGTAGAGGCAGCTGTTATTCACTGTGGAGTTGTGGAAGGGCTCATATTATTCTAGGGGTGGGTCAATTGTTTAAATTGATGAAGATAAGGTGGGAGCTGAGGTGTGACAATGCAATAAGAAGTCTGTTGAAGGCTCTGCCTCAGTTGTCATTTTTAGGAATGCAAAATCCATCTCAGGTGTCTAGTATGAAAGTGTGCTGGATATCTCTTGGAGCTGAGATCCGGCTCTACACTGCAAACTCTCATTTTTCTCTTGGTGGTCCCCTTGCAGTGTGAGCAGAGATTTGGGGAAAATAGCATGTTGTTTATGTTGGGGAATGCTCAAACAGCCTCCTCTCGCTCACATTACAGCCTCCAGGCAGAGTAAAACCTCTTTACAAAGAAGCACATATGTCCTGAATTACATTGTTACAATGCCTACATCTTAAACATGGAGGTGGCTTAATTTTCAACTCAACTGTGAGAACCAGTCTATAAAACAGAAATTAAATCTGAAGACAATAGACAATTAACAAATATTATCCTAACTAGTCCACCATAGACAAAAATCACAAAATTTGCTTCAAACGTCAATGAAAAAGATTATTTTGTACAGTCATCAGCTAACAAAACTCAGCAAGACAGAAAGAAGGAAAGTAGTCTCCTCAATCATGAGGAATAGCATCCTACAATAAAATCTGCCGTTGAGCCAAAAAAAAGAGAAAATTCCAGCATAAAATTAAGCAAAGAGATAAATTGGAGTTCATTTCACTTTTCTCTGGTTAAAATTGTTTTGATGGGCCCAATTTTGTTTTGCAGTCTCCCCAGGAATATGTCAGGTGCCATCTTGTTCAGGGCATCCAGTAGAAGCAGGCTTCAGCTCATGTGAAATATCAAGTATAATGCAGAATATTTTCCAAGTGGCGAGATGAGATTCTTGCTGGCAAGAGCTGAGATTCCCATTAAAGGGGGTGATTGCTTGTTAGCTGCCGCATTAACAATGAATCATTAAGGTGCAGCTTCCTGTTCTACCACCAATCATGAGGTAACTAGACAGCAATATTCCTTACATGGAAGTCAGAGCAGGTACCTGGTGATGCTGCTTGCTTCTCTAGGCCACTATCTTGGGCACCTGGTAGCAATATCTCAAGGCACAATAATCCATAGCACAATCCATTGCACCTTATGTCAACAACTTTCACCCTCACAGAATCCTTATGGTATCTCACCAAGCACTTCTGTACATTAAAGCCGCACTTCAGCGAGAACTGAGAACCAGTCTGAAAAGTTGCTGTGTGGATAATTTCCACAAAGAGAAAGGATTGAAGAGTGTTGTTCTGGAAAAGCACAGCTGGTCAGGCAACATCAGAGGAGCAGGAAAGTTGACGTCTTGAGGGCCCTCATTCCCGATGAAGAGCTTATGCTCAAAACGTTGACTCTTGTGTTTCTCGGATACTGTCTGAACAACTGTGCTTTTCCAGCACCACACGTTTCGACTCTGACTCTGACTTGAGCATCTGCAGTCCTCACGTTCTCCCACAAAGAGACAGGAGCCCAGCTCATGAATGTGACCGGGCTGCTCATTTGCTCTCTTAACACTCATTCATTTAGCACCTATGTGGATGCTCGGAGCATCTTGGCCTTCCCTTACTGTTCCAATGTCTCTTAATGCAATCTCAGTGCTCGGCAACTTGTCTTGTTGGTCAGTAGTCCACAGTCAAGTTCTAGTATTGTGAAATGTTGGAGGGGGTGGGGAGAGTGAGCAAGAGGATATGGTGCACACAACATTTAGGGGCAGGTCATTAGCATTGAATGGAAAGTAGGGGCATTAGCAGGGATGGTATAGGTATGAGGCAAGAATGCTGCTGGGCATTCATCTGGACCGTTGGCACTGCAGTGACCTGGGTGGCAGGTGATGGCATAAACTTCTCATGAAGGAAGGGGATGTCCCTTCTTCCCACTGTTCTACTAACCATGATGTCCAGAACTTATCTGCAAAGTGGGGCATGAATTTTCCTTTGTCTGCCATGTCCAAGGAAAATGTCAGGAGCCTTACAGGGCAGCTTCAGAATGCCGGAGCTCACCTGGGAGCACACCAGCATGTTAAAGATGGTGCGGTCACCTACGGTGCCAATTCATTCTAGGATATCTGGCGTGTGCCGAGTTCATCTGGCTATCGTGAATGGTTGAATTGGGATAGCATCGGATGAGAGGGACAGAGTCAGGTAGTTAATGAGGTACGTTTGGGGTGACACATTGAAAAATCTCACCAAGCCTCATGGAGAGAAACCCTTTGTGATACTCAATGCAAATGACACTTCGCTAAAATATCATAAAATTCAGTCCATATCTCTTTAGCATCAATCAAAGCAAATGTCTGTCTGCATTTGTTGCATATCCATCGCTTTTCTGATGAGATTCAGAGACAACTCCCATAATGTGGAACTGAAGCCACATGTAAGTGCAACTGGATAGGTCAGATTTATTTCTCTAAAGCGCATTAGTGATGCTTTACAACAAGTTAGGAGCTCTCATGATTATCTTGTCTGATGTTAGTCGACAAATGACCAAATGAATGAGTGAATTTCATTGCTCAAGCTGTATTGGTAGCTCCATACAATTACTAGTAGGCTGCTTTACCTCAATGCACATGCTGCTGTTAATTTGAAGTTTTGATTTATCTGCTTAATTAAAACATCAGCAGAAATGACAAATTTCTTTGCTCCCAAAACTATTGGGATCCTACTCACTCTATTCCATAATAACCAAATTCTGGATTATTAATTGTTTCTTCTTCAGTATACCCCGCAGATAAAACAGAACTTGCAGCTCAAAAGATATTAGGGAGTTACACGCATGCCTGACAGAGCATCAGACAAAAATGGTATAGCAACCAATGCAAGGAAAACAGAACCCAAGGTTATTCTGCATCATTCAACTATGAGAGACACTCTGCTGCGATATACAAAGTCCACAAAAGTTTCATTTTTTCCTAATGCAACAGCAAGACCAGAATAACAATGATGTTACGTGTCTTTTAATATGATTAGTATAATGGAGAAAGTAAAAGTTATGCTAAAATAAGCCACTGCATAAGATGACAAAGTACTTAGTAAAAAGGTAAAAACAATGACTGCAGATGCTGGAAACCAGATTCTGGATTAGTGGTGCTGGAAAAGCACAGCAGTTCAGGCAGCATCTGAGGAGCAGTAAAATTGACGCTTTGGGCAAAAGCCCTTCATCAGGAAGGGCTTTTGCCTGAAACGTCGATTTTACTGCTCCTCGGATGCTGCCTGAACTGCTGTGCTTTTCAAGCACCACTAATCCAGAATCTGACAAAGTACTAAGCAAGGCAAAGGAGACAGAAATGAGAGAATTTTATTGAGTCAGATAATAAAAACTCACAGTCTCAAAGACCATTATCAACAAAAATGCATTTTTAAAACTTTGTGTAAAGTAGTACAAATCCTCAGGTCTTAACCTCATCTGAGGTGCGAAAGGTGCAGCAGTCACATGAACCAGGACAGTGATTACTCACACCTAACAAGCACTATTCCATCAGTTCAACAACAATATTTTTCTCAGTTAAAGCTGATGTTTTCTACTGAAACAAGGGCCTCTATTAATTTTATGAAAGGCAGTCTAACAGAAAGCAATTGTGTGGAAACTATTAAACACATCAGAATATTATGTGACATAATTAGTTCTCACCTACACTTATAGACGATTTAATCCAGAATATTTCAGTACAGAACAGTTCAATTAAAGAAGGTCAGCTCTGAGAAAGTGGCTTAGCTAACTTACGAAATTCGGGTAAGAAATAGATCTCAATAATGACCATTTATTGTTGGCTGAAACTGCACCTGGAACTTCAACATGTAATTTATAGTTGAGGGGTAGGGTGATGGGTCTGTAGAGGGGTATAGCGGGGGTGGATATTAGTGAATCATTTTGGATATCAAATTTGTTAGTTAATCTTATTTCACAACTAAAAATACATTCAACTATGACCTAAGGACAGGCAAGGACCAGTTTAGTAGTAGTTGTGAAGATGATTAAGATGATGTACTTTTATACATTTGGATCTTCCTGTCAAGAACTGGAAATATTGGCAACATCTATCAGTTTTACCAACCATTACTGCATAAGGGGGGTGACTAAAACACTCAGAGACCAGCTGAATGTTATGTCCTCTTGCCAGAGCCAAGCAGGTGCACTAAGCATATGGTTTTGCTAGGATCGCAAGTTTCCTGTAATGCAGGATACCACTGACAGCACACACATTGCTTTCCAGGTGATGCAAGTCAACCTAGCTGTAAAATGGAACTGAAATGGATACCACTCATTCAACAGTGGGGGTGTGATGAAGTAAAATAAATCTGAGCTATTTGCTCAGAATCCCAACAGGATTCACAGTCCCTGCTTTCTGCAGCAGTGACTATCTACATATGAATAAAGATGGAAAACTAAAGTGGCTGCTGGGTGAATAGGATTTTCTGCTCATCCATGGTTTGAACATTGGCTCACATCCCATTCACATGTGCTCCTGGCCCAGAGGTAGGGCCACTACCACTGATGACAAGAGACCTAAAGATGGGATTCACGTTTTTTGATTCCCTTGAATGGATTTGTTTATTTTCTAGGCACCCTGTTTAGAGATGTTGTTACCCACCTCTGGAGCAGGTGGAGCAGTGGTAGTGTCCCTGGCTCAGAGCTAGGGACACTACCACTGTGTCTCAAGAGCTACAGAGGTGGAATGTATTATACTTTTTAGCGACATATTCAGAAGTGTTGTTATGTACCTCTAGAGCAGGTGGGACTTGAACCCAAACTTCCTAGCTCAGATGTACAAATACCTAAAAGCTAGAATTTCTTTTATTTTTATATTTTTTAATTGACCCATTCAGAAATGTTATGACACAGCTCTAGAGCAAGTGAGACCTCAATCTGGATCTTCTGGTCCAGATGTATGGACATTATCTTACATCACAAGACCCCAAAGTGTGGATTTTTAAAAAAAATCCAAAAGTGCTCTTAAACATAATTAAACTTTTTCCTTTCTTATCACCAAATCCACCAGAATACTTTTCACCTACTAACCATCATCAATAAATCATTTGTATTTTCTGATTGATTAATTTACGTGCAAAGCCCTTTAACGATAATGCAAACCTTCAAAAGGTGAGGGAGAGGTATGCAGAGCGTGAAGGTGAAAGGTGGGAAGGTTACTTTTTTCTTATAATATATCCAAAAGTGCTTATACTGAGTGGTGATTGAAAAAAAGCTTTTTTTTTCATTTGTTAACCGCCTTCACTAAAAAGTGGAATTTATAGCATTCTTGGAGAATTAATAGCACCTGATTATCACTGTGATTTCACCTCCCACTAAACATCAATTTGCAGGTCAGTAAAATTATGAAAAATGAATAACACATGAATACTCATTTCTCTCGCAATAAATTGAGCTGGGGATGCTGGGGGTCAGAGTCGAAGAGTGTGGTGTTGGAAATGTGCAGCTGGTCAGGCAGCATCCGAGGAGCAGAAGATTCAACGTTTCAAGCATAACCTCTTCAATCCTGATGAAGATCTTTTGCTTGAAATGTCAATTCTCCTGCTCCTTGGATGCTGCCTGGCAAGCTGTGCTTTTCTAGCACCACACTCTTCAACTAACAATTTATTGTTCCATGGCTCCAGATAAATGCTACAATCAGTTAAATGTATTCAAAGATTTACGATGGTAGCCAATTCTGCAAAGCCTGTTGTTTGTGAATAATCAAATACATATGGAAAAGAAAGAACAGAAACGGAACTGGAAATGGGAGGAAATGGCTGTTTGACAATTTGTTGTTGTGGTTCTGTTCGCCGAGCTGGGAATTTGTGTTGCAGACGTTTCGTCCCCTGTCTAGGTGACGTCCTCAGTGCTTGGGAGCCTCTTGTGAAGCGCTTCTGTGATCTTTCCTCCGGCATTTGTAGTGGTTTGAATCTGCCGCTTCCGGTTGTCAGTTCCAGCTGTCCGTTGCAGTGGTCGGTATATTGAGTCCAGGTCGATGTGCTTATTGATTGAATCTATGGCTGTGTGCCATGCCTCTAGGAATTCCCTGGCTGTTCTCTGTTTGGCTTGTCCTATAATAGTAGTGTTGTCCCAGTCGAATTCATGTTGCTTGTCATCTGCGTGTGTGGCTACTAAGGATAGCTGGTCGTGTCGTTTCGTGGCTAGTTGGTGTTCATGGATGCGGATCGTTAGCTGTCTTCCTGTTTGTCCTATGTAGTGTCTTGTGCAGTCCTTGCATGGGATTTTGTACACTACAACCGGAACTGACAACCGGAAGCAGCAGATTCAAACCACTACAAATGCCGGAGGAAAGATCACAGAAGCGCTTCACAGGAGGCTCCCAAGCACTGAAGATGTCACCTAGACAGGGGACGAAACGTCTGCAACACAAATTCCCAACTCGGCGAACAGAACCACAACAACGAGCACCCGAGCCACAAATCTTCTCACAAACTTTGACAATTTGTTTGATGTACAAACTTCCAGTGGACTCTCTGCTTATGTACAGTTCTGATATAATGCAATAGTTCCGTTCTCGCGCGATCTCACGTTATAAGAAAGTTGCGTCCTAGCCGGGACATTTAAACTAATGGGACTGGAATCACATTATAGCCAATGTAGGTAAGTGAAGTTCACATTCTACAAATAACAATGTCAATTCTTCAATCGCTTTAAAGCCAATTGTATTGAAGAAACACACGCTATAGCAGAACCGACTGTACTAATGCCCTCACCAAAATAGTGTCAGGTACTGCAAGAAGTCTAATGTGTGTGCAAACTGTAAACAACATTTTGAAGGTAAATGCCATTTGTAGATAGTATGGAGCTAAGTTTCATAACCAAGAAGTTGTGCAGGTAGGCTGTGTTGAGTTTTTAAAAAAATTAAGCCTAACTTATTATGAAAATAAGTTACCTGAAGTATTCTTTCAGAATATCATTAACTGAATACATAAGTACGTCTCTGACTTTTTGAAAAGAGCACTTTACAAAGCAGAGGAGTTTGGCTGCAGCAGAAAAAAAAATTACAATTGTACAGATCATAAACTGCTTGACTAGAGTCATTGGGTCCACAGTCCTCTCAGCAAGTGGTCAGCTTAGCCCGTTTGTAAACAGTCAGAGTCTGGAAAACTATTTCAGGAGCAACGACCTTTGCTGTCTCTCCCTCTCTTTTTTTTATCTGAAACCACTGTCATCAAAGTTTGAGTTGTAAACCCATTTGAAAACCTAATCACCACAAGTGAAAAGAGAATTCAAAATCGGCACCCATAGACTCCAAAAAGGGAATTCAGCCAGGCAAAACCGATTCAGAAAGTTACTCCAATGCCAATGGCTTGGGTGCAAAGTGACTAAAATAATTGGCAAAAGACAAACTTTTGAATAGTCTGTGAATAACTATTTTTTCATTTATTTGTTATGTAGCCAAAGTATTTATATGATAACATTCTTCAGAGTTTTGTTTTTTTTCCTGAGAATAGGTATACCATTTAGTTTTTAGATTAGTCATTGCAGAGTTTAAACCTTCTATTAATAATCTTAGTATCTTTCCTTGAGTAATTTTTATTTGCAATAAATCAGTTCTTTATTTGTCAATAAAAGCACCTGGCTGGCCTGTTTCTGATAGTGAGTTATATATAATCTGAAATTACATAATTGGTCATGTTACATCCTTTATAAAAGCAACTTTTATTATGACGGGTGAAGAAATGGAAAAGAAAGAAAATGGTTCATCCATCCTCACTTGGCCGTAAAAATGGTTTGAATGTAAAGATGATGACAGATGGAAACAATATGGTAAGGATGAACAAAGAAACCTTGTATATTTACATTTTTTCCATAGTGGAATCATAGAATCCCTACAGGGTGGAAGCAGGCCATTTGGCCCATTGAGTTCATATCGCTCCTCCAAAGAGCAGCCCACCCACACCTAGCTCAGCCCTGTAATCCTGCATTTCCCATGGCTAATCCATTTAGCTTGCACATTCCTGGAAACTATGGAGAATTAGCATGCCCCAATCCACCTAACCTGCACATTTTTGGATTATGGGAGGAAACCAGAGCACCCAGAAGAAACCCAGCGTGCAGACATGGGGAGAATGTGCAAACTCCACACAGACAGACGCCCAACGGTGGAATCGAACTCTAGTCCCTGGCACTGTGAGACGGCACTGCTAACCACTGAGACACCGCTATTTCTTTTAATCAGCAAAGTAGATATAGTCTTATTCAAGTGATGTATGCCTGTGTGTTGCATTTGCGGCTTATGACAGGCAGACTGATCTCGAGTTTAATATAAACAGAACAAAACAAACTTGTGATATGATTAATTCAGGATAGCTCCTGGGTAGAGAGTTCCATACTGTGCAACTTTATCCTTAGCAATTGATTGCCTGCCTTCGGTCCTTTCATCAACAATATTTTACACAAAGCTCCATCAATGGGTATGTTTGGCGTTTGCCATACAAACACAAAGAATGACCATTTTGTGATGTCACTCAGCATGATGCCCAACCATTTTGAATTTCACAGGTTATGTTAACAACTTCTCAAAGGATTTAATACATTCAGGCACATGAATATCCCCTTTCCTGTCTCTAAACTGTACAAAAACAACACTTGAGGTGAAGTGCCTTCTCTTTTCCTTTGCTGCTTTGGGTTAGAGTGTCCTGCATTGTTGGAGGCATTCTGATAAGTTGTTGGAGTCTGAAGGAAGTGGTGTTGGACTTTTCCAAGGAATTCAGTGGAATTTGAAGGCCTTCTTCATAGCGACATTAATGGGGGTTCACAACTGCTGTCACTGTTGGGTTCTATCATGATGAGAAGATTGAGCACAACATCTTCTTCAATTCTCTCCCTGAGGGAAGGTCTGACCCACAGCTCCGAGATCGTCACCAAGTGTAGGGTAAGGAGTCAAGTCCCAAATGCACACCAGCCAGAATGAGAATCAAACTCTGCACTGATTGGATCTGGACCAGCTGTCCATCCAAATGAGCCATATGAGTGCGGCTGTTACATCATACACTTCAACATGCATGGTATAGTGTAGAGCTCTGGGCAGAGCTGATTGTGGCTGTAATTTGCTTTCCATCACTTATTTCTCCAAGAATCTCTATGACTCTTATTGTCTGCCATTTACAAGTAGGTACTGGAAGTACTTAGCTGCGTTCTGAATGCACCATCCTCGGCCACTGACCCGAGAGTTCAGAAGAAAGAGGAAAAAACTTAATGGATATTCGTATACACCTAGATTCTTCAGGCAGCATTCCTTTGACCTGTTCTTTAGCAAGCAAATGTATCGGATGATTTTATTCTGAGGGTTAATAAGGTGTTTAAGAGGGCATACAGAATGCTTACCATTATCAATCGAGGCATGGATTATAAGAGCAGGAAGTTGTGATGGAACTGTACAGAGCTGTTGGGCTACAGCTGGAGCACTATGTGCCAGTCTGGTCACCACACGATGGAAATATGTGATTGTGCTGACCCCGTGGATACTTCCGTGCTGTAAGATTCTGTGATTCTTTTGCAATTCACTTGACACCAAATTGTGTCACTCACCCTGACTGAACCTGGAACACTGGTGAGGATCACTTTGAGCTGCAGGAAAGTTCTATCAGGCTGGTGCTGGCACTGATTATCAATATTTCAAAGTCACATCAGGAAGGTAATAGAACCCATCCACCCAATAACAGTGGATTTCCACTTTTCTTCTCAAGCAGAGAGAAGCAGATGGTGTGATCAATGGTATTAATGAGTAGCAACAATTCTGATAGCAGAGGGAACCATCAACCACACACATGATTCTGAGTATCTTGTGACTGCCTAATGTTACATGATTATGTGAGGACAGCACACAAACAATGCAGTGGCTAGGAATGTCCTGTAGAACATTAATATTCTAAAGCAATGATTCCGCTTCCTGGATCACTCAGGGCTGAAGCCTTCCGGTACTCCCCAGAGGGGTTTCCAAGTTCATGATGGCCTCTGACTCCTATACCACAGGCTTTAATATCAGGTTTAAAGTGAGGAACTTGTGAGAAGGAAAAGAAGAGGAGATGGAAGAGGAGGTGGAAGAGGTATCCATGACACTAGTGGTTCAGAGGGACTGTCCATGAGTGGCCATTTAAACATAGATTCCTTTAACATCTAATCTTCATATCACTGCTACTATACTTTTTCCATCTTGTAGACAAGATTAGCTTCTACTGCCTATCTCTTGATGCTCTTGAGAATTTAATGAGTAATTGCATTCGCGAATTGCAGAAGTTCATGTGAGGTAGGAACACCAAAGTGCTGTTAGATGAGAAGTTCCTGCATTTGATCAAATAGTGATGAAGGAAAGATGATGTACTTTCAAATCAAGATGAAATTAGACTTCAGAATGCACCTTGCGCCAGGTGATGGTATTCCCATGTGTCCGCTGCCCTTGTTCTTCTAGACCAGTGTTTCCCTAACATTTTCAACTTGCAGCAGACTTTCAAAGCACAAACCCTTTCATGGCACAACAATTGTCTTCAAAATAGTCCTCACTAATATTGCAAGAAGTACATTTATTTCAAACTGACACATAAATAGGCCAAACTTCTAATAAGAAATATTTGACATCACTTTTTTTTAAACTACAATTTCAAAGTGAAATGTGAGAGTGTTTCAGTGAACATGATTGCTTAACATTTGGTTCAATGCTAGAAAGAACTACACAAAGCTCTGGATCCATTCTTCTAAAACATGATCCTTTCTGATCCATGAACGATGTTCTCAAATGTAGGTGCAATGAAAATAGCAGTAGAGCTATAATTTTTTGAACTGAGATTAAGGGATAATCATTCCTTGTTTGTAACCAAAACTAATCCAACAAATCTCTTTAAATTTGAGGTAAAGGGTGCAATTGGTCCTGAGATACGGGAGGTCTTCTTTCTCCTTCAAAGAGAAACTCATCACTGACTTTTTTGAAGATACTGCAAATGGATTTCAAATCCAATCATAGTGCTCTGTCCCAGATGATCTAAAGCAACGTTTAAGCTTATTTTGAAGTAAGGTCAAATGTTGCTTCATAAATGAGAAAACGTTATTCAACTGGATTTGAGCTAGAAGCTGAACTGAATATTTGAAGAGCCTAATCACCAAAGGTGAAGTTTTGATTTGAAACCATTTAACTTCTGCACTGTAGGGATTCCATGAATGTCAGAATATTCTCATTGTGTCCTTGCAGCTTTTGATTTAGCTCATTCAGGTGCTCAATTGTACCAGCCAAGTTGTCCAATTTCGCCAACCTTTAGTTATCTTGCTCGGCACTGGAAAAAGTACAGCAGGTCAGGTAATATTCGAGGAGCAAGAAAGTCAATGTTTCAGGCGTAACCCTTCTTCAGGTCCTGAAAGGATTTTTCTTATAATATATCCAGAAATGCTTTTACCGATTCTCCAGCATCTGCAGTCCTCACTTTCTCCCAGTAGCTATCTTGCAACAGATTAATATGCTGGAACTCATTGTGTATGAATTGTTACAATTCTTCTTTCAGCTGATAAACTTTTGACTGAACTTTGCCTCTTGAGAGCCAGCAAACTTCAGTATGAAGGAGAAGGGATCTGTTGTTAAACGTTTTGCTCTCATTCCTTCAGGTTGAACTTAAAAAGAAGCGTAGGTTTGAAGAAGTTGTCAACTTTCATATTTTGTGTGGATTTCAGCTCAGCTGATAAGACATGTGACGAGAAATCCTCCCTACGAAGAAAGCATTGAGTGATTTCATCCTCGAGGTTTCACTTTACATGTTCATGCAAAAACTATCACATTCACCATCTGCAGCCACCCATCAGTGTCTCCACTTCTGCAGATTTTCATGACTTTCCATTTGTTTTGAAATTCTCATTGGTCATTCTGAATATCCCTTACAGAAAAATAATAATAATGCTCTGTCAAGCTGTCTTCCTCAGCAAGGCCACAATGTGGCCCTTGTTTCACAGTTTTGGATCCCTCTAAATTAAATTGGAGCTTTTGTTTTACATGTTATTAACTTAAGTTTCTTGTTGAAAAAAAAACTTCTGTTGCTTGCTGCAACAATTAATTTTGCAAGCACCACAGCCCAATGACTGTTGCTGAAGCTAAGAGCGGACAACTTTCCATTCAGGTGATGGAGAGCAAAATGTTAAATTGTACTTCAATACACTGTTGGGACTACTCAGTCATGCATTTTATGATTGGTTGGCCGTTATATTGAACTGATGTTACAAAGCAGTCATGTGATTACTACCATCGCATGCCTACCCACTGGGCACCAAGTCTCCCAGAAATCTGGGTGACTAGCAAATAAGTTTGTATGGAAAAATAAAATGTTAGAAATGAATTAAATTTATGATAAATTTACATTACTAAATAAAAATTACTTAATACTTGCAAAAGATCTGCTATACATCAAAAACCCTTCTGTAGTGCACTGGTGTGTCGTGGTACACGTTTGACAAGCAATATTTTAAGCAATAGAGGTCACAGGTTTAGAAGGCTTTCCAGCGTTTGCTTTCATTACAGGTTAAAAGCTGCTGTTGGTGAAGTCTTGGTGACTGATAACAATTCACCTTGTATATTCCTGCCTCCGTTGGTGGTAGTGGAGGGAATGAACATTGAAGGTGGTGGATGGGATGCCGATAAATGAATTATCAGAGTAGATAGCCAAAAGCTGGGTCAATCAAAGAAATGAGTTTTAAAAGGGATCTTAAAAAGACAAAAAAAGGGAAGAGACAAAGAGATTTAGGGAGGAAATTCTGGAGTTTAGTAGATGAAAACACAAACAGCAGTGATGGAACTATTAAAATCAGAAATACACGAGGCCTGATTTGAAGGGGTTCAGATATTTGGAAGACTGTAGGGATAGAAGACTTTTTAAAAATCTTTTACAGGATGTAAACATTGTGAATAAGGCACCTTTATTGTCCATCCCTAAATACTGTTGACGAAGTGGTGATGAACTCACTTCTTGAACCATTGCAGTCCATGGTATACTCACAGTACTGTTGGGAAGGGAGAGTGAGTTTGACCTAACAACGGTGAAGGAGCAACAATTTATTTTCAAGTCAGGATGGCATGATACTTCAAGGCATGTCTTCAGGTGATGCTGTTTCCATTCAACTGCCCTTGTCCTTCTAGACCATAGAGGTCAGGAGTTTGGGGTGTGTTGGAGGAACCTTAGTCAGTTGTGTGGTGCATCTTATGGATGGGGCACACTATACATTACACAGACAGGCAGGAACAAAACCATACAAGGATTTGAAAAATGAGAAGGATAATTTGTAGAAATATATGCCAGTGAGTCTAACATTATTAACAGGGAAACTATGGAAAAGAATCTGAGGGACAGAATTTATATCCACTTGGAAAATCAAGGATTAGTCATGGATTGTTGGCAATGGCTTTGTCAAAGGGACTGATGAATTAGATTGAATTTTTTGAGGAGGTGACTAGGTTTATGGATGAAGATAGTGCAGCTGGTGGGGTCTGCATGGAGTTCAGCAAGGCTTTCAACAAGGTCTCATATGGGAGACTGGTTAAGAAGCTAACAGCTCATGGGATCCAGGGCAAATTGGCAAATTGAATCCAAAATTTTCTTAGCATTAGTAGGCAGAGGATGCTGGTTAAATATTGTTTTGTGACTGAAAGGAGATAGTTTGCTATTGGATTCCTTGCTGTTTGTGGTATACATTTATGACTTAGACACAAACATAGGAGATTTCAACAGTACGTTCGCAAATGGTACTCATATTAGTGCTGTGCTAAATAATGAAGTAGTAAACCTCAGACTACACAGCCTCATAGGTAGGTTGGTTAGATGGGCAGAACAAAGGCAGATGGAGTGTAAAGTTATGCCTTTTGCAAGGCAAGGGAGTTCATGATGATTGGCACGATCCCACATAGATCTGAGGATTAGTGGAACTCTGATGTACATGTATATAGAAGGCACATGATAGGCAGGTAGGATGATAAAGAAAGCATGTAAGATACTTGCCTTTATTAGTCATGGCATAGAATACAAGAGCTGCGGGCTTATAATGAAGTCATATGGGAGGTTGTTTAGGCCACAGCAGAAGTCTGGTCGTCATACTAAAGGAAATAAGTGTGTGATCGCTCTGGAGAGGGTGAAGATTCTGTAGGATGTTGCCCAGGCTGGAGAGGTTCAGCTATGAAGAGAGACTACATGGGTAAGGTTGTTTGCCAAGAGCAGAGAAGGCTGAGGGAGTGACTTGATTGAAGTCTACAAAATAATGAGAGATTTAAATAGGGTTTAAAGGAATCAGTGTGTCCCCTTAGTAGAGCTGATTTCCTGATGAAGGGCTTATACCCAAAAAGTTGATTCTCCTGCTCCTCTGATCTTGCCTGACTGGCTGTGCTTTTCCAGTACCACACTTTTCAATCTGATCTCCAGGATCTGCAGCCCTCACTTTCTGTTAGTAGAACTGTCAATATTAACCAGAGAGCATAGATTTGATGTAAGGTTTAGAGGGGTTTAAAAGAGAATCAGTAATTATTGTGAATGAGTTTAATTTCAGGGCTATGAAAACATCTAGATTTGGGATAGAATAAATAGTCTAATAGAAAATTATCGGTTTGTTTGGAAGAATCAGCGTTGATTTGTTTAGGGAAAATCTTGTCTAACCAATTTGTTGGAATATTTTGAAGAGGTAATAGAGAGAGTTGATAAGGCCTGTTGATGTAGTGTACATGGTCTTCCAAAAATCACACAACAGACTTGTGAGGAAACTGAAAGGTCATGGGATAAAAGGAACAGAAATGGATACAAAATTGGCTGTGCGATGGGAAATAAAGACTAATAGCCAATAGTATTTTTTGAGCTGAAGGAGGGCTTGTGGTGGAACTCCTCAGGCACTGTTAATGTGACCCTTGCTATTCCTGACATATATTACCAAATAGGATCTTGGTACACAGGTACACAATTTCAAAGTTTCAAATTCAAGCAAATGACAAAACATGGGTGAACTGTAAACTGAGGAAGACAGTTATAAACTTCAAAATGTCATTGACCAGTTGTTGCAATGAGTGGATCGTTTGTACTGAGGTGATACACTTTATTACAAAGAACTTCGAGAAATAATATAAAATAAAGCATACTAGAGAGACTGAAGTCTACATGCGCATCAGTCATTCAAGGTGGTAGGAAGATAGAGAGAGCTGTTCATAAACCGCTTAGTATTCTAGGTTTTGTTAATAGATGGGTTAATATGAGGCCTCATTCCTGATGAAGAGCTTTTACCCGAAACGCCGATTTTCCTGCTCCTTGGATGCTGCCTGACCTGCTGTGTTTTTGTAGCACTACTCTAATCTTGACTGTAATCTCCAACATCTGCAGTACCACTTTCACCTTTGTTAATAGATGCATTGAATACAAGAGCAGAGAGGTTATGATGGATATTGGTTATGTCTCACCTGGAACATCACACTATTGGGGAAAAAACAAATTTACATGAGTAGTTCCAGGAATCGGAAGCTTCAGTTATGAAAGATTGGAGAAGTTGGGCCTGTTTTCCTTGGACAGGACAAGGCTGAGGACATTTGTTCAAAGTTTATCACATCATGAACGGTCTCAACAGAGTGGATAGGGAGAAACTGTTCCAACTCATAAAAAGATCAAAAATCAAGAGGTACAGTCTTAAAGTGTTTTACAAAAGAAATAATTACAAGGTGAGAAAAAAATTGTTTTCTCGCAGTGAGTGGCTAGCATCTGGAATACATTGTCTGAAAGTGTGATGGGTGCAGATTCAACTGAGGCATTCAAGAGACCATTGGATGATCACTTAAACTGAACCAATGTGGAGGTAGCGGGAGACAGTAGGAGATTAGTGCTAAATTAAAATGGTCAGAGAACTGGTGCAGACACAATGGGCCAAATGGCCTCTTCCTGCCCTGTAACAATTCTATGACAAGTAGTCCTCCTAATTTATTCCTTTTTTCATGAGATCAATAACATTAGATTAGAAAAATGTTGCTAAATAAATTTAAAGGCACAACTTTTATGTCAAGCAGTCATTAGGAATATTATTCCTTCATTTTGGTAAACAATGTGCTGTATGTCAGTCTTGCTGATCAAACCCAACTGCTTACATTTAATGGTTTTCCAATCTTGACAAAATGTTCTTAATTTATTAACTCAGTTGGCAACGAAGTTCCTCAATCATCTGATTTAGTCCAATAGACCATAATCAGATTAATAATAAGAAATGCATTTTGTGATAATATCAGCTTAGCAGCAGGCTTGCTTACCAACAGAGAAGGGACGAGCTGATTTCAGTTTTTCAGTTGGTGTCCATTTGATTCAAATTTAAATACGGTCATCAATTTTCTTATATGTGCTCGTCCATAATGTAAATAGTAACCTCTGGCAATGTTGAAATCTCTGGTCCATTTTACCTAATTGCTGGTTTGTTACTAGTAATCAAAATACAAAGACCAATGGGTTTCGAACCGCCCTCTTAACTATTGCAGTCCATGATCCAGACCTTAGTTTATAATTAAGAAGCAATGGATCATGACGTTTCAGTTCCTTTTAATGGCTTCATGATTACTGGGTTGTGTTTGTAATTGAGAAATAGGAACCAGGAGGGGTTTGGAATTCCCAGATTAGTGCAGCTTGTGGTTAGCGGATCATGAGTAATCATTCCTTTCTTAATCAGGGCAGGGACTACTTAAATGCTGTATCAAAATGTATTTTTTTCCCTCAGTGTTATAAAATGTAGATAGAAAATGTTTGATCAAAAATAGCCATGGAAACATTCTGCTAACAAAACACCAAGTTGCCAAAAACGTTGTATGATTGTTACAGTGAATTATGGAAATACTGTATAGATCAATTTTTCAACAAAGTTGTAGTTGAATTTGATTCAGTATGAGCAAGTTGCCATGGCATTCTTTTGATTACACTAGCATTCAATCTAACAATGAATTGACTCATGACACATTTGGTACATTTGTAGCTTCTTTCCAGCATGACCATCAGTGATGAAAATATCCTTGGACCCTATGACATTCCTGGTGTGACTAATTTTTTCCCATTGATCAAATGTTTAGGAGTTATCTCTTGAGGGTGAGCTTTACATTTTTTCTGTTTTCCTTTCGATATTGATGACTGTGTCAGAGGACAGTTCACAAAGGATACTCATAGCTTCGGATAATATAGGTTCAAGAGACCTTTGTACATGTATTTTCTTACGTGCTCACAAATCTACTGATAATCATAAGGTCTATATGATTTAAGATGTACTTCCTCTTAGCAGTTACAAAAAAATTAAAAAGAATGTATCATATGGTTTCATGATTCTATTGCTCAACTACAATCAATTTTTTACGTCAGAGGACAGACAATGTTAAAAGATCTTGGGGCACATCTTTCAAGCAACCTCATCAAGAAGATAAAGCTGGACTTGCTTTTATCACTTCTGATTCTGGCTAAACATTGACAGATGACTTGTTTCCAAACTCTGCAGAAAGGATGGTCTTTGATAGTGTAATGAAACGAGTGTGGTACAGCTGACCGAGCTGATCCCCCTACCTCGCATTTGAGAATACCATACAATTTGGCATGTCTCCTTTGTAATCAATTGTAGTTTGAATTTATATTTTGATAGTGTGGGGAATTGCAGGATGCAGTGGTTTTAAAAATAATTGAATGAAGGTAAGAATTATTTGTGAGAGGATGGATATAATAGCCATAAAAATGTAGTGTGGATGTGATAAACATGGTTTCTCAGAGAACTTTTCAGCACAGTGAATTTTAAGTAGTATAGAACATTGTGGATGACAGCAAATTGGATTAAAAATCTGGTTATTAAGAACAAAACTGAGAATGAGAGTTAAACACAGTTTTCCAGACGAGTAGAAAATGGTGAAAAGTTCCTCCTGGTTCTTTCCTGGGAATCCTCTTGTTGACTAAGAATGTAAATGATTTGGACGTGGTATCAGAGTATAATCTTCATATCTATGGATAATACTAAACTGTAACTAAAGTTTACTCATTAAACCAGTACAAGTCAACATACACAATGGCCTGAATTTTTCTTATTACAGTGGAGACGTTATGACATGCTTAAAAATGGGGATCAAATTCTTCTCGACCACTTGTGGGAACCACATTTTGGGTTTAGGCAAATAATTTGTTATCATAGGGAATGATATAACCTCAAAAAAATGGCTGTTCCATCCCTTGGAGGTGGAGTCAAAGAGCTGGGAGGTCAGCAGTCTCAGCAACATGGTAAGAAGTGGTGGCTATTGCTGGTGGGGCATTTGAATTCCCCCATAAATTTGGTATTTTCAATCTGAGCATAAGCTCCCATGTGCATTCTTGTGTAGTGAACTACAATGGCTTTATACTTACACTTTATCTCCTTTTCCCAAGGAGACTACCTGCACCTGTAAGTTTCTAGGGATATATTAGAAATCCTTCATCTCTCAAAATTCACATGACTCACATGGGCCACATATCCAGGTAGAAATGCTCAGTAACTGTTCTTCACACCCCAAATCTCTTTTATCCTTGAAGTAAATTGAGAGCTAAATGGTAAACAACCTGACATTCTCAACAATTTTCCAGGACTAAAGAGGCTGACAGTAGATCCACAGTCATTTCACAGGCTGCCGTCATTATCTCCAAGTATAAACATCTGATCTTCCTCCCAGGAAAAACAACCTGGATCCTTTCTCATCACTCACAATCAAACCAATCAAGTTTGCTATTGGTAGGTGTTCAAACGAGTGACATGAACCTTTCATTTAATTGTAAATTAAAGATACATTTCCAAAGCACATTAATCTTATAAACCTCACATTTGTAACTTAGTTGTCCCCCTCCCAGAGCATGGAAAAAATAATCACTGCATTGATGAGTTTTCATAAACACTATTCAAAGGGTAACGACTTACAACATCATGTGCACTTAAACTTTCTTCATTCATGGACAGCAGCAGTTCAAGAAGGCAGCTCACCACCACCTTCTCCAGGGCAAGTAGTGATAGCTTAGACAGAGATGCCCACATTCCCTTGAACAAGTAAAATAAACATTCAGGTCGTTGAAGTTTCTTCCAGTGTGCTGTCACATGTTCCCATTAAATAGTTCTTGGCAGCATCATAATGTTTAACCTGAATCAACTGAATGTATGTAATAGTTTGAATCCACTTAATGTCAATTTTTAAAGCTTTTACTTTCATACAGAAAATAATTTCTCTTGGTGTGAGTGGCTTTGCCTTCCATCACGCATAATAATATATTTCCACTTCCAGGGTTAACAGCTTTCCCAATTGATTCAGTCTGGGAAATTTTGTCAAGTTTGTTACTCACTCCCTGTGATTTTTGAATTTCATTGTAAATTAAAATGAATTTTTTTTTTTTTGCTTTTATCATCAATTTTCAATATATGCTTTTGTTTCTTTGTAGATTCAATGGTTCAAGCTCTAACATTTGATCTCCATGTTCTTTCACACATGTAGTTTCTTTATTGTCCAGTTCAAAATCGAATATCTCAGCTGGATAAACAACTGAATCATCTCTCTCCCGTGTAAATGCTGAGGTATCTTCACATTTCAATTTTCCTGCGAACTAAACCTCAGAGTTGCTCTCCAAGAGACGTGTGTTTAACATTGTCTCCATGTGTGTAAACAGTTAATTTTTCTTTTTAGTAAACTTTAGTTTAGCTCTCTTAAGAACTTCATTGAAGTTATTTGGATGTTCCAATAAAAAATCCTGACTTTTTTTTTGATCAGCTCTCGCATATTTTAACCCACTTTGTGAGTCTCCCTCAGCATGAGCATTGTACAACTATTGTGGAGAAAGGGCCATTGTTTCTTTTAAACTTTGTCTTTTTGCTCTTAGCATTCAAAGTCTTTCTTATAGTTCCACAGAAATGGCATCAGTTAGAATCTAATAATTTCCATTGAGAGTACTTTTTGTTTGTTTGGTATTCTTCTCCTGTATTCTGTTTTAACACCTCAGGGTCTGCAGGAAAATTAAATTGAAGCAGATCCAAATTGTTTCCAGCTAGTTTTAACTATTTGCCATCTAACTGACCCAGAATCTGAGCTTTTGATTCTCTGGTTACATCTTTAAAGACCCTGATGGTAGTTATGTTCAAGATTCTTGACTGTAGTCTGGATGTGGGGCAGAAAGCAAATAAGGAGACAGAAAAGGCATGTAAGAAAGGCACTATTATGACAATCGCGTGGGACCTGGATACGCAGTTGGATTGGAAAAATCAGGTTTTTGGCGGATCCCAAGAAAAGGAATTTGTGGAATGTTTACGAGATATCTTTGGAGCAGCTTGTGGTAGAGGCCACGAGGGAACAGGTAATTCTGGATTGGTGACATGTAATGAGGCAAACTTGATTAGGGAACTTTATGTGAATGAACCCTAGGGGCAGTGACCACAACATGACAGAATTCAGCCTCCAATTTGAGAAGGAGAAGCTGGAATCAGATGTAATGTATTGCGATTGAGGAAAGGTAACTAGAAGATATGAGGGAGGAGCTGGCCAGAGTCGATTGGAAGGGGAGCCGAGCTGGGAAGGCGGTGGAGTAGCAATGGCATAAATATCTGGGGGATAATTCAGAAGGCACAGCAGAAACTCATCCCAAGGAAGAAATAATATACTAATGAGAGGATAAGGCTGACAAGGGAAAGTCAGAGATAGCATAAAAGCAAAAGAAAAATGTACAATGTGGTAGAGATCAGTGGGAAGCTAGACAATTAGGAAGCCTTTAAAAACCAGCAGAAGATACCTGAAAATACCAATAACAGTGAAAAGATGAAATATGAGGATAAGGTAGCTATTAATATAAAAGAAGATTGCAAGTGTATTTTACAATATATGCAAGATATGAGAGAGGCAAGATTGGACATTGAATTGCTGAAAAATGTGGCTGTAAAAGTCGTAAAGTGAACAAAGATATGGTCAAAATACTGAATAATTATTTTCTATAATTTTCATAGTGGAAGATACCAGTAGCATACTTGAATCTCAAGAGAGTCAGGGGACAGAGGTGAGTGTAGTGGCCATCACTAAGGAAGTTGAAAAGTCTGATGGTGGATAAATCACCTGGACTGAATGGACTAACTCCCAGAGTTCTGAAGGTGGTATCTGAGGAGATTGTAGAGGCATTGGTGATAACCTTTCTGAAATCACTGGAGTCAGAGAGCTCACAGAGTACTGCAAAGTGGCTAAAATGAAACCCTTGTTTAAGAAGGAAAGGCAACAGAAGATGGCAAATTGTATACCCCTCAGCCTGAACTTAGCCATTGGTAAGATTTTAAGAATGAGATTGTGAAGTATTTGGAAGTACATGGTAAAATAGGGCTGGGTCAGCATGGCTTCATCAATTATGTTAGAATGTTTTGAGGAGGTATGGAGCAAATTAGAAAGGGGGAGCTGGTGGGTGTGATCTGTTTGGATTAACAATGTGCCATACAAGAAGCTTTGAAAGAAGATAAGCACCCATGCTGTTAGGGAAAAGGTACTGGAATGCAGATAGGATGGCTGATGGCACAACGCAGAGAGTGGAAACAAAAATGTCTTTTTCAGGATAGCAGCCAGTGACTAGTAGGCTCCTGCACAGGTCAGTGTTGGCACCACAACTGTTTCCATTATACATTAACAATCTGAAATGTAAAGAATACTGACAGGCTTGGATACAGTGGACATAGAGGTGATATTTCTACTAGTGGAGAGACCAGGACCCAAATGCACAGCCTCAGAGTGAAGGGATGACCCTTCAGAACTGAGATGAGGAGAAATTTCTTCAGACAGAGAGTGATAAATCAGTAGAACTCATTGTCACAGAGGGTTGTGAAGGCCAAATCACTGGATGTATTTAAGATGAGCATAGATAAGTTTTTGATTAGTAAGGGGATCAAAGGTTATAGTGAGAAGACAGGAGAATGGGGTTGACAAACATATCATGGTGGAACACACTTGACGAATCAAATAACCTAATTCTGCTTCAAGTCTTATGGTATTTAATCAAAATATCAATTTCTCGAGCAAGATTACAAATAATTCCTGTTTTTCTCATATATTGTTAATTTTCCCAGTCTTGACTACAATTCCAGGAAATGGCAGCAACTTATGTTTCATTATGTCATCCCTTAGTATTGACAAGAAATTGGACTGTACTCACCATATAAATGCAGTAGCTACAGAGCAAATCAGGGGCTAGGAATCCTTCAGTAATTGACTCACTCCCCTGACTCTCCAAAAGCCTGCCCATCAACTACAAGGCACAAATCACAAGTGTGATGGAATACTCCCCATTTATCTGGATTGGTGCAGCTCCAACAATGTTCAAGATATTTGACACAACCAGGACAAAGCAACCCACTTGACTGGCATCACATCCAGAAGTGTTCAGCTTCTCCATCAATAAGAATCAGTAGCTGTAATGTGTACTATCTACAAAATGTATTGCAGAAACTTCCAAAGATCCTGAGCTGGTACTTTCCAAATTGACAGTCACAATTATCCAGAAGGACAAGGACAGCAGCTACATGGGAACAACATCACTTGCAAGTTCCCCCTCCAAGCCACTCACCATCCTGACTTTGAAATTTATCACTGTTCCTTCACTGTCATTGAGTCAACGTTTATCATGTGGACTGCAGTGGTCAAGGAAGCAACTCAACACTACCTTCTTATGGTCAACTAGGGATGGGTAATAAATGCTGGCCAGCCAGCAATGCCCATGTCCTACAAGTAAACTAAAAAAAAAAACTTGACCATTAAGAGATTTTCAAAATGACTGCTTCAACAATGGACCCATTTAGTCAACCATAGTTTAAGTTCATTTCACATGATGGAAGGAGTAAAAATCTTGATTATTATGATCTATCAATACACTCTTATTTAGTAAATGCTTTAGAGAGAAATTCATTCCTTTTGTTAGCTTCAAATTGTAAGCTGATTTCTGTATCTTGAATGATAATAGCTTTTCTGGCTCCTTTCATTAGGCAAATTTGGAGTTTCTTCATTCCCAAATACAAATGCCTCTAATCCTTTATGCTCCCCTCTAAGCCCACCATAATTGCACTAGATGGTATCAATTTGTAATTTTTGTTCTGTTGACTGTCACTTTCCTTCTCCCTCCACTTTCCAAGTTGGTTTGAAAACAATGATTTGAGCAACCTCTCTGTTCATGGGATTGTTTGGGTCTATCAGCCATCAGACTTACTTTAGAAACTTTATGATCTTCTCAATAATACAATATAGAACATAGAACATAGAACATAAAACCATACAGCACCATACAGGCCCTTCGGCCCTCGATGTTGCGCTGACCTGTGAAACCAATCTAAAGTTCATCTAACCTACACTATTCCATTATCATCCATATATTTATCCAATGACCATTTAAATGCCCTTAAAGATGATGAGTCTACTACTGTTGCAGACAGGGCATTCCATACCCTTACTACTTTCTGAGTAAAGAACCTGCCCCTGACATCTGTCCTATATTTATCACCCCTCAACTTAAAGCTATGCCCCCTCGTGCTAGCCATTACCATCCAAGAGAAAAGGCTCTCTTTGTCTTCCCTATCTAATCCTCTGTCGTCTTGTATGTCTCTATTAAGTCACCTCTTAACCTTCTTCTCTTCGACAAAAACATGACCAAGTCCCTCATCATTTCCTCATAAGACCTTCTCTCCACACCAGGCAACATCCTAGTAAATCTCCTCTGTACACTTTCCAATGCTTCCAAATCCTTCCTATAATGCGGCAAACAGCACTGTATGCAATACTCCAAATCTGGCCGCACCAGAGTTTTATACAGCTGCAGCATGACCTCATGGCTCCAAAACTGAATCCCTCTACCAATAAATGCTAACACACTGTATGTCTTCTTAACAACCCTATCAACATGGGTGGCAACATTCAGGGATCTATGCACATAGACACTGAGATCTCTCTGCTCATCCACACTACCAAGAATCTTACCATCAGCCCAGTATTCTGTATTCCTGTTACTCTTTCCAAAGTGAATCACTTCACATTTTTCCACATTAAACTCAATTTCCCACCTCTCAGCCCAGCTTTGCAGCTTATCTTTGTCCCTCTGTAACCTGCAACATCCATCTGACTGTCCACAATTCCACTGACTTTAGTGTCATCTGCAAATTTACTAAAGAGAAAGTAAGGACTGCAGTTGCTGGACATGAGAGTCGAGAGTGTGGTGAAAGAAAAGCACAGCAAGTTAGGCAGCATCTGAGGAGCAGGAGAATCGACATTCTTGATGAAGGGCTTATGCCTGAAACATCAATTCCCCTGCTCCTCAGATGCTGCCTGATCTGCTGTGCTTTCCCAATATCACACTCTTGACTGCAAATTTACTAAACCATCCTTCTATGCCCTCATCTAGGTCATTTATAAAAATGACAAAGAGTAGGGGCCTTAAAACAGATCCTTGTGGTACACCACTAGTAACTGAACTCCAGGATGAACATTTCACATCAACCACCATCTCTGTCTTCTTTCAGCTAGCCAATTTCTGATCTAAATTGCTAAATCATCCTCAATCCCATGCATCCGTATTTTGTGCAATTGTCTACTGTGGAGAACCTTATCAAATACTTTACTGAAATCCATGTACACCACATCAACTGCTTTACCCTCATCCACCTGTTTGGTCACCTTCTCAAATAACTCAATAAGGTTTCTGAGGCATGACCTACCCTTCACAAAGCCATGTTGATTATCCCTAATCAAATTATTCCTTTCTAGATGATTATAAATCCTATCTCATATAATTCTTTCCAACACTTTACCCAAAACTAATGTAATGCTCACTGGTCTTTAATTACCAGAGTTGTCAATACTTCCCTTCTTGAACAAGGAGACAACATTTGCTATCCTCCAATCTTCTGGCACTATTCCTATAGACAATGATGACATAAAGATCAAAGCCAAAGGCTCTGCAATCTCCTCCCTGGCTTCCCAGAGAATCCTAGGATAAATTCCAACCAGCCCAGGATACTTATCTATTTTCACACTTTCCAGAATTGCTAACACCTCCTCCTTATGAACCTCAGTCCTGTCTAGTCTAATAGCCTGTATCTCAGTATTCTTCCCGACAACATTGTCTTTTTCCTATGTGAATACTGACGAAAAATATTCATTTAGCACTTCTCCTATCTCTTCGGACTACACACACAACTTCCCACTACAATCCTTGATAGGCCCTAATCTTTCTCCAGTCATTCTTTTATTCATGATATACCTATTGAAAGCTTTTAGGTTTTCCTTGATCCTACCTGTCAATGACTTCTCATGTCCCCTCCTGGCTCTTCTTAGCTGTCTCTTTAGGTCCTTCCTGGCTAACTTGTAACACCTGGTTGATCCTGCCAGAAGCATATGCTTGCCTCAAAGATTATGCCAAGCATGTCTAAGTACATATGGCCGGTACAGTGAAACTGCGAATGGCTCATTAAATCAGTTATACAAAGGATTTTATTAAGCTGGGGAAGGTTCAGAAGAGATTTACCAGGATGCTGCGGGAAATGGAAATGTCAAGTTATAAAGAAAGGCTGGAAAGGCTGGGGCTTTTTTCACTGAGCTGCAGGAGATTGCAAGGCAACCTGATAGAAGTTTATAAAATAATGAGGATATAGATAAGGTTATTGCTAATTGTCTTTTCCCTAAGATGGGGATTTCAGGATGAGGAGGCACATGTTTAAGGTGAGAGGAGAGAGATTTAAAAAGTTCATAAAAGGTAATTTTTTTACACAGAGGGTGGTTTGTGTGTGGAATGAACTTTCTGAGGAAGTGGTGGATGCGGGTACAATAACAATGTTTAAAAGACATTTGGAATGCTACATGAATAGGCAAGATTTGGAGGAATATAGGCCAGGAGCAGGTGGGACTAGTTTAGTTTGGGATTATGTTTGGCATGGACTGGTTGGACTGAAGGGTCTATTTCCATGCTGTATGACACTGTAACTCTATGACTCCAGCTGGGCCTTAATTGTTTGGTTTCTCCATTAATAATTTCTCTCCGAGGTTTTCAAAATCTTGATCATGCTTCATTACCTGATTCCATCAATCAGAAACCATTTATTTTTCTTTAGCAAATTCCACAAAGTCTGATTTTGTCTCTTCCTCAATTTTCTAAACTTTTGCCTTAAGGCTTCTGGAGCTAACTCAGATGCATTAAGCACACAGACCTAATCATATCATAATCTGCAGACTGTTCATCTAAAAATATTGCATAAACCCCCAGTGCTTTCCCTCCTCAAATATTTCTTAATAAAATTCTCCAACTTTTTCTTGGCCATTGTAACTTTATTGCAATTTTCTCAAATTAGACAAAACACATTTCTACTTGTTTCTCAGTGAATATAGATACAAGGCAAATATTCGCTACCAAATCAAAACCAGAAGTTAAATCAGATTCTTTGTCAAACCTGCATGCTACTCCCTGTTCACAGAATTGAAAACTTTTCTCTGGCTTCTTTATCTCTTTGCAATTCTCTATCTCATTCCCTATTCCTTTACTCACTTTCTAATTTTTCTATTTTGAATTCAAAGTTTTACATGTCTCATTGTTTTTCACATTATTTCTCTCTTTATCCTTTTTTCTGAGTTCAATGTTTTTAATTTTATCTTTTCATTCTAAGTTGCTTCATTTATAGCTGAATTTTATGTTTTTCTTCCTCCAGGTTCAAGCATTAAGCCATCATTTCTATTATTTCTGACCTCTTAGCACTTACTAATTTCAATTTATGCCCCACCGTTTTAAAAATAATACATGCTAATTTTTTAAAGGCATTCAAACTCAAGTCCTCTCTTTCGAGTATTACTTCAGCAATTGACAGCTACTTTAACGTTTCAATATTTAAACCATGGTAAAATTTTGTCTGTTTAAACTTTTGCCAAACTGAGTATACTAGTCTCTGGATTTGAAATATCGTACAAGGTCCCTTATTCTGTTCTGATCTTCATAGAAACTGATCACTTTTAAAAAGAAATTCAAACTTCCAGTTATTGGATGATTTCAGTTTTTCTTCACCTTACGCTTAATTAGTCGATAAACCTCAAGGCACCAGCCACGCATAAGGGCTGGTGTTAGTATTAATAATTAGATAATAATAAAAATGTTAACACAAAATACTTCAGCTTAAAAATCTGAGAAGTTGGTAGCTGTTTTGCAACAATTAGGAAGTTGTTTGATTTAATAGCTTCCTCAGGACAAAAACTAAGTCTGAATTACATGATTCAATGCATAATTTCTCCTTTTGTGATGTCTGGAGAAAATATAACTTCATGCATTTAAATGTCTATCAAAGGATTCTCCTCTCCTCAAGTAAATAACTCACCCTTATAAATATCCATAACTATTTACAATGCATGGAATTATTTATTTACACAATGCAGAGTTGCTAACTGAGGAACTCATTACAAACACCAGACCAGAGTAGTGGTTTGCTTATACTTCTTAACTTGGTAACTAATATGAGTTTGAGATTGTTGGATATTCTCAGTTGTCCTTGGGATTATCTCACTTAAATGTTGCTTTAGCTTTGTTCTTGGATCTCATCTTGGATGTAATGGACTAGAGTATATTTTGGAATTTAGTACTTCCCTGATTTGTTGTCTGATTATCTCACAGTTGCTCTATAGGTTGTGATAACTGTATAACCTCAGTCCAATGTTTGTCACTTTCATTGGTTACCACAAACTAACTGTGAGGTGCTGAATTTGAATTTGAATTTATATATAAACTCACAACTCTTTCCCTGCTTTTTGAGATAGACCTAATCATCCTCCCCTGTATTCTCATAACTTCTTCTCTGGCTGCTGAAGTGGAGATTGAGTGAAGCTTAAATGACTGACCTTCAATAACTACAGCCATCTTTCTCTGTGCCAGGTATGACCTCAACCATGATCGATTCAATTTTTTTAGAGCCTTGATGTCAAGGGCTATCACCTTTACCACTGCATTTCAGCTGTTTTGTCCATGTTTTCACCAAGACTGTAATGGGGTCAGGAGCTGAGTGGCTCTGGACAGCCAAACTGGGTGTCACTGTGCAGGTTATTGCTGAGCAAGTGCTGCTTAATAGGACTTGTTGATGACAGTACTTTACTGACGATGGAGAGGAGACTGGCAGGATGGTAATTTGTTGGGTTGGATTTATCTTGTTTTTGTGTAAAGACTTACCTGGGCAGTTTTTTACATTGTTGAGTAGATGTCAGAATTTAAGCTGTACTAGAACAGCTTGGCTAGGAGCACAGCAAGTTCTGGAGCACGTGTCTTCAGTACAATTGCTGGAATATTGTCAGATCCGTAGTCTTTCCAGTGTCTAGTTCTTTTAGTTGTTTCTTGATATCACCTGAAATGGATTGAATTGGCTGAAAATTGGTAAACAAGCATTTGTGATGTTGGGACCATCCAGAAGAGGCTGCAATTAATCATCCACATGACACATTGGCTGAGGAATGTTGCAAATGCTTTCATGTTTGTACTGATGTACCAAGCTCCCAATCATTGAGGATATGGATACTTATGGTGTCGCTCCTTTAGTAAGTTGTTTAATTGTCCATTACCATTCATAATTGGATGTTGTAGGAATGCAGAGCTTAGATATGATTTGTTGGTTGTAGAATTACTTAGCCCTCTTTATAATTTGCTGCACATGCTGTTTGCCATGCAGGAAATCTTACGCGGACCTCCATTTTTAGGTGTGCTTAGAGCTACTCCAAACATGTACTCTTCATTGAAGCTGGGTTGATTCCTTGGCTTGATGGTACTTATGGTTATGGAGTGCCAGAAGATTGCAGATTATGTTTGAGCACAATTCTGCAGCTACTGATGACAATAACATTGCATGGATAACCAGTCATGACTTGCTAAATCTCTTTGAAATGTATCCCATTTAGCACAGTCATAGTACCACATCACATGATGGAGGGTACCCTCACTCTGAATGATGGGACTTCATTTCCACAAAGACTGTGTAGCAGTTACTTCTACTGATGCTGTCATTGTCTGATACATCTGAGGCAAATAGGCTGGTGAGGATGAGGTCAAAGATGCTTTTCCTTCCTCTTTGTTCCCTTGTCACCTGCTGCAGACCCAGTCCAACAGCTAAATCCCTGAGGTGCCGACTTGCTTGATCAGAAGTCCCGACATTGATCTTGGGTTGTCCATATGATTTCATTCCTTTTTTAGATTTTTTAGTGGTTTGATACGATTGACTCAACCTTGGTTGAAATGAAAGAATGAATTCAACTTCAAAAGCTGTGACGGTTTCTGAAATGAAATAGTTGGAGGTTGCTTATTGAGTTAGGTTCAGTAAGTAAGCAGCCTTTGAGAGAGATTGAAGGTTTCTTCTTCCTTACTAGTTCTGTGGTTATGGCTTTTGTAGATTGCTTCGACTTACTGGAGAAATTACAGTTTATTCCTTCTCTGACTGAAAGCTCTCTTCTCTGAAAATATGGCCTGTCAAGACCTTCCTGGGGAGTTCTGGTATTAAAGATAGAGTTTCACGGGTTTGTACAAATAAAATGATGAAATTTGATGGGTTGTAGTCTCACAAAGCAAAGTCAATGTTTCTTAAATCCATAGATGGTTTGAGGGTGCAGGGGGTGGTGTAGTCAGGAGTTGGACGGGAGAAGATTCTTACAGTATCCTGCCTTTTTTGTCTGTTGTCTCAGCTTTAAATTTTCATACATGCAAAATTCCATTATAACATCCAAAAGGGTAATCAAGTTTCAACTTCCTTTGTGGCTGCTTTTGAGATAACACATCAGTCTGTATGTGTTTTGTCTGGCAGAAGTAAATCACTGGGGACACTTGTCTGACTCTGTTAGCCATTTTTTATTTGTTGAGTCTTTTATTTAGACAATCAAATTTAGCCTTCTTTATAAATTATACAATATTATAATTACACAATTATGACCGCGTAATTGCTTAGCTGTTTGTTTCTGCTAAGTTTCTACTGATACACAGGATAAATGGTTGTTCTTGCACATGAACATGAAGGATCCTATTATGGAATGACCGAGGCATTATATGCCAAAAGTTTCATGGTGGTGGGTTTCGCCATGGTTTTTTCTATGGGTTCATTACATGCAGAATTCTTATAAGTAGTACATTGACACTTTTTCCTGCCTCTATATTTGCTAATTTTAGCCCAATGTCCTCTTGTTGAATGTAGCTTGCTTGTATCATGAACCGTTGACAATGTTTTAGTGGATGAGAGAATCCACATTTCTTACAAGATTTAGATGTTTTACTGACCATGTTGACAGCTGCAAGAGTTGCAGAGTTAAGCTGATGCAGGTGTCCTGTAGCAATTACCTGCATTCTTATTGTTAAAATGTTTAGATTTATCCAAAAGTGCCTTTTCAAAAGATTTGATAGGTGTAGAGGCCTCCAGCTGATAGTTCTATTAGCCTTTCAGCTAAGTTAGCATTAGCGAAATTAGATTATTAACTTTTTGAATTGATGTATGCCTACCAATTAGTTGATTGTTTCACCTGTCAGTTGTCAGGGTGATATGAACTCAAACTTACTCATTCTGAAATTGACTTGGGCCTCAAACTGATTTTCAAAAAAAAGAATATTTTACTATGATCTGTACTGTCATTATTTGGTACACCAGAGATTATATTCTTCGCAGTCATTTCTTTTCCAAGGTGATAAAATATTTCACTGGTTTCTTTCTTCATCAATTATCTGTTGAACCATGAAGAGAACATTAATTCACTCTTTGAATAACTGAAACTCAGACACAATATCATTAGAATGTCAATCCATGTTCAGATTTTTGCTTTCCATTCTTACTGTTTTGGTTTGTACTCTTTAAAAATCATAAAGGATATTCAGAGGGTCTGTGCTGAAGTATAATGCTTATTTTATTTTTGCATTGGAATTTTCTCTTTTCTTTTTCCTGCTGTAGCTTAAGAAGTAGCTACTTTAAGAGTAGTAGGTCTGTGCCTGCAGGTGGTATTTGTACCAAAGAGAGAGTTATGGCAAAATGCATGACTCTTCTTTGTTGTTGTATTTTATCTGAGAAGCATGAATGTGGAATCAACTAATCTCTGGGTGCAGGTAAGGCTTTTTTGAATTTAGAAAATATATATTTCTCATGTGCTTTCCTCTATTTTGTCCATGATTGCTTTAATAGTTGGAGCTGTTCTGCAGAAAGTTTGGATTGCCATTTTTAAGATTCGGTTAGACCTGGCCTCCCATATATTTTCAAGAGATGGGGAGTAGCTACAAATGATTTTTGCTTCAGGACAGTTGTGGTCTTGGTTGTTAAATATGAACTTCACTCTATATTTGGATAATTAATAAGTGACCATGGGAAAAATAATGTTTCACAATTCCTAAAATGTTTTCAACCTTTGGTACCAACTTGCTTTCACCAGCTCCTAGTGCCCACTTGTCACCATCTTCTGGTACTTACCTGCTGCTATTTCTGCCACAATTATGTACTTGTGGTTTTCCATATGTTAACCCATGTAAAATATACCACAGACAGTTGTGTTGTTATTGAGACAGATATCTGGAACCTTATTAACAACAAACTGCATATACCAGTATTTCTTCTCAGTCTTACATACACAGCTTGGGTTCTTTGAATCAATTTGTGACACAAGTGAGACTTGAACCCGAGTCATCTACTTCAAAGGAAGAGTGAGAGGATTTTATGTGGTCAAATTCTAACCAGAGAATTACCTGGGTCTCTGAAATATTGACCCATTACCTTCATCAATACAGTCTGGATTATATACTTTGTTAGATTACTATCATATTGCATACCTAGCTAACTGACTGACTGGCTAACTGATTAAACTGACTGATTAGCTCGTCGAATCTCTGCTGACTTATTACTGACTGAACAAAGAGAAAGATGAAGATCTATTATGCCAGAAGGTTGCGTGTTGTGATTTCATCTGGCTGTTTTAAAAGTGTTGTGCTTTTTTTAGATCTATGAAATAAGACAGCAATGAACACTTTCATTTTACTTTTAATTAAAGACAGTCCCAAAATGCAGCAATCCTATGAACCCTGAATTGTAACTTTGGATGCGCTTGCCATTTTATGGTCCCACATTACTTTACATTTCTTAGCCCTTCCCCAGCGAACAGATATAATCCAGCCCTGTGTATCGAGAGACACATGTCATAGAATTCATCGTAATTGAATTTGTCCCAAGAAACTGCCATTAAACTGTGAACGTATGATAAAATTATTGGGAAAAGAAGTGTGGTAGTCATACTTATGTCTTCTAGTTTAGATCTTAAGTAGGTCATCTACAACCACAACCTCTGACTTTAGATGTTTACTCCTGATGTTTATAAGAATGTGTGGTATATGTGCCACCATGATTCTGAGGTGTTGCTTGCAACTGAACCCAGTATTTCTCTACAGCGAACAATGTAAGTGTATATTATGTAATAAGTAATCAAGATTGAAATACAGTTTAGATGGTCCTCTGTTAAGTTTACTGCCTTCAAAGCACTTAAAAAGCTAAACTAACAGTTTATTGATCAAATTGCTATGGCCCAGCAATCCTTATCACACATGGTTTAGTTCTTGGCTACAATACTGTTTATTAACCGGCCTCATTAGCTTCCCTTACTGCTGCAATTCCAATTTTTATTGGGTAATTTAGGTTAGCTATAACATTTACGATTGGCCAACTTAGTATCCACGCTGCTATTTTTGTTTTAATTCCATGTGCCTTAACTTTGCTGGGAAAAAATTATGTGGCACTTAATCAAGCATCTTTTGGAAATCCATATTGACATCATCTGCATTAACCACATAAACTGCCTTGATTACTTCATCAAAAATCTCTATCAAACTAGTTAAACTGAATTTGCGTTTTTTGTGCTCACCTTTCTTAATTAATCTATGCTTCCTCAAATCACTGTTAATGATGAGTTAGAGTTATAGTTTTAAACATTTTCTCACCACCAAAGTTAAACTGACTGGAGTGAAATTGTTGGATTTGTCCTTACATGGTTTGTTTATAATAAATGTTTAAAATATTGCTATTGTCCAAGTGGTCATTGAGTCATAGAGTTGTACAGTGCAGAAAAGGTCCTTTGGCCCATCAAGTCTGAACTGACTTGTGGCATTACGCCTATATCTAAGAGAGATTGGAAGCGTTTGGCCATTAAGTCCCAAAATTTACACCTCTACCATCTTCACCATCCTCTGATGCATTCCATGTGGCTTCAGTTAGCTGTCACCTTTACTTAAAATCAATCTTTCTAAACCCTCCTCTTCATCAATTTTGAGCCCATTCCATATCTCAGTTATAGCTTCTTTCAAAATAATTTTGACAACATTTTCTTCCATAGTGAAGTCAGATACAAAACACTCATTTACTACCTCTGCCATGGCATTTGCTGAAATGTAGACTTTTTTGTTTTGTTCACAGTTAGTCCATCCCTCCACTTTCCTCCCATCACCTATCTATATATAATTCTATAGTCACATTGTCAAATAGTAGCACAGAGCTTGATGGAGAAAGACACCATTGAGAGGGTGGTGTGGGAAAAACACAGCAGGTCAGGCATCATCCGAGGAGCAGGAGAATTGAAATTTCAGGCAAGAGTCCTTCATCAGGAATGGAAAAGACACATGTTATTAAAGCTTTTTGTCTTATGCTCATCATGACAAACACAAGAACAAAAAAATTCAAACAATCATAGTATGTTATATTTCAAGAGAAAAAGATGTTGCTTAGTGATACACATTGAAATGCAACAAACTGTTCACTGCAAATTAAGAAAGTATGCTCCCACCTTGCATTTGTTTTTGAATTAGCCAGAAGAGAATTTTTAGTTCTCCATTGCTATCTCTATAGCAATACTTTGGCAATCAGAATCAATGTACTGAGCAAAAAGTCCCCCCTTCTCTTTACCTGAGCATTCAGCCAAAAGTACATAATGAGATTCTGAAGGGAGATTACAGAGAGTTAGGCAGAAATTTAAAAAGGAGGGCCTCGAGAGTAGTAATATCTGGATTACTCCCGGTGCTACGAGTTAGTGAGGGCAGGAATAGGAGGATAGAGCAGATGAATGCATGGCTGAGGAGCTGGTGTATGGGAAAAAGATTCACATTTTTGGATCATTGGAATCTCTTTTGGGATAGACTGTACAAGAAGGACAGATTGCACCTAAATTGGAAGAGGACTAATATACTGGCAGGGAAATTTGCTAGAGCTGCTCGGGAAGATTTAAACTAGTAAGGTGGGGGGTGAGACTCAGGGAGAAAGTGGGGAAAGAGGTCAATCTGAGACTGGTACAGTTTTAAATTGGAGAAAGGCCGATTTTGACAGTATTAGGCAAGAACTTTCGAAAGCTGATTGGGGGCAGATGTTCGCAGGTAAAGGGATGGCTGGAAAATGGGAAGCTTTCAGAAATGAGATAACGAGAATCCAGAGAAAGTATATTCCTGTTCGGGTGAAAGGAAAGACTGGTAGGTATAGGGAATGCTGGATGACTAAAGAAATTTAGGATTTGGTTCAGAAAAAGAAGGAAGCATATATAAGGTATAGACAGGATAGATCGAGTGAATCCTTAGAAGAATATAAAGGAAGTAGGAGTATACATAAGAGAGAAAACAAGAGGGCAAAAAGGGGACATGAGATAGCATTGCCAAATAGAATTAAGGACAATCCAAAGAGTTTTTACAAATACATTAAGGACAAAAGGGTAATTAGGGAGAGAATAGGGCCCCTCAAAGATCAGCAAGGCGGCCTTTGTGTGGAACCACAGAAAATGGGGGAGATACTAAATGAATATTTTGCATCAGTATTTACTGTGGAAAAGGATATGGAAGTTATAGACTGTAGGGAAATAGATGGTGACATCTTGCAAAATGTCCAGATTACAGAGGAGGAAGTGCTGGATGTCTTGAAACGGGTAAAGGTGGATAAATCCTGATCAGGTGAACCCTAGAACTCTGTGGGAAGCTAGAGAAGTGATTGCTGGGCCTCTTGCTGAGATATTTGTATCATCGATAGTCACAGATGAGGTGCTGGAAGACTGGAGGTCGGCTACCATGGTGCCACTGTTTAAGAAGGGTGGTAAGGACAGGCCAGGGAACTATAGTCCAGTGAGCCTGACGTCAGTGGTGGGCAAGTTGTTGGAGGGAATCCTGAGGGACAGGATGTACATGTACTTGGAAAGGCAAGGACTGATTAGGGATAGTCAACATGGCTTTGTGCATGGGAAATCATGTCTCACAAACTTGATTGAGTTTTTTGAGGAATTAACAAAGAAGATTGATGAGGGCAGAGATGTAGATGTGATCTATATGGATTTCAGTAAGGCGCTCGACAAGGTTCCCCATGGGAGACTGATCAGCAAGGATAGATCTCATGGAATACAGACAGAACCAGACATTTGGATACAGAACTGGCTCAAAGGTAGAAGTCAGAGGGTGGTGTGGAGGGTTGTTTTTCAGACTGGATCCTGTGACCAGTGGAGTGCCACAAGGATCGGTGCTGGATCCTCTAATTTTTGTCATTTACATAAATGATTTGGATGCGAGCATAAGAGGTACAGTTAGTAAGTTTGCAGATGACACCAAAATTGGAAGTGTAGTGAACTGCAAAGAGGGTTACCTCAGATTACAACAGGATCTGGACCAGATGGGCCAATGGGCTGAGAAGTGTCAGATGGAGTTTAATTCAGATAAATGCGAGGTGCTGCATTTTGGGGAAGCAAATCTTAGCAGGACTTATACACTTAATGGTAAGGTCCTAAGGAGTGTTGCTGAACAAAGAGACATTGGAGTGCAGGTTCATAGCTCCTTGAAAGTGGAGTCGCAGGTAGACAGGATAGTGAAGAAGGTGTTTGGTATGCTTTCCTTTATTGGTCAGAGTATTGAGTACAGGAGATGGGAGATCATGTTGTGGCTGTACAGGACATTGGTTAGGCCACTGTTGGAATATTGCATGCAATTCTGGTCTCCTTCCTATCGGAAAGATGTTGTGAAACTTGAAATGGTTCAGAAAAGATTTACAAGGATGTTGCCAGGGTTGGAGGATTTGAGCTATAGGGAAAGGCTGAACAGGCTTGGGCTCTTTTCCCTGGAGCGTCGGAGGCTGAGGGGTGACCTTATAGAGGTTTACAAAATTATGAGGGGCATGTATAGGATAAATAGGCAAAGTCTTTTCCCTGGGGTCGGGGAGTCCAGAACAAGAGGGCATAGGTTTAGGGTGAGAGGGGAAAGATCTTTTTCACACAGAGAGTGGTACATGAGTGGAATGAGCTGCCAGACGAAGTGGTGGAGTCTGGTACAAATGCAACATTTAAGAGGCATTTGGATGGGTATATGAATAGGAAGGGTTTGGAGGGATATGGGCTGGGTGCTGGCAGGTGGAACTAGATTGGGTTGGGATATCTGGTCAGCATGGACTGGTTGGACCGAAGGGTTTGTTTCCATGCTGTACATCTCTCTGACTGTAAGGTATAATAAATACAAAGCTGTTGAAGCACTAATGTCACAGGGAAAACAGTGTTTAATTGACATTTCAGACTATGTGTTCAGTTTCACAATGGTTTTTCTTTAAACAAGACAAATAGATTTCAAGTGCTTGCAATTTCTGCTGTTAATAGGGTGTAGAAGATGGGCATTAAATTTGCAGATGGCACTAAAGTCGTTAGAGTTGTGGACAGTGTGGAGGGATGTTGCAGATTACAAAAGGACATAGATAAGCTGTAGAGCTGGGCTGAGAGATGGCAAATGGAGTTTAATGTGGAAAGGTATGAGGTGATTCACTTTACCCATTTCAAGACATCCAGCACTTCTTCCTCTGTAATCTGGACATTTTGCAAGATGTCACCATCTATTTCCCTACAGTCTATAACTTCCATATCCTTTTCCACAGTAAATACTGATGCAAAATATTCATTTAGTATCTCCCCCATTTTCTGTAGCACCACACAAAGGCCACCTTGCTGATCTTTGAGGGGCCCTATTCTCTCCCTAATTACCCTTTTATCCTTATTGTATTTGTAAAAACTCTTTGGATTCACCTTAATTCTATTTGCCAGAGTACTGGGCGTATGGTAAGATTCTTAGTAGTGCAGATGAGCAGAGAGATCGCAGTGTCCATGTATGAGATCCTTCGAAGTTGCCACTCAGATTGATAGGGTTGTTAAGAGGGCATATGGTGTGTTATCTTTTAATGGTAGAGTGATTGAGTTTCAGAGAAATGAGGTCATGTTGCAGCTGTACCAAACTCTTGTGCGGCCGCACTTGGAGTATTGCATACAGTTCTGGTTGCTGCATTTAGGAAGGATGTGGAGGCATTGGAAAGCATGCAGAGGAAATGTTGCCTGGTATGGAGGGAAGAGAAAGTGAGGGCTGCAGATGCTGGAGATCAGAGCTGAAAATGTGTTGCTGGAAAAGCGCAGCAGGTCAGGCAGCATCCAAGGAACAGGAGAATCAACGTTTTGGGCATAAGCTGAATAAGGGCTTATGCCCGAAACGTCGATTCTCCTGTTCCTTGGATGCTGCCTGACCTGCTGCGCTTCTCTAGCAACATATTTTCAGCTCTGGTATGGAGGGAAGGTCTTGTGAGGAAAGGTTGAGGGACTTGAGGCTGATTTGTTAGAGAGAAGAAGGTTAAGAGGTGATTTAATAGAGGCATACAAGATGATCAGAGGATTAGGTAGGATGGACAGTGAAAGAGCCTTTTTCCTCAGATGGTGAAGGCTAACATGAGGGGATATAGCTTTAAATTGAGGGGTGATATATATAGGACAGATGTCAGAGCTAGGTTCTTTACTCAGAGTAGTAAGGGCGTGGAATGCCCTGCCTGCAACAGTAGTAGACTCTACGTGGAAGTTGGAACCTCCAGAAAATAGGGCAAGCATCCTGGTAAAGGGCTCAGTCACTTCCTTTACCCTTCCACAAAGTTTGTTTAACTCTATGAAGTTATAGCCAACTTCATTTTAACAACAGTCACCATTGGCATTATTGTTCTCCTTTTAAAAACAAGAATATTGATCTTCATGTAAGTGTACTTCGAAATTCCACAGACCAATGGCCAGTAGTTCAACCATGTATAGAATTCTCAGACTTTTAAAACTTAGCTTGGGATGTCAGCTTTACTCTATCAGCAGAATTCTCACCTCTAAGTTAGAAAGGTGAGGATTGAATTCCCATTGTGAACTCAGTCACAAATATTGTGGCTGACATTTCAGTGTAGTCGTCTTTTATCAGATGATTGTGCTTCAGATGATGAGGTTTGGGGCCACAACTAAATTCTCCAGTGAACTGTTTGATTCATAATTAACATAATCTTTAGCCATAAGTGTTATAGATATCTTTGGCCTAATCTAGAAAATAATATGCAAACTGTCTTCTAATTGAACTTTTTTGTTACTTATAAAAAGCTCGATTAAGCCAGTCAAGTGAAACGTTAAACATTGAATTAATTCTTACAGGGCAGACATTACATCCAGACTCAGTTAAACATCAAGAATTTCTCCAGGAAATTCTTGTACATTGGTTGGAACGGCAAGTTAATTAATGCTGACACAAATGAAGAACTGAATTATTCATTCTCTCATGGTCAGGCCATCAGTATTTGCTCATCGTAATCGCTCATGAGAGCAGTTGAGTCAAGCACATTGTTGTCAGATTGAATTCACAGGTCAGTGATTTCCTTTCCTAAAGGCTAGGTTGGCTTGTACAAAAATCCATGTTAGCTGTCATGGCCACTATCACTAAGACTGGCTTCATCTTGCAGGTTTACTAATTAAATTTAAATTTCATCAGTTATGGTGGTGAAAGTTGTACTCATATCCCTAGAGCACTAGCATAGACTGCTGAATTACCAGTCTAATGCTATTACTACTCTGCTACCATCTCCCTTGCATTATAGGGGAAATTAAGGTTAATTAGATAACTGAGGCTCATGCTTGTCATTAGAAGTTTGTTCATCAAAACTTCTTAGATGGAACATGCACTAAATAATGCTCCACTCCAGTCATGTCCCTGACTGTAGTTATTCTAGTTACCATTGACAGCACCATTTGAATTTTTGATTTATTACATAAAATAAATTTATCAATGCTGTCTTGGTCACATGGACTTCCTGCTACTGTGGTTGATAGGCCCTTTAGCCATGTTCGACCCATCTCCCACACTTATGCCCTCAACCCTTTTCTCCCACCCACAACAATGACAGGGTCCTCTTGGTCCTCACTTTCCAACCCACCAGTCTCTGCCTCCAAAGGGTTGTAAGCCACCATTTCTATCATGTCTAACGGGATGTCATGACAAGACATGTAATCCCCCTCCCTCCCTTGTCAAATTTCTGCAGGGGCCGTTCCTCTGGGGCATTCCAGTGCACTTCTCCTCTATTCCCAACATCTCTTCAGATCTTCATTGCACGTTCCAATGCAATTGCAGAATGTGTAACACTTGCCCATTTATTTCTTCCCTCCTCACTATCCAAGACCCCAGACATGCCTTCCAAGTGAAGCGGTAATTTACTTGGACTTCCCTCAATTTAATCTACTGTATTCACTATTCACAACATGGCCAGTTTACATTAAGGAGATGAAGCAGACGAGGTGACCGCTTTGCAGGACACTTATGTTCTGTCTGCAAACATCACCCTGAACTTCCAGTTGCCTGCCACTTTAACCCAACAGCATGTTCCCTGGCCAACAGTTCTGTCATAGACCCGCTGCAGTGTTCTAGTGAGGCTCAGAGCAGGCTCGAAGAACAACATCCACTTTTCCACTTGGCAACCCTGTAGCCTCCAACACTCAACATCGATTTCAATTACTTTCGAGCCTGATTTCATCCTTCCATGTTTTTTACACTCCCCACCCCTACCTCTTACCCTGTTGTGACATGGGTTGCTTTTAGCATCGTCACCCGTTATCTGCTCTGAGGCCCATTATCACATTACATCCGTTGCATTTAGTACAACTCACCCATTTTCTCCTTATTCAGCTTTTCTTCTGCCTTGGCCTGGTATCCACAATCTTCTTGTTTACCAAGAACTTTCATAGGCTCTCTCTCTCTCTCTCTCTTTGGGTCCATCTCCACCTATCCAGTCACCTCTCCCTTTCACATATATATATACTCACACACACATGCACATATACATGTGCATGCATGCACACAGACAAACCATAGACTCATAGAGTCATAGAGATGTACAGCATGGAAACAGACCCTTCGGTCCAACTAGTCCATGCCGACCAGATATCCCTACCCAATCTAGTCCCATTTGTCAGCACCCGGCCCATATCCCTCTAAACCCCTCCTATTCATATATACCCATCCAAATACTTTTTAAATGTTGCAATTATACCAGCCTCCACCACTTCCTTTGGCAGCTCATTCCATACACGCACTACCTTCTGCATGAAAAAGTTGCCCTTAGGTCTCTTTTATATCTTTTCCCTCTCATCCTAAACCTATGCCCTCTAGTTCTGGACTCCCCGACCCCAGGGAAAAGACTTTGCCTATTTACTCTATCCATGCCCCTCATAATTTTGTAAACCTCTATAACCCCTCAGCCTCCAACACTCCAAGAAAACAGCCCCAACCTATTCAACCATTCTTTATAGCTCAAATCCTCCAACCCTGGAAACACCCTTGTAAATCTTTACTGAACCCTTTCAAGTTTCACAACATACTTCTGGTAGGAAGGAGACCAGATTTGCATGCAATATTCCAACAGTGGCCTAACCAATGTCCTGTACAGCCATTTCATGACCTCCCAACTCCTGTACTCAGTACTCTGACCAATAAAGGAAAGCATACCAAAACCTTCTTCACAATCCTATCTACCTGCGACTACACTTTCAAGGAGCTATGAACCTGCACTCCAATGTCTCTTTGTTCAGCAACACTCCCTAGGATCTCACCATTAAGTGTAAATATCATGGTCATAGTCATAGTCATAAAGATGTACAGCATGGAAACAAAACCTTGGGTCCAACCTGACTATGCTGACTAGATATCCCAACCCAAACCTTGCTGATGTCCATATAGATCACGGCCACTGCTCTGCCCTCATCAATTCTCTTTGTTACTTCTTCAAAAAACTCAATCAAGTTTGTGAGACATGATTTCCTACTCGCAAAGCCATGTTGACTATCCCTAATCAGTCCTTGGCTTCCCAAATACATGTACATCCTGTCCCTCAGGATTCTGTCCAACAACTTGCCCGCCACCAACATCAGGCTCACTGGTCTATAGTTTTTTTGGCTTGTCCTTACCACCTTTCTTAAACAACAGTACCATGTTAGCTAACCTCCAGTCTTCTGACACTTCACCTGTGAGTATCGATGATACAAATATCTCAGTAAGGGCCCAGCAATCACTTCCCTAGCTTCCCACAGAGGTCTAGGGCACACCTGATCAGGTCCATGGAATGTATCCACCTTTATGCGTTTCAAGACATCCAGCACTTCCTCCTCTGTAATGTGGACGTTTTTCAAGGTGTCACCATTTATTTCCCCACATTTTATATCTTCCATGTCCTTCTCCACAATAAACATGATGCAAAATACTTGTTTAGTATCTCCCCCATCCCCTGCAGCTCCACACAAAGGCCACCTTGCTGTCCTTACGTATTTGTAAAAACTTTTTGGATTCTCCTTAACTCTAATTGTCAAAGCTATCTCAGTCCCCTTTTTGCCTTCCGGATTTCCCTCTTAAGTATACTCCTCCTGCCTTTATATTCTTCTAAGGATTCACTTAATTTCTCCTGTCTATGCCTGACATATGCTTCCTTCTTTTTCTTAAACAGACCCTCAATTTCTCTTGTCATGCAGCATTCCCTACACTTACCAGCCTTTCCTTTCACCCAAATAGCAATGTACTGTCTCTGGATTCTCGTAATCTCATTTCTGAGGGCTTTGCATTTTCCAGCTGTCCCTTTATCTGCGAACATCTGCCCTCAATAAACTTTTGAAAGTTCTTGCCTAATATCGTCAAAATTAGGCTTACTCCAATTTAGAACTTGACCTAATAGATCTGGTCTATCCTTTTCCATCACTATTTTAAATCTAATAGAATTATGGTTGCTGGCCCCAAAGTGTTCCTCCGCTGACACCTCAGTCACCTGCTCTATCTTATTTCCCAAGAGTAGGTCAAGGTTTGCACCTTCTCTAGTAGGTACATCCACATACTGAATCAGAAATTTCCTTGTACACTCTTACAAAATTCCTCTCCATCTAAACCCTTAGCACTATGGCAGTCCCAGTCTCACACACACAGACACATGTCCATACACCCCACCATTTTGCCTTTTGCATAAATAGCAGCTTTCCTAGCTTCTAACAGTTCTTATGAAGTTACCAGACTCAAAACTTTAACTCCAGCATCTGCAATTCTTTGTTTTATTGTGATTATGAAATCCAATCTATCATTTTTTTTCTGTTGTAAGACTGCATGAAGAGCAGTTTGCTCTTTGAAGGATTTTTGTAATGTCCTGGTAGATATATACAGTTTTACTAAATATTTAGCAGAACTAAATATTTTAAAACCTGTATGCATCCTAATATTCATTCAATATTACCTGTATTGACTTATGCTATTCTTTACAGTATGGGGCTATGTTCTCTACTAACTTGTCATTGGGTTCTATTACTATACATTAAAAGGAATGTCCAAACTGCAAATTATTGAGTTATCATAAAAAAGGAATAACATTGGAAAATAAATTGTTAAAACAATCTTTCTTTGAAATGTAACTTGTGAGTGGAAAACTGTCAGTATAAACATCAGGATTTGTGCAGAGGGAGAGAGAATGAGAGGAAAACATTGGTAAGGAATGACACAAAAGGGCGCTGCCAAGGTTTTTGAAGATTGGATGGTCGCAGGACTGGATCCATGGTGACATAATTAGAACATTAAGAGTGTATTTCAGTTCATTCATTGTTATTTTATATCAGAATAGCTGCGGTTTTCAAACTATGATATACAGTATTTAAAGCAACATATGTGGGTTGGCATAAAAACCATGGATCTGTCTCATATATTGGAGCCAAAATCTTGTGATAATTGACAGTCTAGCAAAGTATTAATTCCTGTGAAGGACAGAATGATTCACAAGCCAAGAACCTCTTGTTAAAATAAATTACCCTTTCTAATTCTCATGCTTATGCTCAAATGTTTGGTTAAAAACTGTTACTACTTTAATATTCACGGTCCAGTCAATGTTGTTTGCCAACCAGTATTTCTGAATTTTCTGCCAGGTTTACTCTATTCTGAGTGCCTTGTGCTGTCCAATGATGGACGATGATTGACTGAGACCAAAAGGATTTTGCTATCTTCAAAACTCCACTTGCTTTGCTGCTACGTGGAACTCTTTGGACAGCCAAGGGCGGCGCATAACCACATTGTTGGTGCTTTGAGAAACAACCATTTGATGAATAAGTAAAAAAGATGGTTTGAATAGAGATGAAAGTATTTGATGTCTTTACTGAGGTTTCTTTGCAAGTAAATATAGAACAGCTTGACTCTACTGAGGAAAAATTGTGTTAATATAAAAACAGCTTTATTGGATCTTGCATGCTATCTTGTAATTAAAGGAATATCTGTGCAATTCTTCCCACCAAGGATGTTTGCCACTTTAAAATTATTTGATGTGATTTGCAGATGAGTCAACTGTTCTGAGTGAATCTGAAAATCCAATCTAAAGTTACAACTTTATGAAAAATCATTGATAAAATCTTCAGTTCCATATAAGTAGCAGAAGAACGAGGACTTGGATTATATCATTTTGATTGGCTCCAAATTGATTTAATTGTTTAGTAATCTGTGATCAACTCTGTGTTCAAGATTTATGTGGATCAGTCATTTACTTAATCATCACGAGTGATATCATAGATTGCTTCTTTATATTTGACTTAAAATTAATGGATTCGGAATCCTATATAATGTGCAGCACTTGAAAACCAAAAAAAAATGCAATTTAATTTTTTTTGGCTGCTTTTATGCAGCCAGAATATATATCAAATTGCATATTCCAGATTTTTGGCATTGTATGCGTATGCGTAAAAGTGGCTTGAAATAATAAAGAAATACTTAATAGTGCAGTTGTTACTGAAAAAATAGATGATTGCTGCCTCCTTTCCCTAGAATTTAAAGGTTAGGTTTTACCTATGGTCTCATTCCATTTGAGCTTTATTCATATTTTTGAAGTTCATGTCATTTGTTTTACCACTTATCATTAATACATGACATCACAGAACCTGCAATATTTTTCTACTTTCCAGTTAAATGCCCAATTCCAAAAAAAAAATTCAGCTAAGCAAGTGTAAAAACTCCTCATTACAGTAAGCGTCTGCTGAAATATGTGGACAGTTTCTGTTATAAACAGAAACTCTATGCTCATGCATTCACTTTACACAGAATTTCCTTGGAATGCAGGACACTTCTGATTTAAGTTAGATATATACTATTGTACATGTATTTTTATGAAAGCTTTCAACTACTTTTTGTCTCAACTGAATTACTTTCTCTCAGCCTTAACACAGGTCGAATACATTTAAAAGATTGTGAGAACAAAGCTTGGACAGTGAACAAACAGTAGACTGTCTGTTTTCAATCAGTTAGTTTACTTTATTTTGCTTCATAAAAATAAAAGCTTCCATAAGATATTAGACGTCACGTTCTGTTGATTGTGTCAGGATGGGTTTGTTTAGAAGAGTAGATGTTTTGATCAGCAGGGCTTGATGTTCAAATGCCTTATGGGCATCAGCATCTAGAAAATTAGTTGAGCAGGCCCGAAACTGGCTTTGTCTCAATTCACATCAGCCACACTAAGGAGGAATATTTATCCTTTTTTTTTTTGCCATGTCTTTATTGAGGATGAAGGTGTATGAAAATGCAATGAATATTGACACAAGAATGCATCACAGCTTTTTCTCTGTTTTTAGTTTTATTCCCTCAAGTTGGGGCAAAAAGGAAATTCTTGAAGATTTCTGTTTCAACTTTTAATCTGTTCATTCCATTAATCTCATTAATATTTATGATTTTTTCATAATAGTATATACATTTTTGATTATCCTGGTATGTATGGGAAAAAGTGCACTGTTCAACCTCGAGGTGTTATATGCAAACATATGCTTTAAAGGACTCAAAGATAGTGGTTTATTAGGTCTGCTCTGAGAACCATTCTTGAAATGTAAGATAATGGTGTTCTTAGGCTGTCTACTTGAGACAGGGTACCCTTTAGTAATCTGGCTATTCTGAACTTGACAAATTGTACTGCCTTATGTAACTGTTTTCAGACCCTATAGATATACTACATGGCACTAAATGTGTTGACCATACTTTGCTTAATATTGTGCATTTCAATAGTGTGGGACAATGCCCTCGAGCTCCAAGCAGGGTTACCCTCCTTGTATTCAACTGATGCAGCAGTCTGTTCATTACACCAGAAAACGAATAGAGGAGTGCTGTCCCACTTTGTCACTTGACCGGGCTGCTTATATTTAGGTTGGTTTGCTTTGTCATATTTTTCCCTGTAACTGATTCCTTCCAAGCAAACTTTGCAAATACTGACAAGTAGTTGAAAATGATCTTCACCCTTCAAGCAACCACCTTCCTTTCATTTTTACTGGCATTATTTAAAGGGTTACAATTCTGTACTACGTCACTCCTTCACTCCTTTCATAAGCTCCCAGTTGAGCTAGCTAGAAGGACACATAAATTACAGTAAAGAGATGATCTTTAATTATAAGATGAAAAGTCAGAATCTGGTCCTTTGTCTGAATCCTTTGTTCCTGGCTAGAACTACACAACTGGCTCTGTGATGATAATGAAGATAATTGCGAAATGTCTAGGTTCTTTGAAACTAGAAGTCAACTTTTGGAAACCAATGAAGTACAATGCAGAATCAAAGTGGTTAAAGTTTAACAAAATTGAATTGGAACAGTGTGGTTTTGAACAGATGGTCCAAAGGGATTGTGGCTAAGATAGCAGAAGATTTTCTTGCTCAACTATGTAAAAGAGAATTCTGTATTTAAATTAGTCATTCTATTAATGTCACAACATACCTATTACCCACATTTTCAAAAATCCTCAAGTATAGAGTAATAGAGTCATAGAGATGTACAGCACGGAAACAGACCCTAAAGTCCAACCTGTCCATACTGACCAGATATCCTAACCCAATCCAGTCCCACCTGCTAGCACCTGGCCCATATCCCTCTAAACCCTTCCTATTCATATATCCATCGAAATGCCTTTTAAATGTTGAAATTGTATCAGCCTCCACCACTTCCTCTTAGCAGTTCATCCCATACACATACCACTCTCTGCGTGAAAAAGCTGTCCCTTAGGGCTCTCTTATATCTTTCCCCCCTCATCTTAAACCAATGTCCTCTAGTTTTGGACTCCCCCACCCCAGGGAAAACATCTTGTCTATTTACCCTATCCATGCCCGTCATGATTTTATAAACCTCTATTAAGGTCACCCCTCAGCCTCCGACACTCCAGGGAAAACAGCCCCGGCCTGTTCAGTCTCTCCCTATAGCTCAAACCCTCCAACCCTGGCAACATCCTTGTAAATTTTTTCCAAACCTTTTCAAGTTTCACAACATCTTTCCAATAGCAAGGATACCAGAATTGCATGCAATATTCCAACAGTGGCCTAACCAATGTCCTGTACAGCCACAACATGATGTCCCAACTCCTGTACACAATACTCTGACTGATAAAGGAAATGGTACCAAATGCCTTCTTCACTATCCTATCTACCTGCGACTCCACTTTCAAGGAGCTATGAACCTGCACTCCAATGTCTCTTTGTTCAGCAACACTCACTAGGACCTTACTATTAAGCGTATAAGTCCTGTTAAGATTTCCTTTCCCAAAATGCAGCACCTCACATTTATCTGAATTAAACTCCATCTGCCACTTCTCAGCCCATTGGCCCATCTGATCAAGGTGCTGTTGTAATCTGAAGTAACCCTCTTTGTTGTCCACAGCACCTCCAATTTTGGTGTCATCTGCAAACTTACTAACTGTACCTCTTATGCTCACATCCAAATCATTTATGTAAATGACAAAAAGTAGTGGACCTAGCACCGATCCTTGTGGCACTCCATTGGTCACAGATCTCCAGTCTGAAAAACAACCCTCCACCATCACCCTCTGTCTTCTACCTTTGAGCCAGTTGTGTATCCAAATGGCTAGTTATCTCTGGGTATTCCGTGAGATCTATCCTTGCTAACCAGTCTCCCATGTAGAACCTTGTCGAAGGCTTTACTGAAGTCCATATAGATTACATCTACTGCTCTGCCTTCATCAATCCTAACTTTGATTTTGTTAATTCGAATACTGGAAGTTCCTTAGTTTTCAATAGCTTCTTGTGTTAATCATTATTACCAAACATGAAAGTCAAAATAAACACTAAGGGATCTGGGTGGTATGAGCTATGGTGAGATTTGAGATGTTCCATCTTTTAAGTTTTTGCCAAATGGGAAGCTAGTTTCTCTCTCGCCACCAGTGAGTTGTCAATTAAGGGGGGCTTTATCTTATTAAATGCTTTATTAATGGAGTATCTTACCTCAGCACCATTCAGCTCCTTTTTGTTTTACCAATTGCTCTGATCAAACTTGATACTGACAATTCTTAACATCGCAGTCAGAGTGTGTACCTGGTGACTTCAGCCTTTAGGGCAGGCAGCAGTCAAGGGTCAGGGCATTTCTCATCCAGTGCTCTCTGATTAGTCGCTCAAGGAAGTGGGACATGGTCAGTCTGCTGTGTCTGGCCACAGACCCTAAGGAGAAAGGTACTTGGGGACATGAGAGAGACTGCTGCTGCAGGCTTTCGAATTTTGTGTTGCAGGGCTGGGGAGGGTAGGGAGATGATAATTGTGAGGAGGTCACCCAGTGTGGGTGGGGGCTAAGGATCTCAAAGGTTGAGGGAAGGGGCTACAGGACCCACTGATGTGAAGCCCTTTCAAGCTTGACAACATCAGACTCAGACAGGACACAAACCCGAAGGGTCCCTAATCTTTGGCGATCCTAAAGCAATGGTTCCTATTTGCTGTACACCTGCCTGTCCCAGACAATCCTGAATACTTCATTCACCCCAACATTTATCGACACAAAGGTTCAGGAGGGAGAGTCAGAATGATGTTTGATGAGGGCCCCCATGACCTAGTCAACCTTGCTTCCAAATGCAGCAGCAGCAGGGTCGCAAGGCAGACATCCATCCATAGGACAGCCTAGATGGGCATTATGCTGGCACAGTCACATTTAGGTCCAATGTGGACAGTCAAACAAACAGATGTGTGGCCAAAGCAATGAAATTTATACAAACAGGAGAATTCTTATTCAATTCACTGTCACCTGTGCCACCAAAGTGACCTCAGTAGGGTTTCTTCTTCCTCTTTCTCTCTCTCTCTCTCTCTTACACACACACACTTGATGTCTCAGTGTAGCTCTGGTTCTGCAGCTAGAATGAAGGGAGTCTGATCAGCAGTGGAGCTCATTGTTCCTGGAGATGTTGTCCAGTGAGCCCTGTAGCATTCATATCTGGAGGGCCCTGACGTGTTGAGGGTCTTCTGGCCAGAAGCAAGTGGATCATCCTCAGCTTTAACATCCCAGGAGAGGGTCAGGCAGGGTGAAGGTGGAGGGCCCAACCATCTCTGGACAGTGTCCTGAGGGGAGACTTCTGAGGGGCCGGTTGGTGTGGTTTCTCTTGGAACTGGGTGCCTCCTGGCACCGCTCTGTCTTCACGGGAGGTAGGTGTACCTGCAGTGCATGCCAGATTCACCGTCCTCCTGTCACCATGCTTCGGTCTTGAGGACCAATGGCTGGGGAGATGAAGGCCCACTGAGGTTCTGGACATGGTCTCCATGGCTAACACCAAACTGTCCATCGAGGCAGACACACAGTCGCATGAGTTGTTGCACGCCTTCAGCCTCTGGGAAAATAAGGACAATTACTTCCCACACACCCATCTGGGGTTCCTGTTCCTCCCTGCCCATGTGGATCAAGTCTCTGCCTGTGGCTGAGCAGGTGCATGGTCTTCAGCGGTCCTCCGAGTGCCAATGACCTGGGGTAGTTTTCCTTGGCTAAGATTAGAGTGGTGCTGGAAAAGCACATCAGTTCAGGCAGCATCCGAGGAGCAGTAAAATCGACGTTTCAGGCAAAAGCCCTTCATCAGGAATACAGTTTTCCTTGGCTAAGATTAGAGCGGTGCTGGCAAAGCACAGCAGTTCAGGCAGCATCCGAGGAGCAGTAAAACCTGTATTTCTGATGAAGGGCTTTTGCCCGAAACGTCGATTTTGCTGCTCCTCGGATGCTGCCTGAACTGCTGTGCTTTTCCAGCACCACTCTAATCTAGACTCTGGTTTCCAGCATCTGCAGTCATTGTTTTTTACCTTCCTTGGCTAACTTTAGAGTTCTCACAAGATTCTACTCCCACTCTTTGTAATGTTCCCACAAAGCATCGTTATCTGAGTTGGTCTAGGGTGCTGGGGGCAGCCTTGCCAATGCTTCTTCTGAGTACTCTGGGATCAAGGAGTTGGCTTCTGACTGAGAAGGCCATTTCTCCACAGAGATGGTGGATAAGTCACTGATACATGAGGGAGAGAAGGTGCTGCAGCCAATGGTTAGAAGTGGCGTGCATTGAATGATATTGACAATGGGCTTCCTGTCAGAACTGGAGCAGAGTGAAGAGCGAGACTAACTCAGTTGGTGAGATGTAGATGTCTCTGCATCCCAAAAGCAACAGTCCCAGCCTTCTCCTGCAAAGTCCAGGATTCTCTTCACAGGGGCTGAGGAACCGAATGCTGGACACCACCTCCTCCTCCCCTTTCCACCTTCTTCTCTTATACTGAGAGACAGGGAGGGGTTCATGGGATGAAAGTGGGTGGCACAGTCGTTAGCGCTGGTGCAGGTCATCATGAGGTAGTGAGATGTCCTGGGTGAATGAGGAAGCATCTCAGAGGCCATGCAGGAGTCAGTGGTGTAAGAGGTTCAGAGAGGTGGGAAAACAACTGAGGAAAGATGTTCCAGAAATTAGTGAGCATGAACTATGTTGGCAGATGGGTGCTGTAGCAGAGAGTGAATGAGTGTGAGAGTTAGCAGGTAGAAAAGGGCAGAGAAGGTTATTGACCTTTTTACGGCACTGCTGGCCATTCCTCTGCCCTGTCGAGATGACACTGACCCAGGTGGCAATCTCAGCATCTCTGTCTTCAAAGGGAGACTTATTCACAAATTATGTCTTCTCCGGCTGCAGGGTCGCAAATGGCCTTTGCTGTCAGTCCTCTTTGTACCTCCCCTTGACTGGAGCATTCAGGGTTTAGATCAGAAAGCACAGCAGATCAGGCGGCATCTGAGGAGCAGGAAAATCAACGTTTCGGGCAAAAGCCCTTCATCAGGAATAGAGGCAGTTAGCCTCCAATGTGGAGAGATAAATGGGGGTGGTGGGGCTGGGGAGAAGGTAGCAAAGAGCATTCAGATCCCAGTCGGACAATTACAGCACCAAAGTCCTCTGCCATGATCAGGTTCTGTCCTTCAATGAGCAGGAGAATATTAGACTACCATTGCTCGTCTGGGTGCACAGTGGCCTGTTTGAAATAATGTCGGCACTAGGAATCCTGATCTTCTGACATATATTCGGTGAGTGGCAGGTTGTCCCAGAAATGGCATATGGTAAGATCATGATAGAACGGAATTTGAGGATACCATTGGTTGTTGACGAGGCACTTTTGGTAAGGTACATGAGGATTCTTGCTGGTTGTTATAGGAATTCCTCCAAAACATTTGATGCAACTAGCACTTAGCCAAAAATATAAGATTCAACCTTAAATATAATTCAAATAGAACATTAGATAATTCGGACAAGACATTTAGATCCTTTGCATGCTATTTTTTAGATGCGATGACTGCCCTTATTGTTCCAAAATGGGATCTGCAGTATGCCAATCACACTGGTCACCATATTAGTGAGGAAGTAAGTACATACACTGTGAATGGGCATCTGAAGTCTACATGGCGAAAGTGAGGACTGCAGATGCTGGAGATCAGAGTCTAGATTAGAATGGGGCTGGAAGAGCACAGCAGATCAGGCAGCATCTAAGAAGCAGGAAAAACGATGTTTCAGGCAAAAGCCCATCATCAGGAATGAAGGGCTGATGAAGGGCTTTTGCCTGAAATGTCATTTTTCCTGCTCCTCGCATGAGGAGCAGGAAAAGCACCTGCTGTGCTTTTCCAGCACCACTCTAATCTGAAGTCTACAGATCAGGGAGATTACTGCATCAATCATCATGTTCAATAGTGATTTGATAGCAACACTGCTATTTTGAAGCTTTACCACTCCAGCAAATGCCTCCTTTTAATATGGCTAAACATGTATTCAGCAATAGAAAGGGCCTTCTGTCAGCACTACTTAAGGGATTAGTAATTGCTTGCATTTGCTTGTTGGTTGATATCTTCTGGTTTCTGCTTTGATTCCACAAGTTGTTGATGCTTTGTCTTGCTGTTTAAACATAAAAATGGTATTGCAGAAGGAATGGGGTCAGAGGCTTAACTGGCTTCAAGACTTCAGCTTAAAGCAGTTGGCCTTAAAGCAGTTGGCCAAGATGGCGGCGACCCAGCAAGACTGAGTCTGTAGTGCTCCTTCAAGACTTGGGTACAGTGGGTCACCCACCCCCTACCACGCTCACCAAATCATTTATAATAGTTGTGTAATTTAATTAGTTGTGTAATATTATATTTAAACAATTTAATCCTAAATTAAAATGACTAAAGGGAAGGGAGCCCGCAGCTCTCAGCAAGTAGGAACCCCTTCCCCACCCTCTCCAGCTGCAGCAGAGGCGTCCACAGCCGCCCCGGGGGACTTACCAACAGTAACAAGCCTTGCAGAAATGATTTCCAAGCTTGACTCGAAGATCGATGCCTTTATTGCAGAATCCAGAAATCATTGGGACTCGCTCTCGGCCGCGCTGCAGAAGCACGACTGAGAGATTCGAGAAATTGAACGCCGAGTCGGAGGGGCGGAGCTGAAGGCCGCGACCTCCGAGACTACCGCTCAATTGGCCGTGGATCAGGTCCGGACTCTCGAGCAGCGAGTCCGGACCTTGGAAAATCATATTGACGACCTCGATAAGCTGGATCAGGCCAGGTAAGGGTGGAATGGGCCTACTGGGTCGCAATACGCGGGCACGGCTCGAACCAGCAAGGAGAGGCAGATACTCCTAGAAGCCTCTAGAAATGTCGGAAAAGACCCCCAAGCCATGATCTACAAAGGATCCAAGATCATGCTATTTCAGGACTTTTCCCCGGCTCTGGTTCGAAAGAGGAAGGCATTCGACGAGGCGAAGAAGCGTTTAAGAGACTTAAATATTCAGTACTCCTTATGCTACCCAGCGACGTTACGCTTTAACCATGAAGGATCCGTATATAACTTTGGATCACCAGAAAAGGCTAAGGAATTCTTGGACTCTCTTAGATAAACTGTAAGACATAATGGATGTTGGTCTGCCTTTCCCCCCCGCTTTGGTTTATATCCCCCCCTTTTTTTTTCTCTTTTCTCTTACCTTACTGTTTAATATTATCAGGGGGGGTGGGGAGAGGGATTTGATTTTCTCCCCCCCTTGGGGTTGTTTTCTGTTATTATTTTATGTATATATGAGGGATGTATGTATATGTATGTGTATATATATATATATATAAAAGCTGGGGGGTTTGGTTAATGTTGGTGGGGGGAGGTGGTTACCTTATTCAATTTTACCTCTGTCTCTAGGAGCGGGGTTGTTTTCCCCTTGTTATATTGTATTATTATATTTAATTATTATTTGTTGAGGTGGTAATTTTATAGTTATATGTTTATATATGGTATTAACATTACCAAATATATCCAGGTGTTGGTATGGGTGGGGGTAGGGTGCTCACTGTTAACTCTAGCTTTGTATTATATTTGAATTCTCCTCATTTTATTGAGGAGTGCCTGGGTCAAGGGTGGGGCATTGGTTGGGAGAGGATATGAGGGACTTTTGGAGAGGAAGTGACGCCCCCTGGGAACAAGGGGGAAAGTCTCCACTTAGATACGTTTTATATTTTTTTTATTTAGAAATAGTTTTTTTACTGTATTGTTGTGGGTGTATTAAAGAGGCTTTATTTTTGTAAATTTTACATGCTCTATGCTCGGGATGTTCTGGATAGGGTTCCTCCTCCCGAGGGGTCTCAGATTGGCCCAGAGGATTATGATCAGTCGGTTAAGTGGTGCACCTGGAATGTCAAGGGGAGTAATTCACCAGTCAAAAGGAAGAAAATATTATCAAATCTTAAGAAGGAAAGAGTTGATATAGCTCTCCTACAGGAGACACACCTGTCAGATAAAGAACACTTGAAATTACGACAGGGCGGATTTGATCAGGCCTTTTTTTCTTCTTTTAGCTCAAAAAGCAGGGGAGTTGTTATTCTTGTTCGGAAGAATTTCCCTTTCAAAATCCTAAAGCAGATAAAAGACGAATCTGGACGATATATCTTGATTAAAGCCCTCATAAATGGAGAGGAATATGGGATTTTAAATTTGTACTGCCCCCCGGCACACCCCTTTAAATTTATAATGGAAGCCTTTTCAAAATTGATGGCTTTTGATGCCCGTCATATAATTATAGGGGGAGACTTTAATTGTATTATGGATCCGGAAATAGATAGGATTCCCAAGAGTACTGCAGGGGTATCTCCCAGATCTAGACAATTGATGGATCTGAACAAAGAATTAGGATTAGTAGATGTATGGAGATGTCTTCATCCACAGGGTAGAGATTTTTCTTTCTACTCTAATCCACATAAATGTCATACCAGAATTGATATGTTTTTTGCCCCCTCGATTTTTGTAAATTCCATATCATCCTGTAAAATAGGTAGCATAGCAATTTCTGACCACGCTGCTGTATATATGGAAACTAAGGCGAGGAACAATGGGACATCCCCTTGGCATTGGCGTATGGACCCCTTCCTAATGAAAGATAGTAAATTTGTAAAGTACTTCTCTCAAGAATTTAAAACTTTTTTAGAAATTAATTCAGGTACAGCTAGCAACCCGTCAATGATGTGGGAGACCATCAAAGCTTACACGCGAGACTTGATCATCTCCTACTCAGCGACCCAGAAGAAATTAAAGGGAGAACAACAGCGTCTGCTTGAAGCCCGCTTAAAAGCGGCTGAAACAGCATACACTGATAGACCTTCTATTATTAAATTGCAAAGGATTACAGCTCTTAGGACAGCTCTAAACACTACGCTTACTCAAACGGCTAAGTGGGAAATATTATTTGCAAAGCAAAGGTTATATGAATATGGCGACAAACCGGGTAGATACTTAGCATTTCTTGCAAAGAAAAAAAAGGCCCCTCAGACTATTACGTCTATCAAGGAAAGTACGGGTATTTTGACTCATGATCACAAAAAGATTAATGCGATCTTTAGAGAATTTTATTCTGAGTTATATAAATCACAGGATTGTGAAGATAGGACGAAGAGGATGCAGTCATTTTTAAAAAAATTGACTTTTCCAGGCCTAACTCCGGAACAAGCATCGGTCCTAAATGCTCCTCTTACACCCCAAGAAATAGTTGATGCAATTAGGCAACTTCAAAATGGTAAGGCACCGGGCCCAGATGGTTTTCAAGCTGAATTCTATAAAGAATTTACAGAAATACTGGCTGGTCCACTTATGGACATGTACAACTATGCATATAGTCAGGGCTGTCTCCCGCCTTCACTGAAAGAGGCAAATATCTCTCTTATCCGTAAAAAAGGAAAGGACCCAGAAGATTCTACATCATACAGACCAATATCCTTGCTAAATGTAGATTTTAAAATCCTCTCTAAAACGTTAGCACTGAGACTAGAAAGGATACTACCACATATTATAAAGGAGGATCAGACGGGGTTTATTAAGGGCCGTAGATCATCCAATAATGTTAGAAGGGCTCTGAATATGATTCAAGCTTGTCATCAGGGAAAGATACCAGGAGTAGTGGTCTCATTAGACGCGGAAAAGGCATTTGATAGGGTCGAATGGTCATATTTGTTTTACACATTGGAGAGGTTTGGTGTTGGACAGGTGTTTACCAAATGGGTCTCAACATTGTATAGTGATCCCAAAGCAGTGGTGGTTACCAATGGATTAGGTTCGGATAGCTTCAGTGTCGGTAGGGGCTGCCATCAGGGATGTCCCCTCTCGCCATTGTTATTCACGCTAATAATTGAACCACTAGCAGAAGCTATACGAGCTGATCCTAATATAGTGGCCCCAAGGATTGGTACAGGTAAACATAAAATTACCCTTTATGCAGACGATGTTCTTCTATTCCACAGTAACCCTTTGATGTCCATACCTCGCTTAATCCAAGTTATTAATACATTTAGTGCATTCTCAGGCTATAAAATTAATTTTTCAAAATCGGAGGCTATGCCAATGGGTGGCCTTGCTATGATACCCCGCTTAGCGGATGGATCCCTTTTTCCCTTTCGCTGGTCCCTGGAGGGCTTCTTATATTTAGGCATTTTTATTACTCCAGTATTTGGTCAGTTGTATAAGGCTAATTTTGTGTATTTATTGGAAAGGATAAGGCAGGACCTCCAGCGATGGGGAGACCTACCAATTTCCTGGTTGGGTAGAATAGCACTAATCAAAATGAATGTCCTGCCCCGTCTCCTATATCCTATGAGAATGCTTCCGGTGATGCTGCCAAGGATGGCTTTATGTAAATTATATGGCTGGCTGGGTTCCTTTATCTGGAATCATAGGCGGCCCCTCATTAAGCTGAAGAAGCTACAGCTTCCACAGGCAAGGGGTGGATTGGACTTCCCAGACTTTAGGAAATATCAGTTAAGTTCCCTATTAAGTTACATAGCTGATTGGGTCTTGTCTGATCCACAATCAATCTGGTTGGACATCGAGGCTTCTCAAGTAAAATACCCACTTATTAACCTTTTATTCTCAGACAAGAGGAAAATCATTACAGATCACTGTAAAAACCCTATAATACTAAATACAATCAAGGCTTGGAATATAATGCGGCAAAATGAGGGCAATTCACATAAAACATCCCCCTATGCACCGATAGTAGGAGCCTGGGGATTCCAACCGGGGTTAACAGATGCCACTTTTAAACTCTGGAGATCCAGGGATATCTCATGTCTAGGGGATCTATTTAAAGACGGGGTCCTGATGTCTTTCGAACAGCTGCGTCAGAAATTCGGATTACCCAATGGAGACCTCTTTCGATACTTCCAAATTCGAGATTATATACAGAAGAAGACTACGTTATTAGATAGTCTTTCTAAATCCGATAGAGAATGTAGTGTCCTACGACCAGTGGGGGTATCTTCCGTCAGTACTATTTATCATTTACTACATGATGAAGTATCGGGAGATATGGATAATCTGCTTAAAACATGGGATCAGGATCTGGGCCTAGAAATCTCCACAGAAACGTGGAATGATATTTGGGAAAATGCTAGAAGAATTACTATTTGTAACAGAACCCAGGCTATCCAGCTGAAGATACTTCATAGGGCCCATATAGCACCGGTTCGATTGGCAAAATTTAAGGCAGGAGCATCTCCAATGTGTCCTAACTGCAAAATAGAGGTGGGCACTCTTGTACATTGCTTATGGACCTGTCAGTAGATCCGTAGATATTGGACTAAAGTAGCAAGTACCCTGACAGAAATTTTAGGAACGGAAATTAAAGTGGACCCTGTATCTCTCCTTTTGGGCTTTTCGAACTTTCCCTCCCTGGACATGTACGGGAAGAGACTATTTTCTATTCTTTCTTTCTGTGCAAGGAAAAATATTTTGGTGAACTGGGTGGCTGAGGGCCCCCCTGGACTTTCGAATTGGCACAGACTAATTATGGAATGTATTCCCCTTGACTTCCTTACAAATATGGTGCACCGAAAGACCGAATTATTTTATAAAATATGGCAGCCCTTTTTGAATTACATAAATACAGATATTTCGGCTATCCTAACAAGGGCTTTTATTTAATTGAGATTACAAACCTGGCTGGTCCGGCGCCCCCCGGGGGAGGAATCCCACACGAATACGGGTTTTATTATATCTGATGCTAACACATCCCGAGCATGTAAGAGACTTAAATATACACTCTGGTTAGTTGTAGGTTAGATTAGTAGATAGTTGAGTTTTATTTATTTTTTTCTTTTTCTCGGTTCTTTTCTGTTGTGTTTTTTTTTGTTAAATTTGGCTATTGTATATTTGAGCTAATTGTATATCAATGTTTATATCTGAGAGTTTTGTTTATTTTTGTAAACTTGTAAAAATGTTAAATTTCTAATAAAAATATCTATAAAAAAAAGCAGTTGGCCTCAACCCTCGGTTCATTGCCCCTGAAATGGAACATAATTGGGAGCATGAAAAGAATGCAACTCAAACGGAACAAGCTGCTGCAAGGTGACAGGGGATTGGTGGGGAATGGGTCTGTTTGAAGGCCTCTGCCCAGGTTGTTCAGAGAGCGATTTTCCTTTCTGGACTTCAGGAAGAAGCAAGATGTTTATACAAGTCATACATGTACAAGTGCACACAATATCTACAAGGTGTTTAAAAGAATGTGAGGGGAATTTATTGGAACATGTAAGACCTTGAGGGGACTGGACATGATAGCTACCAGGAGGATGTTGCCTCTTGTTAGTGGGACGAAAATGAGGAGACATAATTTACAAATAAGTTTCCCTTTTTAGATAGAGATGATGAAATTTTGTTTCCTCTGAGGTAGTTGTTATATTGTTGATTTCTCTTCCTTTGATGGTTGGAGAAACTGGTCTTTAAATTTGTTCAAAGCTGAGTTTGACAAATCTTCACTAGGCAAGAGAGTCAAGGTCACAAAGAGTAGAGAGGAAAGCAATCAGATTAGCAATGACCATATTGAATGGTGGTGCAGATTTGAAGTGCCAAACAACTTCCTCCTGTTCTTTCTCCTTTGTTTCTCTGTCCATTCTTCATAGAGGATGTCCTAATTGAAATCTGCAACAACTGCTGCCTGAGAGATGGACAAGGACTACACTTCCAGTGACTGAGAAAGTGACCCTGGTGAATAACTTTTACATGTCTGGCTCCTTCCAGGTTGAACCTGGAGAATTTTACAATATCTGGCAGATTACTATACACTAGGAGAAAGTGAGGACTGCAGATGCTAGAGATCAGAGTCAACAAGTGTGGCACTGGAAAAGGACAGCAGGTCAGTCAGTCTCTGAGGTGCAGGAGAATCCTGATGAAGGGTTTATGCCCGAAAAGTCGACTCTCCTGCTCCTCAGATGCTGCCCGACTGGCTGTGCTTTTCCAGCACCACACTTTTAGATTCCTATCCACTGTTGTATGTGAGAGGCCACTGAGACTCTGCACTGATTCACTACATATCATCACTACCTTACATCAAATGCAGTGTTTGGGTGGCATAAGAGAAAGGAGGAAGTGACAAGCAGGCTTAGGTATGAAGATGCTGTTATCTTTGATGTTTTTAGCCTCGCCACTTGACACGTACATATCAATGGCCATCCTAAAAATGGCCAGCACCAAATCCTCTTTGGAGCAACAGGACATGCAGGCTGATCATTAACTTTTGATACCTCATGCGGTGTACTCTCTGACCTGCAATAGAGAGGGAAATGTTCCAGGCTGTAGGGGTGATGTGGCTGTCATGGCTGGGTAACTAGCAGTATATGCAAGTTGTGAGATATCAGGCTTATAGCAGAGCTACTGTAGTTAGAGTATGGTGCAGCATATGAATATCAGGTATGAGTCCATGTGCTATGTTTAACTGTTTCTGAGTCCAACAATTGCCGCACAATTACCAGTACTCACATTGGTCACAGTGTACAGATTCGGATTCAGCAGCTCCGGCTAACTTTAAGTAATGCTAGCAACTTCTGAGGAAGGGACGCTGGACCCAAAACATTATGTCTGATTTCTCTTCACAGATGTTGCCAGACCTGCTGTGCTTTTCCAGCAACTTCTGTTTTTGTTTCTGATTTACAGCATCCACATTTCTTTCAGTTTTTGGCAACCTCTGATGTTGGACACCTGCTGGTGCATGTTTCCAATGAATGATTGACACTGACTTGATTCATAAATGATTGAAATGAGCAGGCGACCTGCTGAAGTAATGTTGGTGTTCTATCTGCATTACCGTCAATGGGCTGGTTAATCATAATTGCAGTCTTTGTGCCTATTTCGAAGTGCTTTTGAAGTTACACCCTTTAGCTCTGCTTGAAAATCCTATTTGATTTTCTTTTTTTTGTGAAAATCACAGTATATTAGCATTTCCAATGTACATGTTGAACATAGCACTGAAGTGACAGAGCTGGAGTACCGAGTCACTGAGAAACAACTTTTGGCTTTTGGCATCAAGATTTGTTCATGAAGAATCAAAATCAAAGCACGTGAGATCAAGAGTAACATAAGTATGGAATGAGAAATGGTTAGCAAACAGGAAACAGAGAGTTTGAATAAATATATTGTTTACGGAATGGAAGGTCGCAGGGATACAGGCTTCAGCCCAGCTAGTCACTATATATTTTTAAAAATATATCAATGATTTGGATGAGGGAATCAAATGCAATATTTCCAAGTTTGCTGATGACACAAAACTAGGTGGGTGTATGACTCATGAGGAAGATGTAAAGAGGCTCCAGGGAGATTTGAACAAATTGAAGAAATGGGCAAATACATGGCAGATGCAGCATAAAATGGATAAACATGAAGTTGCCCTCTTGGGTAGGTAAAACAGAATGGTGGAGAATTATTTAAATATTGATAGATTGGAAAATGGTGATGGACAGAGGAACCTGGGTGTCCTTGTGCACCAGTCACTGAAAGCTGTAACAAGCAGTTAAGAAAACAAGTGGTATTTTGGATGTTACTGCAACAGAGTTTGAGTACTGTGCTAGAACATTGTATTGCAACTGGACATGCCTTGGATGGATCACACCCGGAGTATATGTGCAGGTTTGCTTTCCTTACCTCGGAAAACTCCCTCTTTGAGGGAGTTCAGGGAAGGTTCACTAGACCGATTCCTAGGATGGCAGGGTCATCACATGAGGTGAGTTTACATTGACTGGGCCTGTTTTCACTGGAGTTTGGAAGAACAAGAAAGGATTTAATTAAACAAATTTTCCAATCCTCTTGTGATAGTATCCATACCCCTGGAATTGATGGTTCAAGTCACATCTGCTCCAGAGCTGTGTATTAACACCTCTAAACAGGCTGAATAACAAACAAAAACGGTAAAACTCTTAACAGGGCTGGACAGACTGGATGCAAAGAGAATGCTTCCAGTTAACAGGAGGTCCAGAATTTTGGATCATGGTCTCAGGATATGCAGTGAAGCAGTTTGATCTGAGATGAGGAAAAATGTTTTCACTTAAAGGATGGTGAACCTGTGAGATTACTGCAGAAGGTTGTGAAAGCAAGTCAATTAATATACTTTGGAAATAAATCAATAGATTTCTAGAGGCTCAAGGTGTCAAGGTGAATGGGGAGAGTCATGGTGAGTATGACATTGAGAAAGAGGATCACCCATAATAATTTAGAATATCAGAATGGGCTTGATGGGCTAAATGACCTAGATCTGCTCCCATTTTCTAGTGTTGGTTACCTAAGAATGTAAGAAATAGGATTAGGCTATAAGGTTCATGAGCCTACTCAACCATTTAATAAGACCATGACTAATTTTTCAATTCAGATCCACTTTCCTGCTCAATCTTCACATATTCCTTGATTCTCATACCAACAAACATTGTTTATGGTTTTTTTTTTAAACACTTAACTCTTCTTTGCCAAATAGTTACATCTAACAGTTGGCATAGAAGGACAAATATCACAAAGATACGTCAGCATAAAATCTCACTTAACATGTGTGCAGGGCACAAAACTGTCACTTAGCCCAAACTTGAACCCACATTCATTACTAGCCAGCTCACTGGAACCCCCACTTATTGAAATGATGACTTTTGTCAGATCTATGGTGAAACGAGAGAAGAGATGTTTGAATTTGATGTTGTAACTGGAGTATCAGCAGTTTCGAGAGATTTTAACTCGGATAGGCTGGATTGAGTCTGGAAGAGAAGAGATTAAGAAAACTGCTGATGAAACAGTTAGCTTCTAGCCACAACAGCTTGAGATCTACCCAAGCAATACTACAAAGGAACGGGTTGTTTGAAACAATTCAAGTTAGGGTTAGTGATTTTTGGAAAAAATATATGTCTCAAGTTTCTCTTGAAAAAGCCCTACCAAATTTTTCCACAGAGCCCATGTAAACTGGGATTCCAGGCACTTACCTGGGCAGCCTTTAGCCCCCTGCCTGATCAAATACCATGTATTAGGCAGAACCTCTGCCCCCAGCAATGGCGAGCCAATCTTAGGCCAACAGATCTCCATGACAAGTAAAATAACTGGGAATAACAGCCACTGCTGCTACTACACTGGGGCCTCCAATGAAGATTGCCAGTGGGCTGCCAGCAAGAAAGATGTCTGGATTGGATTGGGGTCATGGGGCAGGATGTGTCATCTTCAAGGGGGAGACTGAGGCAATTTGAAAGCAGGGGCTGGGTTTCTATCTGGACACCCTACCTAATGCTGCATGCCTTGATTGAGCACAGGGTGAATGGTGTACCCTTCAATAAACTTCTGGCAAATCCATTTGCTTAGCAGTCTCCTTGGATGGCAAGACCCCTGCCCTCCAATTAAAGGCCTCAGTTGGTCTTCAGGTGGGAAAGTCAGCCGCACACTTTCAGCCCTGGGGACTTTGATCAGAAGAAAGTGGGAAGGCAATGGCTTGTATGCCCTGCACCTCACTTTCAAATGCATAGCTCTAAACTCACCTCCACCCAACGTTGAAGAGATTTTATTCCCTGCGATATGCTTGATGATACTAACTATGTTACCACGTGTTACAAATTTGGAGCTTCTATGATATCAGTTCTTTGGTTTTACAACAAATACTGCATGTGGACCATGTGCCCCATGATTGGGAAACTGCCTCCATTTTACTTGATGAGTGAAGGGAAGCCAGCTTGAAGAGGATTTGAGTTCTTTTAGTTTTACTGGCATTTCGCTGGAGGGAGTTAGATACCTCCAGGTTGTAATTCCAGAAAGGAACTTCAAAACTCTAAAGGCCTTCATGGGTCATGCTGATTGCCAGTGGTATATACTTAGAAGCTGAACTGAAGACAAATCAACTCTTCATTTACAAAATATAATTGTGGCTGAAGCATTTAACAATGTCAAATATTTAAACCTGAGAATAACTGTATTCTGAAAATAAAGATGAATGTGTTTCTGTACAGCTTCATCATATATCCCAAAGTTCTAATTATCCAATTCAATGTATTCATGTAGGGAAATGCCAATCTGTGCACAGCAAATTCTTTCAAACACTAAATATAATGAGTGACTACTTAATCTGCTTAAGGTGGTCTTGGCTGAAGGAAGAATTCTGATCAGGATATCTGAAAAAGTTAATATCTACTTTTATTAAATAGTGTTAAGAGGTTGTTTATCTCGGCTCAACAGGAAGGAATGGTCTTGGTGTAATGCTTCTTCCAAAACGTGGTGTAGGATTGACCAAAAGTCCCCATCATCTAAAATACTGGATAAGACCCTGAACTAAAATGTACAATAATGGACAAAAAATGCTAATTTTAGGCTGTAACAAATACACTCTGCGCCAGAATGATTTCAGTCTGGGACTATTGTTCAGCCTGGAATTCTATCTTTCACATCTTGGGCTACCCAGCATAGACAGTATGGGGTGTACACAGATATGTTCAACTTCAATCAAAATCCATTTACATATACTCTTAACTATCGAGAACCCAATTGACTTCAGAAGGAAACACCAGAAACACAATGAGCAGCACAGATTTGCGAGGAGGCAATGGGGCACATGTTCTGTATAACTACCACCCTGATCTCACTTGAGGGAGAGCCTTTTTTTTTCAACAACAAGCTTCTGCGTGAACACCTTCCCCACAGGCACCCACCACCAACAAGCAGCTTCAGAAGCAGAACCACAGAGGCCGAAAAGCAAAGCAGGATCAGGAAGCCAAACCAACAGCATCATCGAATGAAAAGATTTCCAAGAGGGCGGAGCCAACCAAACTATCCAAACAAGAGCTTCCAGATCCTGGCCTGTTCCGAACTAAGAGAATTGATGGCAAGAACCACAGCAACAGGATGCAGTTTAAAACCACGTTTTCCTCACCGCAGAGCTTGAACTTCCAAGATCCCAAAGTTTTCAACCTAGCTAGCAGGGACGGGGGCGAGGGGAAGGCAGGTGGTGATAGTGCATGAGACTCTAAGGTGGAAGCCTGAATAAGGTTCATTTTATTAAAACTGTAGTTTTAGATTCTAATAGTGTTTAATCTGTGTTTTATTAAATAGTGTATTTTGTTACTGTCTTCTCTATAATTGATAATGTTGATTTCCCTGTTTCTTGTATTTACCTTTATTTCATGTATTATACCTAACTTTTTGTATTGTAAACAAATGCAGAGATTCTATTGCTGTGAAACACCTGTCGACTGCCTTCTTCATTTCACATTCCCTAAATAAGTCCAGTGTCTCGAACTAGGGATGTGGGGGTGATGTGAACCACCTAATTACTGATTGCAAACCAGAACCCTACAGTAGGATATCTTGTGTTCAAAGAAATAGACAAATTATTTTATCTTACATCAGGCCACAACATTGGAAATCAGGAGGAAAACATGGATAATATCAATCATGGCTTCACACAGGCAGAGCAGAACTACAATGAGATCAAAGTCTTCATCCAAATTGATGCCTTCGCCTGCTCTCGTCGCCATTGACTCAGGCGCCTACGCCTGCTCTCGTCGCCATTGTCTCAGGCGCCTACGCCTGCTCTCGTCGCCATTGTCTCAGGCGCCTACGCCTGCTCTCGTCGCCATTGTCTCAGGCGCCTACTCCTGCTCTCGTCACCACTGCCACAGGCTGCCTACGCCTGCTCTCATTACCACTGCCTCAGGCAGCCTTCTCCTGCTCTCATCGCCACTGCCTCAGGCTGCCTACTCCAGCTCTCATTACCACTGCCTCAGGCTGCCTACTCCAGCTCTCATTGCCACTGCCACAGGCTGCATACTCCAGCTCTCATTACCACTGCCACAGGCTGCCTACTCCTGTTCTCGTCACCACTGCCACAGGCTGCCTACTCCAGCTCTCATCGCCACTGCCACAGGCTGCCTACTCCAGCTCTCATTGCCACTGCCTCAGGCTGCCTACTCCAGCTCTCATTACCACTGCCTCAGGCTGCCTACTCCTGTTCTCGTCACCACTGCCTCAGGCTGCCTTCTCCTGCTCTCATCGCCACTGTCTCAGGCTGCCTACTCCAGCTCTCATTACCACTGCCACAGGCTGCTTACTCCAGCTCTCATCGCCACTGCCACAGGCTGCCTACTCCTGTTCTCGTCACCACTGCCTCAGGCTGCCTTCTCCTGCTCTCATTGCCACTGTCTCAGGCTGCCTACTCCAGCTCTCATTACCACTGCCTCAGGCTGCTTACTCCAGCTCTCGTCGCCATTGACTCAGGCTGCCTACACCTGCTCTCGTCGCCATTGACTCAGGCGCCTACGCCTGCTCTCATCGCCATTGACTCAGGCGCCTACGCCTGCTCTCGTCGCCATTGTCTCAGGCGGCTACGCCTGCTCTCGTCGCCATTGTCTCAGGCGCCTACTCCTGCTCTCGTCACCACTGCCTCAGGCTGCCTACTCCAGCTCTCATTACCACTGCCTCAGGCAGCCTACTCCAGCTCTCATTGCCACTGCCTCAGGCTGCCTACTCCAGCTCTCATTACCACTGCCTCAGGCTGCCTACTCCTGTTCTCGTCACCACTGCCTCAGGCTGCCTTCTCCTGCTCTCATCGCCACTGTCTCAGGCTGCCTACTCCAGCTCTCATTACCACTGCCACAGGCTGCTTACTCCAGCTCTCATCGCCACTGTCTCAAGCTGCCTACTCCTGTTCTCGTCACCACTGCCTCAGGCTGCCTTCTCCTGCTCTCATCGCCACTGTCTCAGGCTGCCTACTCCAGCTCTCATTACCACTGCCTCAGGCTGCCTACTCCTGCTCTCATCGCCACTGCCTCAGGCTGCCTACTCCAGCTCTCATTACCACTGCCACAGGCTGCTTACTCCAGCTCTCATTACCACTGCCACAGGCTGCTTACTCCAGCTCTCGTCGCCATTGACTCAGGCTGCCTACGCCTGCTCTCGTCGCCATTGACTCAGGCGCCTACGCCTGCTCTCATCGCCATTGACTCAGGCGCCTACGCCTGCTCTCGTCGCCATTGTCTCAGGCGCCTACTCCTGCTCTCGTCGCCACTGCCACAGGCTGCCTACGCCTGCTCTCATTACCACTGCCTCAGGCAGCCTTCTCCTGCTCTCATCGCCACTGCCTCAGGCTGCCTACTCCAGCTCTCATTGCCACTGCCTCAGGCTGCCTACTCCAGCTCTCATTGCCACTGCCTCAGGCTGCCTACTCCTGCTCTCATTACCACTGCCTCAGGCTGCCTACTCCAGCTCTCATTGCCACTGCCACAGGCTGCCTACTCCAGCTCTCATTGCCACTGCCACAGGCTGCCTACTCCAGCTCTCATTACCACTGCCTCAGGCTGCCTACTCCTGCTCTCATCGCCACTGCCTCAGGCTGCCTACTCCAGCTCTCATTACCACTGCCACAGGCTGCTTACTCCAGCTCTCATCGCCACTGTCTCAGGCTGCCTACTCCTGTTCTCGTCACCACTGCCTCAGGCTGCCTTCTCCTGCTCTCATCGCCACTGTCTCAGGCTGCCTACTCCAGCTCTCATTACCACACTGACCCTCCGAAGAGCACCCCTTGGAGACGCACCCTCTAAACCTGTATTTCCCATGACCGATCAACCTAACCTGCACATCTTTGGACTGTGGGAAAAAAATGGAACACCCGAAGGAAACCCACAGGGAGAGTGTACAAAGTTTATATTGTCGGTCGCCCAAGGCTGGAATCAAATCTGTGTAAACTTCTGAGCCACTGTGATACCATACAATTTCATACCAAACACTTCAGTGGCTGTACTTAGGTACCTTGTACCTCTGATGATGCTATAAGGGGTGACATTGTAAACCTTTCACTCATTTGAAGGCACATGACAATAAAGATGACAGTGGTAACCTAGTGCCTGATGCCACCTGAGGCCCACAGCCCTATTTCCGTTTGCCGCTGAAGTGGAACAGCGTAGTTCAAACTCAGATCTACAGTTATACCTTATTTGTTTATGAATCCCCATCCAGATCACCTAACTCCATTTCTCTCTCAATCTCCACTGTCTCTTCCCCTATCTGTCTTTACCAGCTCCTGCAGCACCCCTACACACCCTGAGACTTCAGTGGGAGAGAGAGAGAGGAAGAGTAAAACATACTGAGGGTTCATGGGTGACACAGGTGACACATAATTGTAAACAAACTTACATTTTTGTCAATACAGTGTAAATCTTCATTTGAAGTCTTCAAATGTCTGCTATAATGTCTTTGTCACTGTAGGAGTTGGTTAAGTTGCGTAAGTATGAGAGATGAGCACCCTCCTCAGACTTTCCAAGGATGGAATTATGGATAATCTCTCAAAAGCAATCTGCTGCTTGACTGCAGATGACCGCAGATAGCAGAGACTCTTGAACCATGACATTCAGGACTGTAGCTAACATGGACAACACCAAAGCCAAATGCAATGTGTAATTGCGCTAGGACCTGGCCTGCAAATGTCATTTCACATTTACCTTGTGAGTGGAAAAATTGAATCAGTGATTATTCGACAAATCTCCAGAGGGAAAGGTTAATTCTATCTCTTATTCAAAGCTGGATGATATACATGAGACAGTTCATATTTCTAATCTCTCTCATAGTCCATTGATCTACAGATAAAAGCTGTACAAAATCCTGTCTTATCCATTCTACGGGATAAGATTTTCAGGACAGCTTAGTAACCTTCACACACTCTGAAATATTGAAAGGTTATCGGTGATAGAAGTGTCAAGAGGAGATTTCTCAGGATCCCTCTAGGCTTGCTGCCTATCTTGAGAGATATCACTGCAACACAGTCAGATATCATATCCTGACTGAAGCTACCTAACTTTAGAGTCATGCAATATTAGTGCACAGTTTCATTGACTTCTGCTTTATCCCTTCTAGTCAATAAGACCTACGATGTGTACTACTTGCAAGTGGGATACCGAACATACAATTAGATGGATAATGAGATACCTATTCAGCAACAGAAAAGGTCAAGGACTGCAACAATAATAAAATTCACATGTCATTTGGACTTAGAATGTGTTGCTTCCCAGATTACTGGTCAATTCTCAAACAATTGAACAAAGTCCCAATCCAGCTCATGCATTCTGGAGACAGGTGTCAAATAGGATTTGTTTGGCTTTCACACTCTGTGCTGCATTGCTGTCTTGGCTAGCCTTTGGTTAGGTAATGAAATCTGAGTTCAATAAAAATCTGAAACAAAGAATCAACCATATGACCATTGTCAATTGCCATCAAAACCCGCCTGGCTCACTGACGTCCTTTAAACAAGAAGATCTGCTGTCTTCACCTGGAGTCCAGACTCACAAAACCCCCTGGGCAGTTATGGAAAGGCAGTAAATCCCAGCGCTGTTCATGCCGCATAAATTAATACAAGAGAAAGTTGACTTTCAATCCAACATGACCAGGTTCCACCTTTCTATTCATGTTAGCGAGTTGTAGCCTCAGCCTGAGTCATCCTTCATTCCCATTCATCATGCTCCCTTTTATGTTGTTGTTCCTGTGGCCTGTATGACTTTTCAGTTTCTCCCCAGTTCGGTTGAACCCCTTTATATCTTCTGTCGAATCCCTCAGTGTCCTCACATTATTCCTAGAGTCCATGGTTTTGCAAATTGCCATGTCCTTGTTGACCACTCTTCCACTGTGAAGTCTAGAGTGACTGCGTCTTGTGAGGACACCCCCCACTCTCTTTCCCAGATATCCCAGTCCCCTTTTTTGGTCTGCAAGATTTTATCCTAATATCTTAATTGCCCCATTCACTGTGACCTAGTGCAATGCATCCTATCTCCAGATTTGGGTTGCCTGACTTAATCAGGAACCATTTTTTTTATGGACTGCCCCCAGTAAGTTCCCTGACCATGATTGTACATTTCCCCAGCACTGAGCATGACCTAACCTTGGACTGATTTGTAGGATAGCCCTGACTGGATACAGCTCGGTCCCTGGATACACTTTGGTCCCTGAAAGAGTGTATCAGTAGCACCCGGACTTACCCAGTGATCTACAGGACTGACCGTGCAGGATGGACTGCAACAACAAGAATCCTGGACTTTGATAGGACCAAATATCAATACTAGCACTTCTTCATTTACTGGCAGTAACCTCATGCTGACTTGAATCTCCTAAAGATGGCTCCTTTGACACTCAGAAAAGATCATGTGAAACTTAATGGGTTTGTTGCATAAATAGCTGGCAAATATTGCAGGTGTGATGTTGATCTAGCATAGTGCCACATACCAACATGTTCACCCTATGTCTGTTCAGTGCTGTCCACTATGACAAGCTGCCTTATCCCTCTGTCTGTGCTAAAAATCAATGAAACTCAGAGAGCGTGCCAGCTTGGAACTAAGGGGAGCTGGTGGCTTTGTGGCCATATCATTGGACAAGTAATGCAGAGGTTCTGGCGTCATGAGTTTGTATGCCTCCTTGGTCGATGATAAAATATAAGTGCAATAAAATTTGGATTACTAGTGCAGTGATATGACACATTTTGCCATCAGCTTCCCTTAGTTGCAGGCTGCCAGGTTCTATAGCTTTCATTAATTTTCTCGTTAGGTCAATGTCAACAATGTTAATTATTCTAAAACCCATCTGGTTTACTAATGTTCTTTAGAAGAATGAAATAGGGTGTACTTACTGGGTCTTGCCTCTATGTAACACCAGAGACCCACAGCAATGTGGTTGATTTTCTAAAACTTCCCTTTGAGAGAGCCAATCAGTGCAGAGGCAACTACATCATCTGTACCAGTGGCTCCCACACCCCAAACAAGAATAAAATAAAACTGAGCACCAAAGTCCCTGTACACTGAAAAACAAATGCAAGCAAAAAAAGCTGACTACCTCCAAATAGGCATTCAGAAAGCAAGCTAAGAGCTGTAAGATGCATGGGATGTATGCATATCCCTGTGTGCAAAATGACCTGGATGAAGCATGCAAGTCCTGGGTCCCCTTAGTTCTGAATTGGTCTGGGAGTTGATTCGAAAACTGGCATAACAATGCGTTATTTGCTGATTAGTGTAGACGAGGCATCAAGGTGGCTGTGCAGCATGTAGCAACATTGGGGTGAACGCACAATTGGATCACGGTTGGGACAAGCAAACAGCAAGCTGAAGCCTCCAGGTATCACTGATTTACATGCTGGGAGTTTGTTTCTAGTTTCTTAGGGATAAAGAGGAAATCTGGAAGTTGCAGGGAAGTGAGACAATTGGGCTATTAATGACATGCAAATGCGTGGAAATAAGGTGGTCAAGAGTGAAATTCTGAAATAAACACTTAAAGCTTAAGAGAAAAATTGAAGAAAATTTTCTTGACATTGTGATTCCAATTCTTAAAAACTTTTGCCATATTTTCCCAACTTCCTCACCATTGCTCAAGAAGAAGAAAGTTCCTTTCATTTTGTTCAATTCTAGGCACAATGCTTAGGAAGGGTCTGTGGAGAGTCTGCAAAATACATTTACCATAATGAGCATTGCCAGAAGCATTGGGAGCCAGAGAATACGGAATTAAAATGATCTGTGAAACAACTAAATTAAGATGGAGAAAGCTTTATTTCTGAGTAGAGTGGTTGGGATCGGGAATGACCTACCGAAAGTTAAATTCAATCATGACGTCCCAAGGATAAACTAATGAAAAGGGTAAAGACAAAATGCAGAGCTGTAAGTGAAGAGTATAAAAGTGGGGCTAGCTAAAATGCTTGTGCTGAGGAGCCAGCATACACTCATAGCTACAAATGTCCTTGTTCTTGGAGCTATGATGTAACTCCATATTCCTGTATGTTTTGTTAAATGAAAGATTTCCCATTTATTTTCCATTGTTAATGTTTATTATAGATGACATACTTGAAAATAAGTTTCATTCTAACCATGTATAGCACATAACCATTGTCTGGTCACTTTTAAAAATTAAAATGGAATATAAATTCATAGAGAATTGAGCTGCATTACAGCTCAACAATGACTGTTATACATTTTCTCAAAGTATAGGATTTAATTAACCAAAGTTCTGAAGTTTCTAAAAGATAAACATAAATCTTTTAGCTTGTTAACATTTATTGTATCCTGGATATTAGAAGTTATTTTATAACATTTACTAAGATATGTTCTCTAAAAAGGCAGTGCTGTATGAAGAGGTTCCCCCATAGCTCTAATCATTGTTGATAACATTAGTAAGAATGATTATCCCTTTATACAGAAATGAACTGTAATAATGTGATAATAATGAATATGTTAATAGCTGATCAATTTAATCATGCAGTTAATTCATTAGGAACAAAAGAGATTTCACAAAGCAAGTTTCTTATTATTGATTAGATTACTTACAGTGTGGAAATAGGCCCTTCGGCTCAACAAGTCCACACCGACCTTCCGAAGAACAACCCACCCAGACCCATTCCCCTACATTTACTCCTTCATCTAACATTACAGGCAATTTAGCATGGCCAATTCACCTAACCTGCACATTTTTGGACTGTGGGAGGAAACCGGAGCACCTGGAGGAAACCCACGCAGACACAGGGAGAATGTGCAAACTCCACACAGACAGTTGCCTGAGGTGGGAATTGAACCCGGGTCTCTGGTGCTGTGAGGCAGCAGTGCTAACCACTGTGCCACTGGGCCACCGTTCTGCCCATGTGCCACCGAGCTACCCACCATGATGACACAGGAATCGAAGGGAGAATATGACAATTGTATAAACTGTTCCATAACCACCTGATGAAGGTGGAGTGCTCCAAAAGCTAGTGCATACCAAATCAATCTGTTGGATTATAACCTAGTGTTGTGTGATTTTTAATTTTGTACACCCCAGTCGGATACTGGCAACCTCTAAATCATAAACTGTTAGATGAGGTAAAGTTGTCTTTAGCGTTTGTTCTGACATGGTAGATATAAAGTATGTGAAAGTTGGGACCAGTGTTTTGCAGACTGCATTGATGCTTTGAAATATCAAGCAGGCTGGCTGGTGCAAGCAAAGTTTCATAATTCCTTTACTTTAAGCTATCACCCTTTAATTATAGCCATAAGTAACAGGTTGGTTAAAAGTTCTGCAGTCTTGCAACATCCAGTCATGAATAATGGTAGAAATTAACAATTAACTAGAGAAGGTGGTGTCACAAACATGGAGAAAGTGAGGACAGCAGATTTTGGAGATCAGGGTTGAGATTGTGGTGCTGGAAAAGCACAGCAGTTCAGGCAGCATCCGAGGAGCAAGAAAATCGATGTTTTGGGCATTAGCCCTTCATCAGGACCTTATGCTGGAAACGTGGATTCTCCTGCTCCTCAGATGCTCGGTATCACAAACATGCCTGTCCTGAATGATAGGGGAGCTTAGCACATCAGTACAGTTACAATGTTGAAGTATTTAGCCAGAAATGCTGAATGGGTGATCCATCTTTGCTTTCTCGTGGAGTCCACTACATTACTAATGCCAGTCTTCAACCAATTTAATTCACTCCAAGTGACATCAAAACGTGACTGAAATTATTAGAGACAGCAAAAGCAAAGGGCCCTGATAGTATCTCAGCAATATTATTGATGACTTGTGTTTCTTAATTATCTGTACCATTAGACAAGCTGCTCTAGTACAGCTAGAAATCCAGCATTTTCCCAACAATGTTGAAAATTGCCGAGGTAAAGGTAGAGGCAGAAATCCTCAAAACATTTAGATGTGCATACAAAGCTAGAGGCCAAGTGTTGGAAATGGGATTAGAATAATTGGGTGGTTATTTTTGATTTGATGCAGACTTGATGGGCTGAATAAACGTTTTCTGTGCTGCAGACCTCTATGACATCATAATTCCTGTATTTTAAAGTTTAAACAATGGGAATGAGTTTACTTCAGCCCTGTCTTTTACACTGCTGTGCTCAGTTTCCCTCATCATTGAGGATGAGAATTTTTTCTATTCATTCACAGGATAAGGGGCATCATTAGCTAGTCCAACATTTATTGCTCATCCCTAATTGCCCAGAGTGCAGTTAAGAGTTGTGAGAAACAATAAATTTCAGTCAGAGTCAAATTCTGAAGCAGTGAATGTTATTGAAACGTTCTTGCGAGATGGGTGTCTAATGAGTAGGTACACCGATACAAAAATTACTCCACAATTTATACAGTTTAATTGAGTCTCTCTCAGTACTTTCCCATTTACTTCATTGGCCTAGCATATTATGTGTCAAACCTATCACTATTCCTTATAATATTCTGCCCCTGCCTAGCTGTGCTCCGCCCTTGTTTACTTCTCCCACTACTCTAAGCCTGGCAAACTTACTCTTATTTGTTTTATCCCTTATTTGTTTTATCCCTTATTTGCAGCTAACTTGGCTCATTCTGGTGCCTACATGGAGGCAATATGCCAAGCTGGCATAACTCAATGTTCTTTCCCTCCTTATCTATCTGTCTGTAACATATTCCATTGTTTGAATGCATGTTTTATCTAACTCAGCTCTTTGCTGAAACAATTATACATTTGTGTAATTACCTTTCAGAAGCAATTATGTCTTCTCTTCATATAGTTTCATCTGTGTATGCAAGTTTTAGCTAACTCAGCTCTTGGCTGAAGCAATTGTGCAATGGTGTAGGTTAGTTCATCAGCTTGCAGAAGCAATTATGGCTGCAGAAGCAACACTGCTTTACCTATATCCCACAGAGTCAACCACATTGCTTTGTGTCTGGAGTCGCATGTAGGCCAGAGCAGGTAAGGATGACGGTTTCCTTCCCAAAAGGACAATAGTGAACCAGATGGGTTTTTCAGACAATTGATGATAGATTTATGGTTACTATTAGACACTGAATTCCAGATATTTATTGAATTAAAATTTCACCATTGGCTGTAGCAGGATTTGAACCCAGGTCCGAGAACATTACCTGGGTCTCTGGATTAATAACCCAGTGACAAAGCCATTGCTTACGCTAGCTACTTTTATGGAGCCACTTCCTCTGGTTGGCTGTTTAATTGTCCATTCACAACAGAACTGCATAGCCTTTATCTTGGTATTTTAGATCATCAGGTGGTAACGGTGTGGGAAGGGATTTTGATTTGAGTTAATTTGATGTATTGTTACATGTACCTAAGAACAGTGAAAACCTTTGTTTTGCGGACAGTACAGGCAAATCATAACAAAGAAGGGCATTTAGATCCTAGGGTGCTTATATAGAGTGAGGTATACAAGGTTACAAGGCTGTACCCAAAAGGAAGATCAACATTAGATTTGAAATTAGATAGATCCTTTCAGCAGTCTAGTGATAACAGGGGAGAAGCTGTGCTTGAACCTGTTAGTATGCATGTTCAAACTTCTGTATCTTCTGCCTGACAGACGAGGTTGGAAGAGAGTATTAGTGGGGCGGGAGGGGTCTTTGATGGTGTTGGCAATGAGAAATTAAGATGGAGTCCAGGAATGGAGTCCAGTTGTGGTGGTCTGGGCTATGCACACAACTTTCCATAGTTCATAGCTGAGTCAGGCAGAGTAATTGCCCTACCAGACCATTATACACCCAGTCAGAATGTTTTCTATGATGCATCTGTAAATGTTGGTGAGTATCCTTCTGTACATGCCGAATTTCCTAAGCCTCCTGAGGAAGAAGAGGCATTTCTATGATTCTTGACCATCACATCTATGTGGGAGGTCCAGGACAAATTGTTGATTATTGTCTGTGATGATGCTGATCTTTTAAAAAGGTCGAGAGTGTGGTGCTGGAAAACCACAGCAGGTCAGGCAGTCTCCAAGGAGCAGGAGAATCAATGTTGACTCTGATCTCCAGCATTTCCCTCCTGTTCCTTTAACAAGGTTATGTTATCCTTGGCTTTTTTTCGGAGAAGTCGTAAAAGACACAGACTCTGAAGAGTCTGGGGTTAGATGGGTTTTAGGGCCAATTTGATTATAGCTAACAGATACTGCCTCAGACAGAAGCCTTTCAAGTTTAAAACAAAAACAATTGTACAATGAAAGAGGGGTGGCCAGTTCTCTAGCTCAGCTTTTCCCTGGTTTGGTTTGGTCTGGCTATTCATTGAAATCAGTCAGGCAGTTGTGAAGCTGCTGGACCCAAATAGCAGGTACATGCTGAACCTTTCTCTTTGATTTCTTTCCTGTAAGACCTTGTTTTTGATTTTACCTTTTGTGCCAAGGGGTGTTTATGGAGATTGCTGCAAGTATTTGGAACAGCATCATTAAGTGGGGATAGTCTGTTGGGTTTTTGGCTAGATTAATGTATTTGGCATTCTGTTCTCTTTTGTTTGTATTTCATTTAGTAATCTTGTTTTGTTTAAACTAAGTGGTTTGACCAGCTGCATCTCTCCTGGAATATCCACTACACACCTGCTTAAAACAACTAGCAATATTAGGGTCTGGGCTATTTTCTTGAAATTATTTGAGGACGTCTGACCTGGTCCATAACACATCTCACTTAGGAACTTGATGCTCTTGACCCTGTCCGCCTTAGCTCCATTGATGGAGAAAGGGACGTGTCATCCTCCTTTCTTCCTGAAGTCAAGAACCACTTCCTTTGTTTGGGAGACCTTGAGAGATTGTTATCATTACACCACTACACAAAGTCCTCGATCTCCTTCCTGTATTCTGACTTATCATTGTTTGATATCTGGCCTATAACAGTGCTGTCATCAGTGAACTTGTAGATGGTGCTTATATGAAAGTTGGCCACATAGTCGTGAGTATGTAGGAAGTATAGTAAGGGGCTGAGTACGCACCCTCGCAAGGTGCTGGTGTTGAGGATTATCATGGAGGAGGTGCAGTTGTCTATCTTTACTAATTGCTGTCTGTTGGTCAGGAAGCTGAGACCTAGGTGTCGGAGTTTGGAGATTAGCTTGGTTGGGATTATAATGTTGAAGGATGAGCTGTAGTCGATAATTAAGAGTCTGATGTAGGTGTTCTTATTATCCAGATGTCCCAGGTATGAGCGTAGGACTACAGAAATGGTGTCTGCAGTGGACCTGTTTCATTGGTGGGCAAATTGTAAGGGATCAAGGCAGGCTGGGAGACTAGACCTGAGGTGAGCCATGACTAACCTCTCAAAGCACTTCATGATTATGGAGGTCACAGCTACCGGGTGGTAGTTGTTGGGGCGTGTTGCATGTGTTTTCCTTTGTACTGAGGTAATGGTGGTTTTTTTGAAGCAGGTGGTTACTTCAGATTGTAGCAAGGAGGAGTTAAAGATGTCAGCGAACACTTCCATCAGCTTGTCCACACAGGATCTTAGTGCATGGCCGGGCTGGTCACTTTCCTCAGGTTTACCCTCAAGAGGACGATCTGACTTTTGCAGCGGTGACTCAGGGAACATGTCGTGGCAGGTAACACTGAGCCACTGGCTTTTGTGCTCGAACCGAGCATTCAAAGCATTGAATGCATGAGGGATGTGTTTTTGTCCGCTATTTTGTTCTGCTTCATTTTGCATCCTGTTATGTCAGGAGAAAGTGAGGACTGCAGATGCTGGAGATCAGAGCTGAAATATGTGTTGCTGGAAAAGCGCAGCAGGTCAGGCAGCATCAAAGGAGCCGGAGAATCGATGTTTCGGGCATAAGCCTTTCTTCAGGAGCCTTTCTCCTGAAGAAGGGCTTATGCCCGAAACATCGATTCTCCTGCTCCTTTGATGCTGCCTGACCTGCTGAGCTTTTCCAACAACACATTTTTCAATCCTGTTATGTCACGCAGGCTTTGCCACAGGTGGAAGCGTGTCTGTGTGGTTAGCTTGGGCCTCTAACATGGCCCGGTACTCACTCTTGGCATCTTTAATGGTCTCCCGGAGGCTATGCCTGGATTTCCTGTAATGGTGTGGGTCACCCGAAATGAATGCTGCACGCCTCGTCTTCAGTAAGCAATGAATTCCCTGGTTCATCCAAGGTTTCCATTTGGGGTACATGTGGATTGACTTCTTTCACTTTTGGCCATAATCACGACAGACATCAAACCTTATTCAAATGTATCGCCCTGAGGTTTAAGTTTGAGGAGGGGGAGTAGGTTCAAATTTTAGTTCAGAATTTCTTTTCTCTCTCCAACAGTAACCGTATCCAGTTGTGTTTTTGAAGCATTTTCTGTTTTTATTCCAAATTTCCAGCACACAGATTATTTCTTTCTTTGTTGTGGATCATTCCTAGAAATCAAACATTTCTCAACGTAGTGAAGCTCACAGCAGTATTTGATTTTCAGCACATTCTTTGACCAGTCCACATTGTAAATAACAATTTTGACAAAGATCAGCATGCAATGAATCCCCACCTAGAATGCATATATTTGAATATCTTGACTTAAGTGTCAAGTAATTCAATATAATTTTCCTTGAAGCATACAAACACAGAGATAATTCAATTTTCTTGCAAAATCTTCAACAGCTGCACTGCAAGTAAATTGCTTTTTCAATAATGTGCACATGACTTACGTTGGAGAAAGTGAGGATTGCAAATGCTGGAGTACCAGAGTTGAAAAATGTGGTGCTGGAAAAACACAGCAGGCCAGGCAGCATCCGAGGAGCAGGAGAATCGATGTTTTGGGCCCAACTTTGGCACATTCTGTGACTGCTTGTTGTATCCGTAATGCTGTGAAACTGTCTACAAGAATAACTGTGATAATACATGGACACAATGGATCCACCCATTGATCAGAAAGCCAGGGGTAATCTTGCCTCTGCCAGTACTGGAAAACATGATACGAGTTTAAGGTGTGCAAGAAATTCATTGCAGTCACAGCTACTGGTCTTCCGAAGCAGGAAATACCATCTTCAAAAGCTGCAGGTTCAGAGATCCATCAAAATCAGCAGAACCACTTTGTATCGTGGCTACCACTGGGACAGCAGCAACCATAGAGTAGGAGGCATGTAAATTAGATCACTATGATTAATGAGGTAGCCCCAGGGAAGTTAGGATGGTGAGGTTGGGTGTGATATAATTGCAGTCTTAAGGCATGGGAGTAGTCTTCCAATGTGGATCGACTGTTTGCATAGAAACGAAACTGTGTACAGTTCTTTTCTGGTCTGACATAGTCATGTGACCTCTATCAATCAGCACTCACACTTCAGGTAGCTGCCTTGCCTCCACTTTAATAAAGAATTTATTCTGACCAGATTGCTGTCTATTACGCTCAGACCATAGTATCAAAAGTGGAGCTGACGTTGAGTGTCTAAAAAAGCACGGCTACTGAAAGAGCATGACATAGGAAGGTTCAGAATTGTGAACAGCAACTGAAATAAACTAAAATGCAACAAAGAAAGACAGCAAATTTTGAAAGTATTGCAGGAGTGTATTGAGCCTGAAGTGAATGTACCTTTTGAATGACGCATGTACAATATTCGGGACCAAGATAAAAAACAATCTATTGATCCATATGTGATCTCACTAACAAAGCTCACAAGAACTTGTGAATTAATGCAATTAAATGATCATCTTGTTAAAGATAGGATTGTATCAGGCACAAAAGATCTTGCATTGAGAACACATGTTCTGAGAGAGGAGAAGCAATCCATAAGATCATAAAATATAGGAGTAGAATTAGGCTTTTGGCCCATAAGTCTGCTCCAATATAAGATCATGGTTGATACGTTTCTCAATCCCATTCTCCTGCTTTCTCCCCTTAACCCTTGATCTCCTTACTAGTCAAGAACTTATCTTAAATACACTCAATGACTTGACCTCCACAGCCCACTGCAGCAATACGTTCCCCAGATTAACTACCCTGTAACTGAAGAAATTCCTCCTCATCCCAGTTCTAAAAGGTCATCTGTTCACTCTGAGATTATGTCCTTGGATCCTAATCTCTCCTAGTGGAAACATTTCTTCCACGTCCACTTTGTCCAGCCCTCTCAATATTCTTTAAGTTTCAATCAGATTCACACCCCCCCCCCGCCACCCCATCACCACCTTGCTTCTAAACTCATAGAACATAGAACAATACAGCGCAAAGCAGGCACTTCGACCCTCAATGTAACCGTATGCCAACCTGTGAACTATTACAGCTTGTCTCCCTACACCATCCCATCATCATCCATGTGTTTATCCAAGGAACTCCATTGAGTACAGACGCAGAATCCTCAGCCATTCCTCATATGACAAGCCCATCATCCTCAGAATCATTCTTGTAAACCTCTTCTGGACTCCTCCAATGGCAGCACATCCTTCCTTAGCTTTGGGGCCCAAAACTGCTCACAACATTCCAAATGAGGTCTGACTAGAGCCGTATACAATCTTAGCATCCACCTCCTTTTTTGTATTCTAGACTTCTTGAAATGAATGTTAACATTGCATTTGACTTCCTCACCATCAACTGAACCTGCATGTCAACCTTAAGAGAATCCTGAATGAGGACTCCCAAGTCCCTTTGTGTTCAGATTTCTGAAGCCTTTCCCCATTTGGAAAATATTCCGCACCTCTATTCATCCTATTAAAGGTGTATAACATCGTACTTTCCCAAATTAAATTCCATCTGGCACTCTCTCTTAGCCTGTCCAAGTTCTTCTTTAGCCTTCTTGCTTCTCCACCTACCTTTGTGTCATCTGCAAACTTTGCAACACTGCCTTCAGTTCCTTTGTCCAGATTGTTAATGTGTAATGCGAACAGTTGTACTGACTCCTGTGGAACTCCACTAGTCATTGGCGGCCACCCTGAACCTCCTTAACCCCACACTCTGCCTTTTGCCAGTGAGCCAATCTCTATCTATATCAGTACATTTCCCCGATCACAATGGGCTCCCATGAGGAGGTTAAACAGTTCCTCAACTTCACCAACACATTCCATCCTGACCTTACATTCACTTGGACCATCTCGGACACCTCCCTCCCTTTCCTGGATCTCTCCATCTCCATCAACACGGATATCTTCTACAAACCCAGCTACCTGGACTACTGCTCCTCCCACTCTATCTCCTATAAAAACACTATGCCTTATTCCCAATTTCCTCACCTCTGCTGCATCTGCTCCCAGGAGGACCAGTTCCACCACAGAACACACCAGATGGCTTCCTTCTTCAAAGACTGCAATTTCCCTTCCCACATGGTTGATGATGCCCTCCAGCGCATCACATCCACTTCCTGCACCTCCGCCCTCGAATCCCACCCCTCCGACCACAACCAGGACAGAACCCCCGGTCCCCACCAACATCCGTATGCATCACATCATCCTCTGCCATTTCCACCACCTACAAGTGGACCTCACCACCTATCTACATTCCATAAAGACCATTCCCTCCGTGACTCTCTTGTCAGGTCGACACACCAAACAACCCACTCTCCCCTCCCGGCACCTTCCCCTGCCATCGCAGGAATTGTAATACCTGTGCCCACACCTCCCCACTTATCTCCATCCAAGGCTCCAAAGGAGCCTTCGACATCCATCCGTGTTTTATGTGCACTTCCACACATATCAGTTACTGTATCCGATGCTCTCAAAGTGGTCTCCTCTATATTGGGAGACAGGATACCTACTTGCAGCATGCTTCAGAGAATATCTCCAGGACACCTGCACCAACCAAACTCACCGCCCCGTGGCCGAACAGTTCAACTCCCCCTCCCACCCTGTCAAGGACATGCGGGCTCTGGGCCTCCTCGATCGCCACTCCCTAACCACCCGACACCTGAAGGAAGAATGCATCAGCTTCTGCCTTCGGACCCTCCAACCACATGGGATCAATGTGGATTTCACCAGTTTCCTCATTTCCCCTCCCTCCACCTTATCCCAGATCTAACCTTCCATCTTGGCACCGCCTTCATGACCTGTCCATCTTCCTTCCCACCTATCTGCTCCACCCTCCTCTCTGACCATTACCCCCCCCCCCACCCACGTATCACACTGTCAGCTACCTTCCCCCCAACCCCACCCCCCTCCCATTTTTCTCTCTACCCCCTTGGCTCACAAGCCTCATTCCTGATGAAGGGCTTTTGCCCGAAACATCGATTCTCCTGCTCCTCAGATGCTTCCTGACCTGCTGTGCTTTTCCAGCACCACACTCTCGACGCTGATCTCCAGCATCTGCAGTCCGCACTCTCACCAACACCTGTATAGTTGTAGCAAGGCCTCCCTATTTTTATACTCCAAACTCCTTGAAATAAGGACCAACATGCCATTAGCCTTACTGATAAACTGTTGCACTTGTGTGCTTTCTGTGTTTCATGCATAAAAGTACCTCCAAGTTCTTTTCTGTTGCAGTTTTCTGCAATTTCTCTCAATTTAAATAATACTGTCCTTTTGTCCTCCCTTCCAAAATGAACGACTTCGCATTTACCCATATTACACTCCATTTGTTAATTTTTGCCTACTTACTCAGACAATCAATATCTCTGTACATAATGTTTGTATCCCTCTTGCAGCTTGCCTTTTCATATATTTGTGTGTCATCTGCAATTTTGATGAGAGTACATTCGCTTCCTTTCTCCAAGTCATATTATAAACAGTTGTGATCCCAGAACTGATCTCTGTGGAATCCTACTGTTTACAGCTTGCCAATCTGAAAAAAGAAACCCTTATTCTCAATCACTGTTTCCTACCCATTAGCCAATTCTCTATCCATGCCAATATAATACCTGCAACACCATGGGCTCTATTATAATTTAATCTTTTGTGAGATACCCAGTTGAACATCTTGTGGAAGTCAAATACAAAACACCTACTGGTTCTCCTCTGTCCGCTTAAGTTGAGACTATCTCGAAAAACTGAAATAAATTAGTCATACATGATTTTACTTACATGAAACCGTTCAAACTTTACTGGGATTAGATTATGATTTTCCATTTTATTTTACATCGTGATGTATGCCGTCAATGGGCTATTCCCTCAATTTCCAGATTGTCTTTCTGATCTGACTCTGTCTCTTTGTTGGACTCTCTTTCAATTTCTCCAGTTATCATTACCCTGGGTGTAGCAGCAACTGCAAAATCTTGCTCAAATGATTCAGCTTCCTTCCATGATGAGGATTATGTTTCATCTTCCCTCAGTAGCCATGATAGAGGGGGCCAAAAATATTCATCTTTTCAGCAATGTTAATCACCTGTTCTTTCATTGCTGGAGTCTCACAATGTATCTTTCAATTCTGTCGCATTGTTTGAATCTGAGAGAATAAATAATCTTGGCTAGTTTGTGTTCCATTACGAAATCAAACTCAATACTTGGAACCTTCCACATGCTCACACTAATCCTAAGAAATCTTTCTACCTGTAAGAATATCACCTCTCAGCATCTGTCAGAGAGATTTGTCTGCATGGAGGTGGTGTTGCACTTTCAAGCATGCGTCTGCACTCATGTTGTTCCACATATAACTGAACTAGTAGTTCAGGGTTTGAGAATTTATCAAACTGTCTTTCAAAGGTGTAAAGGAAACATGCTATCATTCCTCAAAATTTAAGTTGTTAATTTTGACTTGCCAATATGATGTTGGCTTTTGCCGCAAGCTGTTTGTACCTTTTGAGGCAATACATATGTCATGTAGATAACATCGTATTGAAAGATTTACCAGACATTGACTCCAGGTCCTGGCATAAACATATATTACAGTCATGAACTTTTTGGAGTCTGGGGTAATATTATGTTGCTGCTTCCAAACAGTGGCATTTTTGATCAGTATCTCCTGGTTCAATTGGCTCCAATTAAGATGGGGTCTGAGATCTTGATACCATCAGTCACATGCAAGGATATAGTGATGATACCATGAACATGTCTCTAAAGGGTGTACGACATCTGAGCTGTGAGGACAACGCAACACAGTCTTTGTAGTCAACATCCTCATTAGATCAGTTAGGGTAGCGAAGCTTGGAACATATCTCTTACAACCATTCACAAGACTCAGGAAATATTTCACTTTGCTGGCATTTAATGACTCTCATGTCTCTGTTGTTGCTTTTCCATTGTCTTTGACTGGATTTATTCCACCACTTGTGAGTTTATGTCCCATGAACATTGGCTGTGTCACACGCAGCAAGTACTTGTTTGAATTTACTATAAATTCTGAAGAATGCACTTGAGCCAATACTAGACTCAGCCTCTTGTAATGTTCCTCTTGACTGGATCCATGAATAATATTGTCATCTGAAATATTGACTGCTCATGGGACCTCATGTATATCTGTAAGGAGTTTGTGTTGGTAAATCTCTGGTACTGGTTTGACACCTAGCTGCAATTTCTTGTTTTGGTAAAGTCTGCAATGAGTGACAGAAGTTGTCACCTTTACTGAATTAAGAGGCAACTCCAGCTGGTGGTATTCCCTCCTCAAGTTTATTTTGGAAAATAGCATGCTGTTGACAACTCTTAAAACACTTCGTCCCCAGTGGGAACTGGGTGCATTCTCTCACTATTACATCATCCAACTGTCACACTCCAATATAGCATCTGATGTCACTACTTGTTTTTTAAATTTATTTGCAGGATGTTGGCTTCACCAAGTTGTCATTGAGAAGGTTGTGGTGAGTTGCCTATTTGAACTGCTGCAGTCCATTTTATGTAGGTAGACCCACAATGCTATTAGGGACAGAGTTCCACGATTTTGACCTAAAGACACTGAAGGAATGGTGATATATTTCGAAGTCAAAACAGCGAGTGGCTCAGGTGGCCTGGTGGCTCAGTTGTTAGCATTGCTGCCTCATAGTGCCAGTGATCCAGGTACGATCCCACCCTCAGGTGACTGTGTGGAGTTTGAGCATTCACCACGTGTCTGCTTGCGTTTCCTCCAGATGCTCCAGTTTCCTCCCATAATCCAACGATGTGCATGTTTGGTGGACTAGCCATAATAAATTGTCCTTAGTGTCCAGGGATGTGCAGACTACTTGGATTAACCATAGGAAATGCTGGGTTACAAGGATAGGCAGCATTGGTGGGTCTGGGTGGGATGCTCTTTGGGGGGTCAGTGTGGACTTGATGGGCTGATTGGGCTGCTTCCTCACTGTAGGGATCCTATGTACTTGTGGGTCGTTGTGTTCCCACAAATCTGCTGCGATTGTCCTTTGAGATGGTCATGGTTGCAAATTTGGACAGTGTTGTCAAAGGAACATTGGTGAATTTCTGCAGTGTATCTTATAAATAGTGCACACTGTTGTCAGCGACCATAGGGGTGGAGGGGGTGGATGTAGTGTCAGTCAAGTGGTCTGCTTTGTCCTGGATAGTGTCAATCTTCACTGTTGTCGGAGTAGCATTCATCCAGAGAAATAGAAAGTATACCAACACCCTCCTGACTTGTGCCTTGCAGACTGCTGGAAATACTTTAGGTGGCTAGGAGGGAGGTTACTTACTGCAGTACTGACCTGATCTTATAGTCACAGTATTTATAGAACTCCTGGCATAGTGATAGTGGGGAATACAATGATGGTAATGCCATTCAAGTGTCAAGGGACAATGGTTAGATTCTCTCTGTTTGGTGATGGCAATACTACTACAACAGGGCCCACCCACAGTATTAATCCCTCAACTGACAATCTTTTGGTCAATCAGTTCTTTAGTTTTTGACTCAGATTTTACCTTTCAGACCAAATGATGCTCTGTATATTCCCTGAGCTATAAGCTTCACATTTCTGTCAATGCTTAAGCTTAGTTGGTAGCCATGCAGCATCCCTATTGTGTGAAACATTAATTCAAACTCCCCTCGAAGCTTGACATCGGATTGGACAGAATTCTGATGCGCAGCACCTCCAAAGTCTGGGCAGTTTCTTTGCTCACCATCTCCACAATCAACATGAATTCCACATTCCAACAACTGGAAACAGGGTTTTCGATGTGTAAATTGAAAGATTTTTGACATACCTTTCAATCTACACTTGATTCTCTGTGTCTTCCATTCCCTCCACAGGGCTCAGTCAATTACTCTCATTACTATCACGGCTTGAATCTGCAAGAATGTTCACTTTGACACCATTAACAATCACTGGATATTTCTTGTGATTGCTCCTGGTAACAGAAAACCTGTATCCTTGGTCACTATTCATGTCTTCACGCTCTGTATCTTTTTCAAATTAATTTACAGTTGTGTTACTTTTCTTTATGTAGCTTATTCAGTCCCCTAACGGGGAGGCGAAGGCCTAGTAGTATTATCGCTGTACTGCTAACCCAGAGACCCAGATTGCATTCTGGGGACCCAGACTCAAATCTCAAGTCTGGAATTAAGAGTCTAATGATGGCCATGAATCCATTGTTGATTGTTGGGAAAAACCCATCTGGTTCACTAATATCCTTTAGGGAAGGAAACTGTCATCCTTACTTGGTCTGGCTTACATGTAACTCCAGACCCATAGCAATGTGGTTGACACTTAACTGACTTCTGGGCAATAAAATCTGGCTGAGCCAGAGACGCCCTCATCCCATGAATGAATTTCAAAAGAAGTTTAGTTTCAGTACTTCTTGGTTAAACGGCCTTTTCCACACATTTCTTCTCCTCATCTACCCAGGCCAGGTGGCCCCATATGAAGTACAGCATATCACACTGTATCTTCTCAAAGTACTGTATAGCATCTAAGACTCGAGTCAATAAATAATCAGCAATCTTCCTGAAATCAGAAGCCTACCCATCATGCTTTAAAAGAATAATTAGCTTGTTAAAAGCTAATCGACTGCAATTTTATTTTGTCCACTGCATCTTTCATTGGTCATACACGAAAAATATTTCAACTAATTTGAACCAGGTATGAGGAGGTTGCACAGGATGGATGAAAAGGCCTGACCATGTGGAGTCTGCTGCTAAAAGTGGCAGCAGTTATTTGGGACAGAACCGATTTCTTCAGTTTTTACAGGCTGATGGGACAGTTAATGTAAAACTGAGAAAGAAAGGATTCTGGAGACAGAGGTATGCTAGAAGGTCAGGACTCCAGAACAGGAACCACAGCTCACTGTTCCCATGGGGAAGTAAGAAAGAAATGACGAGAAGGTGAGAGAGGATGTCAACTGTGCCTTGTGGCCCAGACAAGCAAGGAACCCCTTGCTAAAGGAGGGACTTCAACAAACAAATTGACAGCAACAACAGCCAACCCATAGTGGAAGATATTGTCCTGTACTAGGTCAATGGGCAAAGGACCTTCAGCTGTACTAGTTCAATGGGCAAAGGACAGTCCAATGCCAGCATGCACTAAAATGGGTGAGAGAGACTGATTTCTGGTTTACAGTGTAGCCGCACTCCTCCATGTGCACTGTCCTCTGTGCCCGACTGAGTACGGGATCCCCTTTCACAAAGTGAATTGCCAGGCAATCCTGCTATGCAGTGGGTATTGGCTGGCTGACTCTTGAATCACATGTCAAAGTGGATGGGTAGGAATGAGTCTCTGAGCACTTCCTGTTTCACCTCCCTTCCCTGCTGGAACTAATAAAATATGGCCGCATATCTCTTTAATTCTAAAATGAGAATATAATAAATCTTATTTTGTTGTTTTATTCTCCAGGTTCTACACTTATTGCTGTTTGCAAGTAGCACGGGCTTGTTTCGCACCATTTGAAGCACTTAATTTACCGTTGCCGCAAAAATATTGCAATTACAAACTTTTCCTTAGAGCCTATTCAGTACACTTGAGCAATATAATGCAAAGCGAATTGGTTCATTGCACATATTAGATTAAGCCACAGTGCTATAAAAAAATCATTACTGTTGCTTCATAGCACATCAGTAACTTTTGAATACTCATATTAAAGTATAAACTCTTTTCAAATATATACTAATCCTAAATCTTCAAGGAATAATACTGCCTATTTAATTGTTATGTATAAGTCTGATGGAATAAGGGGTTAGGAGTATTGGAATATTTCAGCCATATTTAAATGTATTACATTGGTAGCCAATAGTGATAATAGGATAAGTTGGTGTTTTAAGTTCTTGGCTGAAAAATATTTACCATTGCATTAAATCCACGTCAGATTATGTCAAGCAGCAATAATACCAGTAAGAGCCTGCTTCTGATCCAAAATATACTCTGGTACTTCGTGTGAATTCACAGGTAAAAGTTGTGACAGATGATTGAATGGATCTCTTTTCTGAAAGCAGTAGAAAATAGAAATCACTACTTCACAAAAACCATACCAGGGAGACTGAAGAAGTTAAATTCAGTGCAGAGTATTTTATCTGCTCCTGGTGTGAGTTTGCTGGCAGAGAGCATTTACAGGCCAGAAGGCTGACAGGTGAGGACACAAGACCTTGGGGTGCTGGTTCATAGTTCCTTGAAGGTGGAGTCGCAGGTAGACAGGCATTTGGGATTCTTGCCTTTATTGGTCAGTATGTCGAGTGTAAGAGTTGGGAGGTCATGCTGTAGCTGTACAGGAAATTGTTTAGGCTAGTTTTAGAATACTATGTTCAATTCTAGTCTCCCTGCAAGAGGAAAGATGTGGAACTTGAAAGGGTTCAGAAAAGATCTACAAGAATGTTGCCAGGATTGGAGCTATAGAGAAAGGCTGAATAGGCTGGAGCCTTTTTTCCTGGAGTATCAAAGATTGAGGGGTGACCTTATAGAGGTTTATAAAAACATGAGGAGCAAGGATAGAGCGAATAGCTAAGGTCTTTTTACCAGGGTAAGAGAGTCCAAAACTAGAGGGTACAAGTTTAAGATGAGAGGGGAAAGATGTAAGAGGGACCTAAACGGGCAACTTTTTCATGTAGAGGGTGATGTGTGGTGTATGGAAGAAGCTGCCATAGGAGGTGGCAGAGGCTGGTACAATTGCAACATTTAAAAGACATCTGGATGGGTATATGAACAAGAAAGGTTTGGAGTGATATGGGCCAAATGCTGGCAAATGGGATTAGATTAATTTAGGATATCTGGTCAGCCTGGACAAGTTAGACCAAAGGGTCAGTTTCAATGCTGTATATCTCTATGACTCTATGACTTTATGACTCTGCCACTTTCATGGCTTCATGCTGATTGAGTTCATGGCAAGAAAGCCCATGGACCTGGCCACTCTGCTGCTAATTAAGGTCCTTAAGTAAATAATTTATACCCATTTAAATGCTTGATCCCACTATGGCTGGCATTGGTAGGCACATTACCTGCCTTGCAAAGACCACAACAAGCAAATCCTGGTGTGTTTGTTTGTGGTAATCCAAAGAATCCCTCATTCAAAGGCACTCAGTGCCTGACTGAGGGACCTGGCATTGGGAAAGGGGTCCTTACTCAAAGCTGAGCACCAGCTCTAGCCATTGATCTCCTCACTTCTGCCTTGTCACCGTACTTTGACACCCTTGTTTGTCATCACTCATCTGAATTGAGACGTCAAATACATTCAATACTGGCAGGAGCCACTGCCATCCCCAGTGGCACAAATGAGTGTGGAGAGCTGCCAATCTTTGACAGGCTTTGGGAAGTTGATAGTAGTGGAAACATCAACCCCAGGGTCCTTGATTCTTAGGCAGGCATGCTTCTAACCGGTTAAATATCTGAGTGACACAAAATGAGATGGCATTTCCCAAGAAGAGAAGATGTGGGGTTCTCACTGGATCTCTGTCACTTCTACACCATCAATTCTAAATCTCAAATCCTGGTCTTTTAATAAAGATCAATCCAACGATAAATTGTGGCTTACTTTTCTTCATATAGTACTCAAATATCTGCCCTTAAACATTCTCTCAAATCATAATTTTAGTTCAATAAAGTACTTTCATTTCATTCAATGAGGTTACATTTGGAGTGTTCAACAATTAATTTGAAACTGGAGATTTTATGCGAGGATAGGAATTCACACAATCCAAATTTGATGCTGAACCTTTGAATGCAAGAACTCAACAATTTTTTTCCATTGTGTTGAACTGAAGAAGACACACAATGTTCATCTAGAATATTCCTCAATTATCAGCTATATTTTTGAATTATCAGCATATTCTGTTTGCTGTGTACCATGCAGCATATGTTAAACACAATGTCTTTTTTGAAGTGTTTCTAAGATGGCTCATGTACTATGTATGCCTCATGGTAGATGTCACATGGCTATGACAGACCAAGGACCTTATTTTTGTACCTGACTACATTTCAATTCACACATCCTTGTATTCAGAACAAACAAGAAAACAACAAATGCACTTCAAATATTTGTAACGGTGAACTGCACAAGTTATGCACGATACAAACAATGGCTTGCTGTGTTAGGAATTGTCTGTTATTCTAGCTAATCTATTTTTTGTCAATTTATTCATATGCATGATATGCACAATCTTTAAAGTGTTTGGATCTTGTGATGTTCTACATGTGTTGTCAGCTGTGTCTTCAATGTCTGCGGCTTGGCATGATGTGCTCTCTGACTCAATTTCAAAATCTTATCAGCTGTCTATGTTAATTTATGCTGTGGAATAAAACAACTACTTCCTTTGTTTGCATCAGATATGCCCAGCAAGGCTTTGACTGTTGCATCCAGTTTCCTTTGTGTTCTTGCAGTCAGACCCTCTTTGTCATATGCTATTTGCTTATCTGTTTGTTGGTTTGTGGCCTGAAAAACACTGTAAACTTTTTCTGGATCATTTAGGTTTATTAGTCTGAGTCTCATCTGACTTCTGCTGAGACGAATGGTTTTAGCATGGTGTCTAACATTTGGAATTCCAGAAAATCAATCCTGCCATAACTTTGGGCTCACAGATGAATTTGTCCTCTTGGTGTGAACATCGTTCCGTCACAAAGTCTCAATTTTAACTTTAAGGATTTCACTTTTGAATTGACATTTTATATGATAATCTCCAGGTGTGCAAAACTTATACTGTTCAAGGGAACACCAGTGTTTTTCTGGCATTTATATTCATTCAGTTGTGAAGACCAGTCACTGGACCTGAAAAGCTAACTCTGCTTTTTCTCCACAGATGCTACCAGACCTACCGAACATTTTCAGCAATTTCTGATTTTGTTTCTTACATATTTGATGCTCTTGTTGTATTGTCTTCATCCCAATAGTTACAAACCATTTTTCACCTTAGAACAAACCTGCTCTAAGGTGTTGTTTGAATCATCCAAATCTTTGTCTAACATCTCTCTAGTGATTGACTCTATACCCTTAAAAACTTGCTTGTGTGCTTCTTAGCTAGCTATTTGCATTCAACATGATTTAGCTTCTTGCAATTAAAATACTGATTCCCAATGCTGGGTGTGTTTGTTTTGTTTTATGTGATGACCTCTGAAACATTTGCAACTTATCCTTCAACTTTGTTCCCTCTGTTGGCCATTCTGTGGATGCTTGTAAGTTTTTTACACTTGCGAACTCTTGGCTGTTTAACAACATTTGCACAGGAATGGGCTGCTTCTCTACATTGTGGACACACGTGCCTAATCTGCCATGTCTGCACTGTAGCAGTTGATTTACAAGCTCAGAGCTTGTGGACATATTCATAACTCCTTCAAAAGTCAGAATCTCCTCTCTTAGCATCCATGCTGTATGTTATGGTTGTTATTGCTGAAATGGTTCGATCTTTGATTACCTCATCTTTTAGCTGGACAAATTCACAAGTGTCTGCAAGCTGAATTAATGTAGTTATATACTGATCAGTTTGCTCTTTCACCTTGAACATGATCATTCACAAGTAGCATTCATTTAAGGTTCAAAGCATGTCATCAAATTCCTTAAATCTGCTTTTTACATTCTTTAGAGAGATATGTAGTGGCATTCACTTTAGAATAATATTTTCCCAAAGACAGAAGTAAAGTGATTTGTAATTACACTCATTTGTTAAATAAATTTGTTAAAAACAATTCTTCCATTGCACTTGGAAAAAAACTGCCAGTTCCGTTTCATAAATCCCTTTCTTTTCACATAGAGTTGGCAGGAAAAGCTGCAGTTATATTCTGTTGACCAGTAATTCAACTGTAGCTTCCATTCTTTTTCTTTCTTTTTCTTTTAATGACAATTTCCAGAGCTCTGAACCTTTCTGTGTCTCTTTGTTAATTGCTGTACTTTTTCTGATGCACAGTTTCAGTTCCAATACTGACACTGTTTACAATGTATCAGAGTGTTCAACATGCATATTTTACTAAAATGCCTGTGAGGTGGCTCCCTGCAGTGTATGTGCTTCACAATAGACATTACTTGATTATGGCAGATGAAGAAGGACAATTGTGCATGATGGCTTTTCAATCCAAACACACTCTTCAAATTGTTACAGATTGGGAAAGTGGTGCTCAGAAATGGAGATCACATTGTAGCAATGTCTAAAAGAGGTGCAGCTTCTGGTGCAGGAGGACTGAAAGCAGAAGAGGACCAACTCTTAGGCATGGAGGAGAGGGTAATTAGAGGAGACGATGGGGAAGTGATGGAGGAATGTGACAATGTCAGCTAGTATCATTACTTCCCATTCATTTGCAACCTCTTTTTGAAGGTGAATGTGAGATTGCTTTTTTTCCTCTCAGTTGCAGGAAGAAAGAAATAGCAGCAGCATGAGGCATACCACATGATTCTCAACACTGCAGTGATTTTCTACATATCTGAAGCAAGACTTCAGTCAATGGCTGTGGAGGTTATCCCAAATCATGAAGCAGCTTTTGAAAAATATATTGCTGATTGAATAAGCCTCCTGGCACTGGTTTGCAAAATATTGAGTAACTTCCCAGACAATATGTAGTTCATATGAAAAATAATGATGCTTGTATCACATGCACAATAGTTGGATATTGAGTGAATAAAAATCTTTTATATTGTTATTGTTCATTGGATGATCACTTAGAGTCTAATACCGTGTAGGTTTCGATACGATGATTTGTAGCAGACTTATTGGTGAGACTTGTGGTCCTGAAACTGCACTGAAAGATGCAGTATATATGAGCTTAATGCAGTTACAATTTTTGTAGCCTTGGACAGGCATGTAAATTTCGTGCAAATATAATCTAGGAGTCAGATGATCATGTAATCCAGATAGTACCTTAGCTGAGCTTTATCTCCGCTGAAAATGCAACCTTCTCAGATGTTGGCACCTTGCAGATAAATCCATGAAAGACCACCTTAGTATATACACTATCTGATATGTGTATCTGTATCTGGAGGTTGGATTAGCTTAATCTGCATTCGCTCATTGTCCTGATCTTTGCCATGGAGAAAATATTTTTCCAAGCAGAACGAAACAAATTCCAAGTATAAGTTCCATTGTTTTCAAATGTCTTTTTACATTTGGTATTAAAATTTGTTTGATATAATTTTGGTAATTGGTAGTATTGTTTATTGAGTCAAAAGGTAGCCCTGAAAAGAAAAATGTGGCGAAGGAAGTTTTACCAGCTCAAAGGTGCAGGAAATGGGCAACAAATGTAATCTGTTAGGAGATGGGGTGAAATGGAAATACTTCAGTGAAAGGCCTTGCTATCCTAGTTCTCTTTATTTCTTGCCTAATATTGCCTGATAATTTGAAGGAAAATTACTTCTACATTCTTCTGAGTTTTCTTTCCATGCAAGGTTACAGTGAGATAGAGTGTGAAAGTGCAAAACTTAGAGTGGCTAATCCTGATCTCTGTAACACTCTGAGGATGCAGTACTTATTTTACCATATCGATAACCACTTACCAACCCATTATAAAGCTGAAATATTTGATGCACATAAAAGAACTAATTTGATCCAATTTGACCTTTGCTGCCAATAGCTGAAAATGTGTTGCTGGAAAAGCGCAGCAGGTCAGGCATCATCCAAGGAACAGGAGAATTGACGTTTCGGGCATAAGCCCTTCTTCAGGAATATGCTGTCAATATGCAATATGTTTACATTAAGATGGAGTGAATCTTTGGACCAGTGCCTTCTGGTATGCACAACACTTGAATCCTGACTATTTTGCATCAGGTTACACAATTGATGCTGGCAATCATCAAAGTTGCAATTTTTTGTCATCTTTATTTTTTGTATGCATATGAATTAGAATTGGTTGTGCACTTTGACGTGTAGCATATCTTGTCAACATTTTTAAGAGTCAAAGAACACTAACATATATCTTGCATCCTGGTTTTCTCCTTCTAGAGACCTCAAACGGTAAAAGGATAGGACAAAACTTCATTCTCTTTACAATTTGATCATTTAGTGCTATTGTGGCGCAGTGATGGCATTCCTATCTCTAGCTGAGAAGATCTGAGTTTAAGCTCCACATGCTCAAAATATGTGGCATCATGTGTCTGAATAGTTTGATTAAAAAATCTACAAATTGATAGTTCATCAGCTTAGCTAGAATAGACACTTTTGCTCACCCAGAATTGTACTACAAAAAATGTTAACGGAAATAATTTCACTGAAAACCCTATCATTAACAGAGCAACATAAGTTTGAATAATGACATCCAATTTTCATTTTCTTTGACACTATTTTAAACCATTATCAAAAAGAAAATGACAGCAAAATTGCAAACATTAAACCACATGAGGAGAAAGTGAGGACTGCAGATGCTGGAGATCAGAGCTGAAAATGTGTTGCTGGAAAGGCGCAGCAGGTCAGGCAGCATCCAAGGAACAGGAGAATCGATGTTTCGGACATAAGCCCTTCTTCAGGAAAGGGCTTATGCCCGAAACATCGATTCTCCTGATCCTTGGATGCTGCCTGACCTGCTGCGCTTTTCCAGCAACACATTTTCAGCATTGAACCACGAGTCCTGCCCATAAATTTATGTTCAACACAGCTTCAGAATAGCAGACAAAGTCTCTATGTATCCTCATGCACTCACAAACATGCTCTATGTAAAAAAAATGAAGATATTGCGATGCAATAAATATGAGAAAAGTGCCTTTATTTATCAATTTGTTCACACTTTACAATGGCCTGACCTTGTGCAGTAAAAGGCAATGAGAAATATTGAGAGTTAGCTCTGCATATACTGAGTAATCTTCTTTCATTTACCAAAATGTCTTTGGGCGAGTCTGTCATGTTGTCAATGCAGTCAAGCATGTTTTTGGTGTTGTCGCGTTGCAATGTGAAACTTCAAGCATCAGTACAACCTCTGTGGCTTAGCTAATGAAAAAGGCAGGTAAAAGGGTGAACACTTATTGGACTCTTCAGGGTCAGATAAATTCTAATCAACCTGTTCAGAAATGTTATGACAGGGCAACTTGAACCCAGGACTCCTGTCTCAAAGGTAGGGTCACTACCATCGTACCACAAAAGAAATACTTTACTCTTCAGGGTCATTGAGATAGAACATAGAACATAGAAGAATACAGCGCAGTACAGGCCCTTTGGCCCTCGATGTTGCGCCGATCCAAGCCCACCTAACCTATACTAACCCACTATCCTCCATATACCTATCCAATGCCCGCTTAAATGCCCATAAAGAGGGAGAGTCCACCACTGCTACTGGCAGGGCATTCCATGAACTTACGACTCGCTGAGTGAAGAACCTACCCCTAACTTCAGTCCTATATCTACCCCCCCTTAATTTAAAGCTATGCCCCCTTGTAATACCCGACTCCATACGCGGGAAAAGGTTCACACTGTCAACCCTATCTAACCCCCTAATCATCTTGTACACCTCAATCAAGTCACCCCTAAACCTTCTTCTCTCTAATGAAAACAGCCCCAAGTGTCTCAGTCTTTCCTCATACGATCTTCCTTCCATACCAGGCAACATCCTGGTAAACCTCCTCTGCACCCGTTCCAGTGCCTCCACGTCCTTCCTATAGTATGGCGACCAAAACTGCACACAATATTCTAGATGCGGCCGCACCAGAGTCTTATACAACTGCATCATGACCTCAGGACTCCGGAACTCAATTCCTCTACCAATAAAAGCCAGTACGCCATATGCCTTCCTCACCGCACTATTTACCTGGGTGGCAACTTTCAGAGATCTGTGTACATGGACACCAAGATCCCTCTGCTCATCCACACTACCAAGTATCCGACCATTAGCCCAGTACCCCATCTTTTTGTTATTCTTCCCAAAGTGAATCACCTCACACTTAGCTACATTGAATTCCATTTGCCACCTTTCTGCCCAGCTCTGCAGCTTCTCTATATCCTGCTGTAACCTGCCACATCCTTCCTCACTGTCAACAACTCCTCCGACTTTCGTATCATCCGCAAACTTGCTCACCCAACCTTCTAACCCCTCTTCCAGGTCATTTATAAAAATGACAAACAGCAATGGTCCCAAAACAGATCCTTGCGGAACACCGCTAGTGACGGCACTCCATGAAGAAACTTTGCCATCAACTACTACCCTCTGTCTTCTTCCATCCAGCCAATTCCTAATCCAAACCTCCAACTCACCCTCAATGCCATATCTCCGTATTTTCTGCAGTAGCCTACCATGGGGAACCTTATCAAACGCCTTACTAAAATCCATATATACCACATCTACCGCTTTCCCCTCATCAACCTCCTTCGTCACCTTTTCAAAGAATTCAATAAGGTTTGTGAGGCACGACCTGCCCTTCACAAAACCATGCTGACTATCCTTGATCACATTATTCCTATCCAGATGTGCATAAATCCTATCCCTTACAATTCTCTCTAAGACTTTGCCCACAACAGAAGTGAGACTCACCGGCCTATAGTTACTAGGGTTATCCCTACTCCCCTTTTTGAACAAGGGAACCACATTTGCTATCCTCCAGTCTTCTGGCACTACTCCTGTAGACAAAGAGGACATAAAAATCAAGGCCAATGGCTCTGCAATCTCCTCCCTTGCTTCCCAGAGAATCCTAGGATAAATGCCATCAGGCCCAGGGGACTTATCTATTTTCACCTTTTCCAGGATTTCCAACACCTCTTCTCTACATACCTCAAAGCCATCCATTCTACTTATTTGTGACTCAGTATTCGCATCAACGACAATGCCCTGTTCCTGAGTAAATACTGAAGAAAAGTATTCATTCAGTGTCTCCCCAATCTCTTCCGCCTCCACACGCAACTTCCCACTACTATCCTTGACTGGACCTATTCCTACCCTAGTCATTCTTTTATTCCTAACATACCTATAGAAAGCCTTAGGGTTTTCCCTAATCCTACCGACTAAGGACCTTTCATGTCCCCTCCTTGCTGCTCTTAGCTCTCTCTTCAGGTCCTTCCTGGCTACCCTATAACTCTCAATCGCCCCAATTGAACCTTCACGTCTCATCTTAAGATAGGCCGCCCTCTTCCATTTAACAAGGGATTCCAATTCCTTATTAAACCACGGCTCCCTCGCACGACCCTTTCCTCCCTGCCTGACAGGTACATAATTATCAAGGACACTCAATAGTTGCTCCTTGAACAAGCTCCACATATCATTTACACTCTTGCCTTGGAGTCTACTTTTCCAAGCCACACATCCTAAGTCATGCCTCACCCCATCATAATTTCCCTGACCCCAGCTATAACTCTTGCCCTGTAGTACACACTTATCCCTCTCCATCACGAGAGTAAAAATCACCGAATTATGGTCACTATCCCCAAAGTGCTCACCTACCTCTAATTCTAACACCTGGCCTGGTTCGTTACCCAGAACCAAATCCAGTATGGCCTCACCTCTTGTTGGCCTGTCTACATATTGTGTCAGGAAACTCTCCTGCACACATTGAACAAACACTGACCCATCTAACGAACTTGAGCTATAGCTTTCCCAATTAATATCAGGAAAGTTAAAGTCCCCCATAACAACCACCCTATTACTGTCACTCATCTCCTGAATCACCTTCCCTATCCTTTCTTCAATGATTCTAGGACTATTAGGAGGCCTGTAAAAGACTCCTAACAGGGTGACCTCACCTTTCCTATTCCTAACCTCAGCCCAAACTACCTCAGATGGCAAGTCCTCATCCATCTGCTTAGAGTTATTGAGTTGAACAGCACGGAAACAGACCCTTCGTTCCAACACATCCACGTCAACTGGATATCCTAAATTAATGTAGTCCCATTTGCCAGCAGTTAACCTGTATTTGTCTACACCTTTCCTATTCATATACCCATCCTGATGCCTTTTATTGCTGTAATTATACCGGCCTACACCACTTCCTTTGGCAGTTCATTTCAATTATGCACAATCCTCTGCATGAAAACATTGCCCGTTAGGTCCCTCTCAAATCCTTCCCCTCTCACCTTACACCTGTGACCTCTCATTTTGGACTCCCTTACCCTGTGGAAAAGATCTTGACTATTCACCCTATTCATGCTCCTCATTATTTTATAAACCTCAATAAGGTCACCCCTCATCCTTTGATGCTTCAGGGAAAAAAGCCCCAGCCTAATCAGCCTCTCCCTATACTCAAACCCTCCAACACTGGCAACATCCTTATGAATCTTTTTCTGAACTCTTTCAAGTCTAACAACATCTTTCCTCTTGTTCTGTTGATAAACTTTGTCCACCTTTGTGATCCTTGCCTTACAAATGCTGGGTGTCATTCGGACACTTCTGTTCACATCATACTGCATGTTGATGTCTTGGTAATACAAAGCAATGTAGTTTGTTGGACTTTTCAATCACAAGTAACCAAGCTTATTGATACCATTGATATTGGGAAGTCGGAATTACATATTCTTTATTTTGCTTTCCACTATAACAAGCAAATGAGGGTAAATAAAGTCAAGGAGTTAAATGAGTGGCTCAAATATTGTATTTCAGTTCCTGTTTTTGGCACCTGTACTGGGGGTAGAAAGGAGCTGTTCTACTGAGATAGGCTTCATTTGAACAATGTTGAGACCAATGTCCTGTTGAATTGAGTAAGTAGGGCTGTGGAGATGGCTCTAAAGTAAATGAGTGTGGAGGAGGGTTCAGAAGAGGGGAGACATAGGCTTACAAAGGGTACCACAATGCTGTAGGGCAGCTGTTTCAATAATGACAATCACAATGGGACAGGGCAGATTGAGTTGCAGCAAATAAGGTCAACTGACAACATTAAAGATTCTTTACTTATATGCATGTCGTATTCAGAAAAGAATACTATTTTATTCTTCTCAGTGGGGGTTTAGCCATATTGAGTTTCAATGGAGTAAAGCGAGGCCATTTAGTAAGAACACATTTGAATTTCTACTCCATATTACTGCTCTTTTCATTGATTCCCTTGTGCCTAAACATCTAATATTCTCAGTCTTGATTATTCTCAATGACTCAGCATTCACAGCTCGGTGGGGTAGTGAATTAAAAGATAAATCTGAGTGAAGAAATTTCTTTTGTGCTCTGCTTTGAATGGCTGATCCCCTTATCCTGAGATTGTGAATATTAATTATTAATTCTTTAGCGAGGGAAAACAACCTCTCAGCATTTATCTTTTTAAGGAGGTTTTGTATTTCAATAAATCGTCCTTCATTTTTTTAAACTCCATGGAACATTGGTTCAGTCTAATCAATAGCTTTTCATCGAACAGCCTTTTCATTCCAAAACTCAATCCGGAGAACCTGTTTGCAAATCCCTTAAAGGCAAATTAATCCTTCCTTAATAAGGAGAACAAAGTTTTACACAGAACTCAAAGTGTGGTCTCACCAAGAATTAATGGCTGTGCTTCAACTACTGAACAAGATGCTCTGGAACTTCCTTCCTAAGTTTGCTGCCTTTCTCTAGTAATTACAGACCACCTCATTAAACCACCTCTTTGATATTATCTGTGACATTTTCTAACCTTTCCGTCTTTGCATTTTGATGTTCTTTTGTCCAGATTCAGCCTTGTTTTTCAACGTTAATGTTCCTGAATAACTGAACTTTGTTTGTGGCATCTCTGGGGCAAACACTGAACATAACACTGCATTTGGATTTTCTCACTGAAGATTGTAGAATTCCTACTCGTACATTTGATTTATTATTGAACGACTAGTGTGGCTCCCCTGACATGGTAGAGTGGGAGATACGTCATATTTCAAGCATGCCCAGCTTTGATTTTCTAGATTTATTTAAAATCCATCATATTTAGCATGCGATAGCACCACACAACATGATTCCCCATTGTGTTGATGATCCCTCTTACAAGGGCATCTGTGACAGCCAGATATATGTGAATGAGGTCAAGTATGTTTTCCCTCTTATGGGTTACCTCAGCACCCATTGCACACCCAGTCCTCAACCAATTTGATCAATAGTGGTGCTGTTGAGCTATACTTGATGACGGATGTTGAAGTCCCCCACCCTGAGTACATTCTTGCCCTTGCCACCCTCAGTGCTTCCTCCACATGGTGCTCAATATGGAAGTGTACTGCCTGAGGGAAGGCAGTTTATAGCAACCACAGAATTGTTACAGTGCAGAAGGAGCGCAGCAGGTCAGGCAGCATCAAAGGAGCAGGAGAATCGCTTTTCGGGCATAAGTCCTTCTTGAGGAATGAGGAGGGTCAAGCAGGCTAAGATAAAAGGTAGGGAGGAAGGCCTGCAGGTCCTTGTCCTCCTCCATTGCCAGACCATGGCAACATGACGCCTGGAGGAAGAACGCCTCATCTTCCACTTAGGAACCCTCCAACCACAAGGGATGAATGCAGATTTCTCCACCTTCCTCATTTCCCCTCCCCCCACCTTTTCTCAGTCCCAACCCTCGCCTTCTTGAGCTGCAACCTTCTTCCCGACCTCTCCGCCCCCAACCCCTCTCCTGCCTACCACACTCACCTTAACCTCCTTCCACCTATCGCATTCTCAACGCTCCTCCCCCAAGTCCCTCCTTCCTACCTTTTATCTTAGCCTGCTTGGCACATCCTCCTCATTCCTGAAGAAGGGCTTATGCCTGAAACGTCGATTCTCCTGCTCCTTTGATGCTGCCTGACCTGCTGCGCTTTTCCAGCAACACATTTTTCAACTCTGATCTCCAGCATCTGCAGTCCTCACTTTCTCACAGTGCAGAAGGAGGCCGTTTGGGCTATTGGCCTGTACTGATACTATTATGCACCACCAACAAGAGCAGGAGGCTTCCTTTACCATGTTTGATCTGACGCCATGAGACACCTCGAGGTCCACATTGAACTTGAGGACTCCCAACTCCACTGGGAGAAATTCTTTCTCAACTGTCTACTTCTGCATTGCCACCTCTGCTGAGACTGCCCTGCTGGTGAGATAGGACATGCTCAGTGATGATGGTGATGTTAACTGAGACGTTGTATGCAAGATCTAACACTGGGAGTATGCGTGTGTCAGGCTTTTGCTTGACTAGTCTGTGAAGCATGTCTCATAATTTCGGCTCTAGTTCTTAGGTGTTGGTAAAACGGAGTTTGCAGGATCAGGGCTGTTAATTTTTTACAGGGCTGTTAATTTTCTAGATTTTCAATATCTTAGTTCATGCTAAGATGTCTATCCAATTTCCATTTCATAACTTGATTCAACATGAAAACATGTAAAAATGTTGGACCACAGAAATAAACCTTCAAGTCCACTTTCCAAAATAATGTTCAGTGAAAACTTCCAAGGGCTTCCGACAAATTCACTGCATATGTACATGATCAAGTCTGCTACCCTTTGAGGCAATAATGTTACTTGCTTCAGAGTCCAGAGTACTTATTACGTTTTTCAACATTCCTGTGAGATTCTCTCTGAGTTACATAAAATTAAGAAGTGAGAAACTGGAATGTTGCCATTGGAATCATGGAGAGCTAACATCTTGTCTAGAGATGAACCATGAGATGTGAGTAAGATTGCAATGAGATTGTTTCATCACTTACTAACTTACGAATATCAGTTTTAAATCTAATGATAAAAAGTGAAAATATATTTCTGTACTTGGCACTAACTGTTTTGTCTTACTAGTTAGTGTTTAACTGCCTTTGAATATACAGAGTTATATTTCATCCAAAGACTGTTATACCTGAAAGCTGAAGAAAAATCACATTCCTGAACTCTAAACCAACTCAATTCATGAAATATTTTAAAACAGCGTTGTGTTATTCTCTTCAGGCTACTGCATTTAGTTTAGCGTATGTTGCAAATTAATCTCACAGTAGTGTACGAGAAAAAAAGTGGAAAAAAAGTTCAAATGTCTGGTGGAAGTTAGGATGTTTTCCCTGAGGAAAGGAAGCAAGCGATTGCAATATGTACCGCGCAAAACATCTGCAAATCAACACGTTTGAGTTTTAGTACAGTTTAACTTGAGCTATGTGCCACTAGTTGAAGTTGACTAGTTAGGTTTCTTACTAAATGGCCTCCCTTTACTCCAACAAAGCTTTCTTCATCCTATGTATCATTAAACAAATTAAGTCTGGTCAAAGTGAGAAATTACTTATCACTCATTGTTTTGCCATTTGAAAGCTAAATACTGTAGAATCATGCATTATCATTTGCTGAGCATGCTTGGAATTCAAACCCAAAATCTCAAGAATAATTCTGTTCTGCAAGTCATCTTGGTTCAAAGTTTCGCCATTCAGATGTTATCAGAGATCACTCCTGGAAAATTGCTACATCGTCATGAATTCCTTTCACCCTGAGTTCCCTGGTGCTCAGTAAAGTATCAATTGACACATTTTTAAAATACTCAACCATGAGATGGGAATGTCATTGGTTAGATTAGCATTTTTTGCTCATCCCTAAATGCTTTTGAGAAGAGGGTGGTGAATGGCTTCTTGAACTGCTGCTATCCTTGCAGCCTAGGTATTTTCCCAGGTTTCAATTCCCAGGATCTTGTGGTATTTCCCATCTCTACAAATATCTGGTACTTGCTTACTGCCTGCAGTCCACCTTTATCTTTGTTTTGTCTCAGACTCATCTATTAATTGTTGAAGAATTTACCAAGTAGCCTATCTATAGAACAGCCTTTGTTCTTGGATAATAGCATGATTTGGACATGATGGAAATATGTACAGGTACATCAGTTCTTTCTGAAAGCTAAAATAAAAATCCTTGTCTCTCTTCACAGATCATTTGTGTCAGTAGTAGAATGAATGGATCTAATATAAAATGAACATTAGTACCTTCAGAACCATTACTTGATACAAAAAGTACGAGCACAGTTCTTTTAGGATGGGAGGTTAATTAATTTGATCCAGAAGAAATGAAGGAACAGTGACATAGTTCCATGTCTAGATGGTATGCTGCTTCTGGGGAACTTGCAATGATTGTTCTCCTATATGTCTGTTGCCCTTCTCCTTCTAGATCATTATCCAAACATAAATATCCTGGAGAAGTTGGTGCTGAATTGTCTTCTTGGACTGCTGCAGTCCTTGCCATATTAGGTCACCTAGTGTGCTGTTAGAGAGGGTGTTCTAGGTTTTTGGCCCAGTGATAGTGAAAGGAAAGTGATATGCGTCCATGTCAGGATGGTGTGTGGCAAGAGGGAGACTTGTATCTGGTGTTATTTCCATGTAACGGGTGTTTTTGCTCTTACCTTGAAGTGGTTGCAAGACTCGTCAGTTCTGACAACTGATTATGATGTGGAGCTTGTTCAGTTGTGCTTCTTCTGAGGAAAGAAGGATCCAGCTTCGGAGTTTGGCTAACAAACATCTTGAGAGGGAAAAGCTCTTTTGGGAATGTGAATTCACCAGGGAAGAGTTAAGAATTAAGATATATGTGAGTAGATAAAGAGCAGAAAGGATGTTGTTCCAAAGATCTTAAATGGGTCTTCGACAGAAATTTAATAAATTTCCTGACAATGAGATACAAGAACCAATAGCTGGCTGTCTGGCAGCCATACAAAACAATTATAGATTTCATTCAAGTTGAGACAGGCCAAAGGAAATTAAAGTTAGAGAAGACAAAAAGACTTCCTGACCTACAGCATTCACTTTTCTGATCAGAGGGATGATGGGATTATTAATCAGAAAGATAAGGAGATAGAATCATCAGATCCAGGAGACTGTGGCTCAAAGATTAAAAGATGGAATGATTATACCAGCATTTGACCCTTTTGTTGCAATGTCTCTAACCTGAATATTGGAGCTGCTGTGCTTGATGCTTAGGAAGATAAAAGACAGTCGAAATAAAAGAAGTGGGAAAACAAGTGTGTAAAGGAAGCAACCATTTTTATGAAGAAGTTAAGGTGTTCATTAAATTCATAGAAACCATTGAAAATAAAATGCATTATTCAGCATTTGAATAAGTGCCAAGAAGCTAACAAGAAAGCACAATACAAAACAAATGCAAGGCTTTAGTGACCTTGAAGGCATGAATAAATGAATCATTTTGTTGTCACATATCTTGAAGATACAGTGAAGTGTTTTGACACCACAGTCCAATGCAAATTTGAGTTACAAAAAGACTAAAAGTAAATTACTTAAGTTCCTTAAATAATGCCTCACAGCACCAGACACCAGGGTTCTATTCCACCGTCAGGTGACTGTGCAGTGTTTGCATGTTCTCTCTGTGTCTCTGTGGGTTTCCTCCAAGTGCTCTGGTTTACTTCCACAGTCCAAAGATTTGCAAGTTAGATGGATTGGCCATGCTAACTTACCCATAGTTCCCAGTGATGTGTAGGCTAGCTGGGTTAGCCATGGGAAATACAGGGATAGGGTAGGAGGGTGGGTCTGAGTGGGATGTTCTTCAGAGAGTTGATGTGGATTCAATGGGCTGAATGGCTTGCCTAGATGCTGTAGGGATTCTTTGATTCTATAAAGAGATCATCTTTTATTCAAAATGGATCTTAAGCACTGCTCCAGGGTGGAAAAGTCTCAGCAGTGTGTTCCAGACTTCAAGAAAACCCGCTCTGGGAACAACAATGATGATGTTGATGCCCCAGGAGATCCTGACTTTTGGCCTCCTGCCGCTGCCAAGATTCCAGGGCCTACCATTGCCATGGGTTGTGATCCATGCGCAAACACTGACACTGAGATCTCTCTTGCCTCGAAGATGGAGAAAAACATGACTGTTGTAAAATATTCAAATACTTTTAAACAGAAAAATAAAAATCAGTGCACACATATACATGGACAAAGACATTGAGGACAGTCATCTTAGGATACAAAATGTTAGTGTTTATCATTAACTCCTCTTGAAGATTGAGACAAAGTCACTCTAAAGGAATTATACTGGATTGAGAGTCTCCACTTTCATTAAATCTTCTTGTTTTGAAGATCAAATAAAAGGGGCTTTAGGGTGAATGTAAACGTTGTGCACAAATTTTAAGTCAAATGGTTCTGTTATAACATCTTTGATATTCTATCATATAGCATTCATTTCTATAATGTAATTTAGAATTGATGTTTACCATAAATATTCTGAAGCAATTATAGAAAAGTTGTAGCCATATATTAATTCCTCATGCATCCATATCTAGATAACAACATCCTAGAATTCTAAGTTCTGATAGCAGTAAAACCGAACAAAAATAAATTGTTTCCCCTCTAATATACTGGATCTAATTTTTCTGCTGTGAGAATTTTGAAGAGGAGGACATTTGCTTAAATATCCAATCTTCCCTTGGTAAAATGAAGCTCCTTTAATGGATTTGGAATGACACTCTATAATTTACTGCCCGCAAAGTCACACAGAACACATTCTCTCATACTTCTGCTTCTCCTAATTACATTGTATACTTGTGTACAGAGATACAGCATAAATCCACACTCCAAACTAAAGCATAAAGCTTGGCTAAATCAGTGCAGAGTAGCATCAAAACAATTGCTTTCTACCTTGAAATCCTATTTTCCCTCTTCCTTAGCTCACTTCTTCCCTCATGCTGAAATACTGTTTACCAGCACCTGATGGCTTTCAGTCTCACCAAAATGATTTGCTCTATATAGTCACTGCACATATGAAGTACATCCTGTTACCTCTTGAACCTGCTTCTTCTTAGTCACAATGGTCATTCCTGAAAATTCACAGCTCATGTGGTATGCTTGAGTTGCCACATTATAACTTTGCAAATTTCTCTGAGTTGAAGTTTTAAGCTGACAGTGCACTTGACTGGATAGGTTTACCTTGCGGGATAGATAAAATTAGGAGACCAAGTATTTAAAAGAAGAGAATTGCAAAAATTGATAGGATCTCACGGAAATGAGATCGTTAGTGAGAAAATGATCATGTTCAGGAGTCCTTACAAGTTTATAAGCAGCAAGAAAGGTTGGAATTATATTAGGCAATTTTATCTGCAGTAACTATGGGAGGTATCCAGCCTCCTATGAGAATGATGGTGGGAAGGTATGCCAAGGAGCGTCAGAGTTGGTATGAGATGAAGGGGAGAGGGACAATTATCTTTCAAGAGTCAGAATCTATTCCAATGACTATGACCATGAAGCAGGAAGGTGTGTATTACAACAAATGATAACCTCTACAGAGACAAACTCTTTGACAAAGACTGTTGGGACAAGAACTGATGTCCATTTAGGATGGAAGTAATCTAATCAGAGGGATCAGCAGTTAATTACCTTTCAAATGATTCATCCTGAACTCGACAAAGGAGACCTTATCACTTTATTACACAATGCCAATGCTAATTTTAACACATGGATGGGCGACTGCTGAGGAAGTAAGCAAGACAAACTATGACAATTTAAATGTTCAGATTAAATCTATAACCATAGCATCAAACCATTATGGAGAAGAAAGGGTCCCTAGAAATCCTGCGATTGGTTTAGTGATTTGTTAGGATGATCTCAGCATGGGTGTTCAGATCAGAGGGAAATGTACAACTCAAAATCATTTGCTTAGTTTAGTTACAACCCAAGGTAAAGAAGGCTATGTATAACCAATGTGAAATGCCAAGGTCCGCTCTGCTGGGTACCCGCCATTACTGAAAAGAATAAAGCAGAAGTCTGGGAATTGGTAGGTTTTGCCAAGCTTGGATTCGAAAGCCTGAAAGTCAGAAATGCAATGAGTAGGGAAGTTATGGAGTTCCACAGTTATGCAATGGTTGAATAGAAACAGAAAAAGTGTCAGAATGCTCCAGTTAAAAATATTACTGTACGTCACAACACAATGATTGGCCTATATCATGGTGTACAATGTGGCAGATTTTCAAAGAATACCACTCCAAATATATACAGGAAAATGCTGTTTCTGCTGTTCCATAAATACATATTCCCATTTACATGCTGCCTTGAAGCTAGGTGGTGAACTAAAAAAAGCAGCATTACTTTAACCAATGCAACCTCAAATAGCATCAGCGAATATGTAGCCTTTTAAATGGTCAAATTAGTTTCAGATCAGAAATACAATTTGACATTCAAGTGCTCTGAATTGTTCAAAATGTAGTCCACTAATTAAGACTCCTCCTGAAATATCTTTATTTAATGATACATTGACAGCGGTAAATATTTTTAATGAAACAAGGTGAACAACACAATTGCTAATAATTCAATTAGGCAACCCTTCCAAAACTGACATTAAAAAGTGACATAGTTAAGTAAATAAGAGAAGCCCTGGGAGCTTTCAATAGGGATTAAAAACATGAATGTATATTTTGCAGTACTGTTAAAAATAGGCCAAAGAAAGTCTTGTCAACTTGTGTAAGCTGTTGTATTGCCAAACTAATGTTGACTACACTTTAACCAGTAATTGTTTAAGACTTGTTACTGATTAACAGAAAGTGGTTAGAATTCTATAATTTTGATCTGTTGGAATTAATACAATATATGTTGCCCCATTTTAAAAATTCTCTACCATCAAAGTTATTAAGAGAAGCATCATCCTCAAGATCAGGTTATTGACCTTCAGTGTTCTGCTTTTAAATGTTTTGGATGACAAAAAAATTGCTTTGTTGCATTTGATATGGTCTGTTGCATTTTCCATTCTATGAAGAATGTGAACATGATGTATTTACTATATTAGGTTAAAAACAAGTGCTGCAGTTGCAAGAAACCAGATTCTAGATTAGAGTGGTGCTGGAAAAGCACAGCAGTTCAGGCAGCATCCAAGGAGCAGGGAAATCGATGTTTTGGGCAAAAGCCCTTCATCAGGAATAGAGGGACGTTTCGGGCAAAAGCCCTTCATCAGGAATTGAGGGAATATCAGGAATATTTATCATATTGCTTATTGGTCATATCAAGCTAATATTGTGATGAAGGATGAAAAGTTATTTCATGTTTTATTCATGTTAAACATCTCAAGATGAAAAGAGAAGCAGATATAGTGATGTAGGAGCACATGGTTGAGAGGGAAACCCCTTGGTAGTTCGAAATACTGACCCTGGATAGGGTGAAGTCATTTGACATCGCAAGCATAGTCGAGGAAACTTAGGTCCCTTCCTCAGCTGATGTTCAATGCCTCTATGTTTGACATAGTTTTAAAGGTACACTGAGCATAGCAGGGTACAATGTATTCTGAATGCAGGATTTCAGGATTCATCAGCAAAAATGGCTCAGTATCTCTGCTACTGATGGGGCTAGCTGCGTCTGAACGTCTGGTAGACTAAATACAGATTAAGTAGTGGGAGAACCAAAATGAAGGATGAACCTGCTTTGCTTTGTTCTCATTGCCATAAATTCTGTGCACTTCCCTCTCACTTCACCTGTCGAAGGAGCAGTGCTTTGAAAGCTTGTGATTTCAAATAAGCCTGCTGGATTCTAACCTCGTGTCACGTGATTTCCGAATTAAAGCACATCAACTAGTCAAAGCTAAAGGAGTTAATTACAAGATTTTCTTAAGTGAAAGAAATAACCATAAGGGAAGTAATAAAACATGATATTAAACATGCAAACAATCACAGGCATAACACTGAAAAAGAGGGAGAGCTTTGAATGTAAAGGGAAGAGCAACAACATGCAGTTTTAAAGGCCTTGAGACCTCAGGTGTTTAAGTGATGACTTATGTCCTCCTCAATAGTGAAATTTGTAGCAATCTTTGAGTTCTCAGTGAATAGATGTTTCTTCAATTTGCTTTTCATTAGGTATTGTCTATAGAACTTGAGAGAAAGAGATGAAGCCCTCTGGCTTGTTGCAAACCCAACATCTTTCCACTCAGTTCAAAAGCTGTTGCCCAAAGTACTGTTAATTTGTGTATTACTATCTCTGGTTTTATTGTATTTTTATGAGGATAATCTGCAGACAATGCTTTCATCCCAACATTTGAAATTTCAAACAAAATGTAAATCTAACAGGAGATAGAGATCTAAGTGAGTATTTTCAATTGTTTTGATGACATGTTAATTGCAGCTTAGATTAAATCTTGTTCATTTAGTTTCATGAGCTTGACTCAAGCTGGTCAGGTGACTACTGTGGCCATTTAAATTAAAAATTTTCCTTTCTCCAAGCCATTTTAGTTCATGAAAGTTCTAGTCATGAAAATGAAATGATGGAAATTAAAACTTGATACAACATTTTTGCCACTATATAACAAATTCAAGAGATAAGGTGAAAGAGTGACAGTTCTTGATACGAAGGCAACATTTGATTGGGTTTGGCATTAATGAGACCAAATAATAGAAATGCAAGGAAATTCATCCAATCTTGGAGGTGTACACAGCACAAAGGATGATAGTAACAATGGTTAGAGACCAACTATTCTTGTCTTGGACTTCATTGTAAGAGTTCCTATGAAAGTGAATTAGCTTGGCTCAACCATCTTCAGCTGCTTCATTGATGATCTTTGCTAACTCATTACATCAAAAATGGTGTTGTTCAATGTTATTTGAACAGTATTCAATTTCAATCAAACATTTCAGATAATAAAGCAGTCAAAGTCTACATGAGCAAGACAACACAGCATTCAGACTTGGATTGATATGGTGGGAAGCAATACACATCCAATAAAATTTTGAATTAATTACTACCACCAGCAAGAGAGAACCGAATATTTCCCCATGACATTCAACTGAATTATCTGCGAATCCCTTACCAGTACCACCCTTGCAGTCATCATGGATCAACCACATAAATAATCAGTCTGGGTAACCTGCAAAGAATAACAAAGCTCTCAGTTCCTCACATCTGTCTACCATCTGCAATTCATTTTGTCAACAGCAAGACAGAACAATCTCCACTTGCCTAGATGAGTGCAGCTCCATAAGACTCAAGAATCTTTGCACTATGCAATAGGCCCTTCACTCTTAGGTAGGGATGGGTGAGGTGGGAATGGTATTGTTCAAGATATAATGGCTACATCCACTTCACTCACTGATGTCACAAACTCTGTGTGTATGTGTGTGTAAACAAGGAGTTCTACTTGAGCTTTTAGAAAGGTGAGTTTGTCTGTTACAGCTCTAAAAAGCCCTAACAATTATGCTATTGTATATTAATTACCACAAGCTGTCTTTAATTCAGCCACTTATTAAGAAATATCACAGACAATCAAATACTGAAACAACTATTTAAACTTTATTGTATCTAGCAACCAAAATAAACCCCTCAAGTAAGCAAATTAAGCCTCACAACCCAACTTGACTATTACCCAATTAATAGTGTAATTTAGCAATGATTCCAACCAACACTGTCTGTATCTGGGTATGTTCAGGGTTTGATCCTTAAACAAGTTTGTTTACAGAACATGTTCATGTCAATGAATATCCCATTGAATTTAAGCTTCAACAAGCACCGAGCTCATTATCCTTTCATGCCTGTTACCATGGCTGAAGAAGCAGGAACTATAGTGATGTGACTATGTGTCAGAAAGTGGAAGGTTAATCAGACACATAGCTACAAAAGTTACAATGCCATACAATGAGTGTTGAAAATGTTCATGTAATTGGCAATCAACAATCCTCACTTTTAAGTTAGCATTCATGTTTGAATCTCAACTTCTTTAAGAAGTCAGAAGGTGCTCTATTAGTCTTAAGGGAACAAGTGGTCCAGATCCAAACAGTTGCTGAATCAATAATCCAGCAGCAAAACTGTCAACAATCCAGCCAAAGAGCAACCAGTATAAAAGCGAGCCAAATGCTGACCATGTAACCATTGTCATTGTTGTTAAAACCCCATCTGGTCAACTGATGTCCTTGAGGGAAGGAAATCTGTCATCGGTACCTGATCTAGCTATATGAATATCCAGATCCACATTAGGGTCATAGGGTCATAGAGATGTACAGCATGGAAACAAACCCTTCAGTCCAACCCGTCCATGCCGACCAGATATCCTAACCCAATCTAGTCCCACCTGCCAGCACCTGCCCCATATCCTTCCAAACCCTTCCTATTCGTATACCCATCCAAATGCCTCCTAAATGTTGCAATTGTACCAGCCTCCACACATCCTCTGGCAGCTCGTTCCATACACGTTCCACCCTCTGTGTGAAAAGTTGCCCCATAGGTCTCTTTTATATCTTTCCCCTCTCACCCTAAACCTATGTCCTCTAATTCTGGACTCCCCGATCCAGGGAAAAGTATTTGCCTATTTACCGTATCCATGCCCCTCATAATTTTGTAAACCTCTATAAGGTCACCCCTCAACCTCCGATGCTCCAGGGAAAACAGCCCCAGCCTGTACAGCCTCTCCCTATAGCTCAAATCCTCCAACCCTGGCAACATCCTTGTGAATCCTTTCTGAACCCTTTCAAGTTTCACAACATCTTTCCCATAGGAAAGAGACCAGAATTGCAAGCAATATTCCAACAGTGGCCTAACCAATGTCCTGTACAGCTGCAACATGACCGCCCAACTCCTGTACTCAATACTCTGACCAATAAAGGAAAGCATACCAAATACCTTCTTCACTATCCTATCTACCTGTGACTCCACTTTCAAGGAGCTATGAACCTGTACTCCAAAGTATTTTTGTTCAACAACATTCCCTACGACCTTACCATGAAGTGTATAAGTCCTGCTAAGATTTGCTTTCCCAAAATGCAGCACCTCACATTTATCTGAATTAAACTCCATCTGAAACTTCTCAGCTCATTGGCCCATTGGTCAAGATCCTGTTGTAATCTGGGGTAACCTTCTTCACTGTCCACTACACCTCCAAGTTTGGTGTCATCTGCAAACTTACTAACTGTACTGCTCAGGCTCGCATCCAAATCATTTATGTAAATGACAAAAAGTAGGGGACCCAGCACCGATCCTTGTGGCACTCCACTGGTCACAGTCCTCCAGTCTGAAAAACAACCCTCCACCACCATCCTCTGTCTTCTACCTTTGAACCAGTTGTTTATGTGAATGGCTAGTTCTCCCTGTATTCCATGAGATCGAACGTTGCTAATCAGTCTCCCATGGGGAACCTTGTCAAACGCCTTACTGAAGCCCATATAGATCACATCTACAGCTCTGCCCTCATCAATCCTCTTTGTTACTTCTTCAAAAAACTCAATCAAGTTTGTGAGACATGATTTCTCATGCACAAAGCCATGTTGACTATCCTGAATCAGTCCTTGCCTTTCCAAATACATATATATCCTGTCCCTCAGGATTGCCTCCAACAACTTGCCCACCACCGACCTCAGGCTAACTGATCTATAGTTCCCTGGCTTGTTCTTACCACCCTTCTTAAACAGTGGCACCACATTTGCCAACCTCCAGTCTTCCAGCACCTCACTGTGACTATCGATGATACAAATATCTCAGCAAGAGGCCCAACAATCACTTCTCTAGCTTCCCACAAAGTTCTCGGGTACACCTGATCAGGTCCTGGGGATTTATCCACCTTTATGCGTTTCAAGACATCCAGCACTTCCGTGTCTGTAATCTGGGCATTTTGCAAGATGTCACCATCTATTTCTCTACAGTCTATATCTTTCATATCCTTTTCCACAGTAAATACTGATGCAAAGTACTCATTTAGTGTCTCCCCCATTTTCTGCAGCTCCATACAAGGCCGCCTTGCTGATCTTGGAGGGGTCCTATTCTCTCCCTTGTTACCCTTTTGTCCCTAATGTATTTGTAAAAACTCTTTAGATTCTCCTTAATTCTATTTGCCAAAGCTATCTCATGTCCCCTTTTTGCCCTCCTGATTTTCCTCTTAAGTATACTCCTACTGCCTTTATGCACTTCTAAGGATTCACTCGATATATCCTCTCTCCACCTTACATATGCTTCCTTCTTTTTCTTCACCAAACCCTCAATTTCTTTAGTCATCCAGCATTCCCTATACCTACCAGCTTTTCCTTTCACCCTAACAGGAATATACTTTCTCTGGATTCTCGTTATCTCATTTCTGAAGGCTTCCCATTTTCCAGCTGTCCCTTTACCTGTGAAAATCTGCCCCCAATCAGCTTTCGAAAGTTCTTGCCTAATACCGTCAAAATTGGCCTTTCTCCAATTTAGAACTTCAACTTTTAGATCTGGTCTATCCTTTTCCATCACTATTTTAAATCTAATCGAAGTATGGTCACTTGCCCCAAAGTGCTCCCCCACTGACACCTCAGTCACCTGCCCTGCCTTATTTCCCAAGAGTAGGTCAAGTTTTGCATCTTCTCTAGTAGGGAAGTCCACATACTGAATCAGAAAATTCTCTTGTACACACTTAACAAATTCCTCTCCATCTAAACCTTTAACACAATGGCATTCCCAATTCCCAGTCTATGTTTGGAAAGTTAAAATCCCCTACCATAACCACCCTAATATTCTTACAGATAACTGAGATCTCCTTACAAATTTGTTTCTCAATTTCCCTCTGACTATTAGCGGGTCTATAATACAATTCCAATAAGGTGATCATCCGTTTCTTATTTCTTAGTTCCACCCAAATAACTTCCCTGGATGTATTTTCAGGAATATACTCCCTCAGCACAGCTGTAATGCTATCCCTTATCAAAAATGCCACTCCCCCTCCTCTCTTGCCTCCCTTTCTATCCTTCCTGTAGCATTTGTATCCTGGAACATTAAGCTGCCAGTCCTGTCCATCCCTGAGCCATGTTTCTGTAATTGCTATGATATCCGAGTCCCATGTTGCTAACCATGCTTTGAGTTCATCTGCCTTCCCTGTTAGGCCCCTTGCATTGAAATAAATGCAGTTTAATTTATTAGTCCTACCTTGTCCCTGCTTACCCTGACTGACTTGCTTCTGTTCTCAACTGTATCAGTCTCAGATTGATCTCTTTCCTCATTATATCCCTGGGTCCCTTGATGTGTTGATTTGCTCTGAAATGGTCCGAGTAAGCCAATCAGATCAAATGGCAATTAGGAAGGGCAGTAAATGCTGACATCTCATGAGTAAATAAAAGTCAAGCATATCATTGGACTTCCTAAAATCTTGATGGAAGTCAAAAAGAAGTAATCTGGGGGCACAAAATAAATATTTCAAAGGACCAAGAGAAAATCTAGGCCAGCAAATCAAGAGGGACGCAATTAAATTGAGCAAGAACAGGAGAGTGTTCAAGGCTGTGCTACCATTCGCTTGCATTGCACTGAAGGATGGCTAGACCAAGGCCCATTAAGTTGGCAGACAATGCATAAATGGAGCAAAGACAGCATTTCACAATCATGGATGATTTACTAGTAGGCAAGTTATTCCCGCACCTCTTAGGGAAGATGTGTTAGAAAGGATATACTGGAGACACTTGGGCATTGCCAGGTGCAGCCAAGGTTCTATCAGCGATCTGATGGCCAGAGACCTTTAAAGAGATTGGAGGTCTCATAACTCATTGTGAAATCTGTGATTTGTGATTACACGCAGGGTTGTGAGTTTTGAAAACCTCTCCTGGTATCACTGCTGCCAGATAAAATATAAAATGGAACAAAGTTTACCAGGTGATGCAAATACTGGCAAAAAAGTGCACAGTACAATTGACCCAGCTCACTGATGGATCTTTAACTGAACATATCCCATGAGTACAACAGTCTGCCGCACACTGATGAAGCAGAACATTCAATGACAACAACAGATATTGTGCTGAGTGTGAAGTAATCTTTCAATAACACAACTGAGAGCCTGAAAAAGGCTACTTAACCAGACAAACAACCAAAATTGATGAAGAATTCTAGTCTGATCAACAGCTCATGGGAGATAAGCTGAACATAACTCCGTGGGAGTGAGAGCAGTGTCCATGGATTCAGAATATGGACAAGAAGAAATTGCTTGCTCTTAGCATTAAGAGAACTACAAAAAGAAAGAGAATGCCTTTTCCAACTAGAAAGAAAATATTTGATCACAAAATTCAGAATATTACAGGAAGAAAGTATGTTGTGTCAACCGAGCAGTTGTCTTCCATGATGCAAATTCAAGTTATTAATCCAGATGAAGTAATGGATGAACAACAAGTTCTACAAAGAACAAAATCCTGTGCAAAGGAATCTGAGAGATAAAAGATCCTCCAGCAGATAAATAGTCCACAGATCAGGACTGGGTTCAGTAATGCTCAACAGTCCTGAACAACATTGTTTCCCCAAATTCTCTAACTTGATAAATACAGGTGGTATGGATGTTGCACACTTTTCCAGAATGCACACTCTTCAGACTTAGAAAAATGGTAAGTTTCTTGGGGACTAAGTCTGAGAAATGTGTACAACATCCATACCACCAGCATTTGTGAAGTTAGAGATCTTTAGGGAGATGGGGTATCAGCAAATCTAGTATAGTTGTACACATAATTGTATAATGATTTAACCATGGGGAAATAAGCTTGGGGGAGATATTGTGCCAGGTAATGGTTCCAGAGGAGTTAATCTTCGTGTTACAATGACCCAGCCTACTGAAGTTACATATGATATCTGACTGGAGACAAGGAGTTCTACTTTGGCTCTGTGAGGGAGCAGACCAGTCCCTAAGATCCTAGTAATTATGGCAGACCAAATGCAGTTGTACTTTATTACTATCATGCAATAACCCTTCTTGTTATCTAAAAACAGTGCCTGTTCTCTATTTATTCTACAGTGTTTCTTCTTCCATCAGTAAACACAAGACAGGAGGACTGATGGGTGGCAAATACCACAAAGTACTAAGGGTGTTCATCGAGGAAAATACTAAATTCGTCATTCAGGACAAAGCAACCAGCTTACCTGGCATCCCAGTCACTGCTTTTACCTTTCTTACCTTTACCAACGGCACAATTTGACACAGTGGTTCCATTTAAATGACACATCTGTTGCAACCACCAAGTCTTAGAGTCATAGAGCTGTACAGCATAGAAACAGACCCTTCAATCTGACCAGATATCTGAACCAATCTAGGCCCATTTGCCAGCACTTGGCCCATAACCCTCTAAACCCTTCCTATTCAATGCTGTAATTGTACCAGCCTCCACCACTTCCTCTGGCAGCTCATTCCATACAGACACCATCCTCTGTGTGAAGAAGTTGCCCCTAAGATCCCTTTTATATCTTACCCCTCTCACCCTAAACCTATGCCCTCTAGTTCTGGACTCCCCTACACCAGGGAAAACATCTTGTCTATTTATCCTATCCATGCCCCTCATGATTTTATAAACCTCTATAAAGGTCACCCCTCAGCCTCTGACATAAATTGCACTGGTTCAATTAAGTAGCTCCCCACCACTTACTCAAGAACAATTTGGATGGACAATAAGTATTGACCTTGCCAGCAACACCTAAATCCACAAATGAATGACAATATACTGCTGACTGTAATTTGTTTTGCTTTAGTGGATGAATTACTACACCAAAGTAAATCATAGGCTGTGACTTTGCATTGCCTTATAAACATGAACATTTTGGACATCATTTATTCACTTTTTTTAAATATAAATTTTATTCTCTGGGACTCTTGAGCTACACTAATTACTGATATTAGAATGCCTTAGACAAATAAATGAAGAATTTCACTTATATGTATGGCAGCAAGCTGAATATAAGTATGCATTGTTGGTGTTTTAATGCAGTGTGATTCTACCTTATGCACAAGTATATTGGATTGTGAAGCAGTGTCTCACAGGCAATTTGTGTTCAATATATTTGATGGATGTAGTATACAAAATTAACTGAAGATCCAGGTACATTTAAGAAGTGAAGACTTTGTGCACTTTGAATACTGCTAAATGATTTATTACTTTTATGGATTAGTCTGAAACATCCCACTTGCTTGTAAAAATTCTTTGACAGATTTATTTTTTTACTGCTTTTCAACATTATTGGCATTAGTGAATGTCATCAGACTTTGGACAGATACCAGTAACACAAGATCAGCTGGCCAGAGTTGGTTATCATTGCTGTTTTGAAAATCACATAATAATTCTACCTTTTCAGTAATAATCTGTAATGTTGTATTAAACCTTTGTACTCCTGCGAGAGGCAATTTGGGAAAAGGGACAGCAGTCCAAAATTTACAGGAGAGATGTAAGGATGAAACAATCAGTTAAAATTGTTCACGATAATCTTTGAGAAATTTGGAAATATTCATTGATGTCATTTTTCAAGAATATAAAGGATAGAAGTCATAATAGGAGAGGTTACAAAAGGTCTGTGTGGGAGTGGTCTTAGTAGGCTGGATTGCCTCTTAAATTCTGTCCTTTCTTTTCTCTGTATTATTGCAGCCATGAAAAATTCAACCTTTCCAACGTTCAGGAACCATCAGCCCAAGCAATCATTGACCCCCCCCCCCAACATCCATTGATATCCAACACTCCTTTCCAAGACAGCCACAATCAACAAGCACTTGTGGACATGCCAGAAACTGGGTGCTCCCATATTTCGGTGCCAATTTCCTGCATGCTTTATTCAAGTCAACTGGGCAAGATAGGAGACCAGTTGTCCAGAGACAGAAGGAAAGGACTTCCCTCATAAATATACAAACCCAGATAGAAATCAAGGTGGACATCAGTAAGCTACAAGGGCATCTGGGAAACCTAGCTGCAGAATTGCAATCACATCAGCAACCTGTCTGCTCTGTAATAGTGAACGCTGCAACTTGATTGCTTTTAGGGAGATGTAATGAAATATGTGAAATGGTGTAGAGTACTGTGGAAGAGGAAGGCAGTATGTTGGTGCCAATGGATGAAAGTGGCGGTTCTTCTTCAGTATAAGTGGTGAAAGCTCTTTAAGAAGACATAAACATAGCATTTTCAGTCCTCTGAAGGTTGCTTCAGAGTGCAGCCTGTGAGGTGATTGATTATGTTTGTTCTAGTGTATTATTCTCCCACGGTCCCACAGGAGAAGATGGTTGAGAATGCTAGGGAGAGGGCCTGCCCTGGTTGTTCCTGATCATTGTCACCTTGATACTATGGAGGCGGAAGATCAAGAGCTGACAAGGATTTGGGGCATTTATTGCACTGGGGACAGTGAGGCCAGAGGGCACGCATGGAAAGGTGAGCCATCTCATCAACAAGCCCATTGGAAACCCCGATGGGAACATGAAGAATGGTGTGTGCACCAATATGCAGACGTCATTGTGATTTGTAGCTAACTGCGTCAGCCTCTGATAAGAGAGGCAAGTTTGAATCTTTCTGTTATCTCTCACATGGAAACAGAGTGTTACTGTCTCCAGAGACACCCTGTCTATCCCTGAGGAGGTGGAGGGTGCCGCAGATGATGCCATGCCACGCAGTCACCCACATAACTTTTACTAGCTCAGATAACCGCCTGGGTGGGCGCACAACCGCATGTACTTGTGACCAGAATCAGGGTCAAAGCCAAGTCCAAAAACCACATGCACATGGCCAAATATTAAAGGTTGTGACAGAGAAGACAACTAATACAGAGAGGACAGGGTCATGCTGAGCACCAGGCTGATGATGTGTTTTTCGAAATATAAGGCAGTAGCTGCTTGATATACAGCATGAATTGTGTGAAGGTCGGGCAGAGCTTCAAGCAGCTGGATACATTTCTCAGACAGTGAAGGGTTCCAAATGGACTGTTGTTTCCTTCTAATTTACAAAAGTGGCCTTTTCCTTTGAGAGTTTAGCAACAGTTAGTACAACCAGATCCAGCAGAGTAGTCAGTATATACTGTATGGACATGCAGAACTGCATATCTTCACCTCAAGGGATCAGTGGCAAGGCAACAGTGTGGTGAGATGCCTGGAGTCTTTGATCTTAGGTTAGCAAGGAAGTAAAAATACACCTTGCATGGGAGGAAGATTGAATGCTTCAGTATATTTCTCTCACTGTATTCAGAGTGTGGATAGCAGCTCTTCAGCTCCCCCGCCACTAATACTAGCTCTTCAAGTTGCCACGACAACAGAACCTTCTGCTTCTCTCAGCCTGATTGGTTTTGAAATGAACACTTTGTTTTGATTTTCTGTCCTGACACAGTGACATACGGGGCTGATTGGAGAATGCTGCACATCTCTCCAGTGCAGTCTCGGAATGAACTTGGGCATAGAAATTCAGGGCCAAAGTGACATTGAATAATGATCAAGAGAGCAAGAGCTCTCCTCCTGATCATAATCACAGGGATTCACATTGTCTTCAACGACTACTTCAACATCTGCAAGTGATTCATTGTTGATATACTTCCCACTGCTCTACTGTGGCCTTCCAACAGTTCCCCATCATGAAGATGTCCCGCAGGAGGATAGAATATGGTGCTCTCTTGTTCCAATTGTCTGTTTATGATTCATCCCTTCCAGGTTGATTTATTCTCTGGAGAATCCTCCTCCAGAATAAACAGGGAGTTGAGCAGTACATTTCTGACTGGGGCAAACTGCCAGTAACTAAAGAGCCAAGAGTACAGTCTCATCAAATGGGCCTTGACCTCATATCATTGTTTGCTCAAGTTTTTTCTTTGGGTGTTATCATTTATTAACCTTAGCTAAGTGCCCTTGAGAAGGTGACAGTTGCCCACCTACTTGAGGTGTTTTAATCCAATACCAATAAGAGAGAATCTAACCATATCCTGTGACATTCAGTGACGTTTCAGGCAGTAAATCCCCACTAACACATTACTGTTGACCAGAAACTGAACTGGAATAGCCATATAAACATGGGCCTGATTATTTATGGACACCGTATTTCCTCTTTCTGACCAAAATGTCAGTCATCAGCCAGCCCACGCGAAGCCCAGCTATCCCACATTATTTTCCATCAATACCTGAGAGGAAATCCCACCTTTGAGAGAAATTGGATTGTTTGTCAGCACTGTAGCCCCAACAGCATCAGGATTGAGCAGAGGCCACCGCTTGTGAAGACTGTTAGAGTGTAGACTTAAAGCCAAGTTTAGGATTTTGGATGAACATGGCTAAGAATTCCCAGGGTATGAAGTGGAGAGGGATGTTTTGGGTCCTTGTTTGAAAGGCCAAGTGAGGGAGCAAAAAGGGAGTGGGGGGATTTCAATCTTGACAGTGGGACCTCCAATAGATGCAAGGGACACACCAGCACTGCAAAAAAAAATCCTCCACATATTCCATGACAATAGCTCACTTGGTGAAAATAGTTGTGTTATCTGATTTGCCTCTGCCTTCTTCTTGTGTGTGAGAAATTGCGGTGAAAGCTGAAAGATGCCCTTAATTAGCCACATAATGAACCTGAGATGTGGGCTGCCCCACTGTGACATGGAAGACAGGTAGGCATCAGTGAGAAGGCCATCTGCTTTAATTTAGAAGCTGATCTGTTTTCAAATGATTGATTGAGAGGTTGGGGGTAAAATCCAGCATATACTTAGCAAACTTAAAGCAGAAGCTCATTCTCAGGTGGTCATCCCAACGAATGTCTTCTGGTGACAGACTAGGTCATTTCTCTTTGTCTGCAGCCCAATTGTCTTTGTTGTCATGGACTTTATGTCAATTTCTGACCCTCGCTCCTTAACCTATAAGGTAAAACTCTGAACTGAGTCATTCAATAGTCTTTCAGTATCTTAACAATTCAATCCTAATGCCTCATCACTGGTACCCAAGTCCATCTAACTCATTTCACGCTCCCATCAAGGTGGGGTGAGATTGGGTGAGTTTCAAGTGCATACTAACAATGAACATCCTTTCCTTGTCTCTCTATGGATATGCAAGATAAAAGCCATTTACTAATTTCCAGTTAAACTATTGACTATGAATGATTATTGGTGATCTATTAGCCTACTTCACTAACCCACCTGTGAACATGTTGATCAGTTAAAACCATCCAGATTTTTAAGAAGTCCAAATGTGAGCCCTGTGAATAGGGTGTTTGATCAGAACTTTTCTCCCTTTATCTTTATGTCCTCATGCTCCAGTGAACTTCATCTAAGAACCTGAATGACAACTGGTTACATTCTTGTTCTGTCGGAAACAAAATATGCCCTCAAATCAAATTGATGAGGATCCAAAATATACAAATCATTAAATTAGTAAAAATAGATGTTGCAAACAATTCATTGGAGACGTTACACATACCTCACAAGTTCCAGTAAAGTTTCTTTTCACACTCTCTATGACCTTGACATCTTCCCAAAAATGTGTACATAGAATTGAATGCAAATCTCTGGTTGAAGATTAACCAGTGTTTTATAAATGTTTGTTGTTGTGCTGTATTCCTCCATGAGTAAACCCAAGGATTCCGTATCATTTTTTTGTCATCTCTTCAACTTGTCCTGCCGCCTTCAAAGATCCATGTACAATATCTCCATCTCTATCTCTCTGTTCCTGAACCTCTTTTAAAATTAGCTTTAAAGTCAGCTTTAAAGTAAGCTGACTTCATCTAATTCTATGATATCTGACATTGTTACTTTTCGTTCTTCTTATTAAAATATATTGCCGATGTCTTTGTAATATCAATGTATACCTCTCTTCAATCTGCAAATGATCGCCACCACATTTTTCACATATTTGTGACCTTATGCCATTTTTCCTTGAATCCACTGATCTTCTGTTTGTTTTTGAAGAGATCTATTAAGTTGTATGTTGTTAAATTACCTTTGAACGTCTACTTGTACAATATCATGTGCATTACTTTCATTAACCCTTATAAGACCCAATTTCCACATTGGAAGATTGTAGCCAGAGGCTCTACAATTTTATTTTTATATTTCCCCACATAAACTGGAATTCATCAAACCCAGACTAGGTGACTTTTCTAGTTAGGGTTTGCCAAGCTTTAAAGTAAGCTGACTTCATCTAATTCTATGGTATCTGACATTGTTACTGGCTCCTCCTTTATTGCTACCTTGGTCATCTCTAGTAAAGGCAGAGGCAATGTACTAATTTAATATCTCAATCAGGCTGGGTGATAACTGTACAAAAGACACATGGCACAATTGCTCATTGGCTGAACTAAAGCCTAAATGTTGAAAGCAACATTTGAGCAACAGACACCAGGGAAGAACAGGTTTCATTGAGGAGAAATGAATGGAGCTGACTCTGGAAGGAACAGTCAATGGAGACTTTCAGCTTGAGGGGCTTTACGACTCCAATTTAAGATTTATCACTCCAGCCGATTCTGCTATAACATGGTAGTTCTGTTCTCATGTAGTCCCATGTAATGAGAAAATTGTGCAATAGCAGCACTGTTTAAACCAATGGGGCCAGACTCACGTTATAACCAATGCACGCTTTAAAAGTTTGTGCTTTAACATAGAACATAGAACATAGAACAGTACAGCACAGAACAGGCCCTTCAGCCCACGATGTTATGCTGACCACTGATCCTCATGTATGCACCTTCAAATTTCTGTGACCATATGCATGTCCAGTAGTCTCTTAAATGTCCCCAATGACCTTGCTTCCACAACTGCTGCTGGCAACGCATTCCATGCTCTCACAACTCTCTGTGTAAAGAACCTGCCTCTGACATCCCCTCTATACTTTCCTCCAACCAGTTTAAAACTATGACCCCTCATGTTAGTCAAATAGTCTCTGGCTATCGACTCTATCTACGCCTCTCATTATCTTGTATACCTCAATTAGGTCCCCTCTCCTCCTCCTTTTCTCCAATGAAAAAAGTCCGAGCTCAGTCAACCTCTCTTCATAAGATAAGCCCTCCAGTCCAGGCAGCATCCTGGTAAACCTCCTCTGAACCCCCTCCAAAGCATCCACATCTTTCCTATAATAGGGCGACCAGAACTGGACGCAGTATTCCAAGTGCGGTCTAACCAAAGTTTTATAGAGCTGCAACAAGATCTCATGACTCTTAAACTCAATCCCCCTGTTAATGAAAGCCAAAACACCATATGCTTTCTTAACAACTCTGTCCACTTGGGTGGCCATTTTAAGGGATCTATGTACCTGCACACCAAGATCCCTCTGTTCCTCCACACTGCCAAGAATCCTATCCTTAATC